>NC_137795.1:45411989-45939489 GCF_963383645.1 Muscardinus avellanarius
CTTTTTCTCCCATGTAGCCATACAAGTAATAGCCAGGACCTTTGAGTGAGGGTCCAGGGGAATCTGGAGGGAGCCCGACAATTAGAGGCTGGTCAGTGAACAAGCTGTGTAGGCAAAAGTGAAGGCCGATCATACATGAGGTGGTCACTATTATCCCCCATTGTCCTGTTGAGGAAACCGTGGTCAGGAAAGGTAACTAATGTGCTCGGGATTGCACAGTTAGCGCATGGTTTATCTGGAATTGAGCCCGAAAGTTTGGCTCTAGAATTCCTTTTCTGTACTGGGTGTATCCCCAAAGGAGGGTCAACCCATCTCTCAGCCAGTTTCAGGATTAGGTCACCAGCTATTTTCAGGTTCAGCTAAGTTCTTATACTTCAGCTGGTTTCAATAAGTAGAACTTAACAGATAATGGGAATTTCAAACATTAGATTTGAATCAGCTCAAATCAAATCTTTAAGTCACAGAGTGAAAATCCCTGGAAAAGACCAGATTTGATATGTCACTTCCCAAAACATAGCCCAACAAAAAATTGTAATTCCATGCTACTATTCCAAAGTAACCTTCAGGTTTGAACCAATTCTTATGTCAAGTAGTCTTAGCCAAATCACTCTTGAAGTAATGTAGAGGGAGAACTTGCACGGGAAGGTATCAAGACTTAGAAAGATACAACATCTAAGAAGCCACAGTGGCACACATCTGTAATCCCAGTACTGGCTGAGACAGGAGAATCACAGGTTCCAGGCCAGTGTCAGCAACTTAATGAGACTATTTAAAACTAGAAAATAAAAAGGGCTAGGGGTGTCTTTCAGAAGTAGAATGCCTCTGGATTTACTCAAAAGAAAGAAAAGAAGGAAAGGAAGAAAGAGAGAGAAGGGAGAAGAGAGAAAAAAGAAGGAAGGAAGGAGGGAAGGAAGGAAGGATATAATAATACAAAGAAAAATAGACCAGCTGATAGACTGGAGCTCTCTGGAATTGACCTGCACACATAAGGACCCTGAACTTAAGCTGAAGGCAGCAGCAGAGTGCTGGACAAAGCAACATGCTTTTAAAAACCAGTGTTGAGGAAATGAAACCTGACCCCTCACACCGTACACCAAAAGCATTTCCAGAAGGACCTTAGGTCTATTTGTGAAAGGCAATTGAGAAGATCATCTATAGCAGTATCTTTTTAACCCCAGGTTAGGAAAGGCTTCTTAAGCAGATCATAGAAATACTGACAAACTGGATATTAAAATTAAAAACTTTCGTTATCAAAAGATGTCATTAAACTGGGCATAGTGGTATACATCAGTAATCCCAATACCTATGAGGCTGAGATAGGAGGATTGAAGGTTCCAGACCAGCCTTAGCAACTCAGCGAGGCCCTCCACAACTTAGTGAAACCTAGTTTTGAAAAAGAAAGGAAAGAAGGAATGAAATTAAATAAAGTAGAGCTGGTAGCTCAGAGTGAGAATACCCTTGGGTTCAATCCTCAGTACCAGAAAAAGAAAAGAAAAAGACAAGCATGATCATGGTGCACACCTGTAATCCTGGTATTTGGGAGGCTTGAAACAGGAGGATCACAAGTTTGAGGCCAGTCTCAGAAACTTGTCAAGCTGTCAACAACTTAGCAAGATACTTATTCAAAATAAAAAATAAAAGTCCTGGGGGTATAGCTCGAAGTTGGATGCCCGTGTTCAATACCCAGTTACCCCCACACAAACACACACAAAGGAATCATAAAAGTAAAAAGGGATCACTCACAGAGTGGAAGATGACATTTTCAACACATATGTAGAATAAAGAACTCATGCAATCAATAAGAAAAAGACAGACAGTGAGTAGAGGAGACACTTGAATAGCCACGTCATAAGAGCAACTCCAAATGGCCAATCTCATTAAAAAAAAAAAAAACAGCAGATATCAATGTGAACATAGATTCCCAAACTTATTGGCTGACCATCTATCCCCTTTTTAGGAAAAAATTACTCAGTACCCCCAAGTGCTTCCATTTTTATTCAGTGCCAATTGCACCCAAGGCTACTACCACCTGCCAGATCGCTCCACTGTCTCCTGCCCCCACTGAGGCACTGACCCCTACTTTGGGAATCTATGAATTAAAACTACAGTGAATTAATATGACTAAGATTTTATAGTTCTGGTTAAGTTTCTAGTTTGTGGAAAATATCAGAAGAGAATGGGCAAGAAACATCAGAAAACAGAATGTGGCACTTTCTCAAGATAGTGTGTGTGTGTGTGTGTGTGTGTGTGTGTGTGTGTGTGTTGCTGGATATTGAACTCAGGTGCATACTGCACACTAGCCTCGAGCCTTTGATCTTTCTGTGTCAGCTTCTCAAATACTGGAATTATAGGTACACAACACCAAACCCAGACTTTTTAAAAAGTCAATGTCATGGAAAAACAAAGCAAAATGAAAGAGACTAAAAAATAAAAAGATACTAAACACTTAATGACCTAATACATTTAATAAACTTTGAGTAGATCCTTGTTCCAAAAGAATTTATTAAAATTATTCTCAGGTTATTTGGGGAAATTTGAAAATGAGTAAATACTATATGGTATGTTAATTTTGATTTTCATGATTAAGTAGTGGAATATATGTCTGCTTCATACCAAAGTATTTGAGATTATGTGCCATGATAACTGCTGATTTCATATGATTCACATTCAAAATCATAGGGCAAATATGCCATGATATAAATAATCACTGAGTAAGCAGGGACTGGTGAGCATGTGGGTGCTCTCTGTCTTGTTCTCCCTTGTTCCTCCCTCTGTCCCCTGTGCTTCCAGAAAGAACGCTTCTCTCCTACTTCTCCACCACACCAAGCTTTTCTCAATTTTTCATCCATCCATAAGGTATTTGATTCAGCTGTGTACTCACCCAACCAAAAAAAACACAAAAGGGTGAGGTTTTCACTTTTTCCTTATTAAACAATGACAAGTAGACAGTGACAGTGTTCTCAGTGATTGAAGCTGGGGTAGCCCTAGACTTCTGCAGTTCTCCTGGCCTGTTCCGGGCAGCAAACAATAGGCACAGGGAGCCTTTGTCCAAAGGACAAAAATGCACCCTCTGAACAGGTGAAAGACAACAGGTGTCCCCACTCCCAGGTGAACAACCAGCTAAAGGACACCCCTGCCTCAAAATCAGGGCTACACAGAGCAGAGTGTTGTTGGGCAAGGACCCAGCAGTGCCTACACTTTTGGATGAGGCTTGGCATAACTCAAAGGGACTTGGAAGTGTGTCACTCAGGACTGAAATCGGAATTCTATAAAGCCTAGGACCTGAGTTCTGAAATAAAAATCACCATCACCCCCAAGTCGCACTGGTGGCTGGGAAATACTTAGTGGCAGTTAATAGTGGCAGAACTAGAGAGAGTTTCCAAAAGAAGAGATAGGAGAACAGGGGCTGGGCATGGTAGCACATGCCTATAATTCTAGTTACTTGAGAAGCTGAGATAGGAGGATCATAAGTTCGAGGCCAGCCTCAGAAATTTATGGAGGCTCTGTTTCAAAATAAAAAATAAATAAATAAGAGATGGGATGTAGCTCAGCGGCAGAGTGCCCCTGGGTTCAATTCCAACTACTAAAAATTAAAAAAGAAGTAACAACAAAGACAAAAAAGAACATGTGCCCACCAGGCTCACATAGCTGGAGCTGGGTGTCGTTCTAACCAACCACTGTGCACATAAGCCAATCCTGCAGAGGATGGTGTGGCCGCCATTTTCTTTCTTCATGCTCAGGCTCTCTCCAGGAAAACCCCATGCCCAATCCCTTTGCTCCTGTTAAGCTGTGAAAATGTCCTTTGCTGCTATCCCCTGGGGCCACGGAGGAGCCACCACCACTGGAATCTTGGAGGCACTCAGCAGATACCGTGTCATCTGAGAATGTGAACTTCTGAAGCCACGTGCTGCCCACACAGGAAACAGAGGGAATGTTCCTGGAGACGGGATCTTTCGGCACGGAAATGACAGAAAAGCAACCAAGCCAAACATTTTGAACACACAGAGGCAAGGCTTCAGCTGAAGGAAGACAGCACTGACAGACGGGGGAACCCGGCCTCTCTGGAAAAGGACAGGTGTGAGCTGGTTTTCTGGGGTGGGCTAATGTCCTTTTTGTTGGCCTGGGGCATGCTTTTTAAAGATGACTTCTTTTTGGTGCAAGATTCAGGCCACCAGGCCGTCACCGACAACTTGTCCTAGGAACTTTTGTATTCTTGCCATGAGCGAGAACATCCTTTGCAAACATCTTGGTCTCTGGTTCCGCCTGGGACAGGGCTTAAGGACCGTAGGTGCTTGGGCTGCTGTCACTGTTGGAAGAGTGCAAGATTGGAGTAGAAGAAAACACCTATCAGCTCCAAGAGGCAATTCATACCTCTCCGTGCACAGCTAAGTAGAACCTGACCCAAGGTTAAGGCAGCAAAGGGTTCAGACTCACTCCGAAGGCAGCGATCCAAGCCTTGCCATCCCCTCTCAGCTGCCCATCGGACCTCTGCAGGCCCAGGGGAAAGAGCCAGCATTTTCAGCAAAAGTAGCTTCCAAGTCCCAGCATGTAACCTAGGCAACCATTATCATCACGCGCCACACATCAGCAGTGCGGTCTAGTAAAGCTGTTGGGAAACTAACAATGCACTGCCCAGTTGTGTGGCCTCCAAAATGAGTGATTTGCCTTTTAAGTCAACTGAGAGCAAGCAAAGCGAGAGAGTTTATTCAGGCTTTTCCTCGGCAACAATTTCATCAACTTGTACAAACAGTCTGCCCCTCTGGCTTGATCTGGGTGTCAGGATGGGCTGCTGAGAGAGCACAAGGGCAGAGAAGTAGCAGGCCAGGCTGCAGAGGGCCGGAGTCTACTGTGCACAGGGGTTTATGTTGTTGTCCGGTCTTTTGTGCTATCTTTTCCTGCTATCTCAGGAACAGCCGTTTCTCTTTGAGTTAGAGCCCACTTGATAGGACCAAAGCAGCATTCTGATTATCTAGTATAGGATGACCATCAGTGAGCGGATTTTTCAGGGTTTTTTTTTCTTTTCTTTTTTTTTTTTTTTTTTTGGTGTGTGTGTGTGTGGTAATTAAATCCAGGAGCATTCTACCTCTCAGCTACACTCCAGCCCTTTTTAATTTTGAAACAGGGCCTCACTAAGTTGCCGAGGCTGTCAAGACTGCAATCCTTCTTCCTCAGCCTCCAAGTACTGGAGTTATAGGCATGCACCACCATGCCCAGTGATTTTTCAGTTTTTCAGTGGTCCTTGGGCACTCTGTGCCTCTTTAAACCAAGCACAGATAATTTTGTGTGGCAGTTGGGGTGAGAGGGGACAGGTTCCCCAGGTGCTAATTGGCTTCTTTTAGTCCACTCGGGCTACTAAAACAAAATGTCATAAATTGGGTGGCTCATAACCAGGAAACACTTGTTTTCCCCAGTTCTGCAAAGCCCAAGATGAAAGTGCTGGTGGCTCTGCTGTTGTGAAGGGCCTACTCCAGCTTCCAAGTTGGTTCCCCGTGTGTGTTCTCCCATTGTGGAAAGGGCTGGGCAACTCTTTGGATCTCTTTATTTTGTTCAAATTCAACATCTCAGTATAGGCTGGTATTTTTAATACTTCTAAAACATAATTTTCTTGTTACTCTTCCTTTTCTTTTTATCTCCTTTTTCAGCTCTGAATTCCTTTCTCATTCCAGTGATTGGAGCCAAAGAAGGAGGGATAAGGGAGTGCTGTCAGAGTGTGAGAATTACCAGAACTGATGAAACAGTTTTGAGTTATTTTCCCAACTGTCACCTTTCTATGGTTTGTATACTGTTTGTCTCCTCCAAAACTCATATTGCAACTTGAGTCCCAGAGTAACAATGTTGAGGTGATGAGATCTTTAAGAGATGAGTAGGTCCTTGAGGGGATTAAGGCAGTTCTCAGGATTGGCTTAGTTACCCCTAGAGTGGGCTCTTATGGAGTGAGGCTCCCCTTATGTTATGAAGCACCTGTCTGCCTCCTGACCACCTTTCCACCACGTTGTGATTCGACGAAGCCCTCACCGCATGCAATCACCCAATCTCAGACTTCACAACCTCCAGAGCTGTGAGTCAAATTGAACTTCCTTATCAATGACCCAGCTACTGTGTTGTTGTTTTTTTTTTTTAACAATAAAAGAAAACAGACTAAGATACACATCAAATCTTGACTTTAAAATAAATCCTTTTGAGACATCCAAACATCCGGACATATCAGAGCACCCCTTGGTGACATGCACCACTATGCCTGTGTGGGGAGCAGCACACCCACCAGGGCGGGCAGCAAGGGCTGAGGGCGGGACAGGATGCTGCTCACACCACTTTCATCCACACTCATGTCCCTGTGTCCTTGTGACCAACGAATTCGATTGCTAAGAAATTTTGCAAGAATTAGGTGCTAATGCGTGATAGAAAGCAAGGCCAAACTTGGCCTCATTAGCACAAGAAGCTGCTCCAAACTCCAGCCCAACTCTAGAGTGGGGCAGGCAGCGAGCTCTGCCTTCCATCACTAACACACAGTGGTCAGTCCTGACTACCTGGAACAGGGATCGGCAAACTTCTGTAAAGAATCGGGTACTGAGCATTTCAGGCTTTGCGGACTATGTGGTCTCTGTGGCAGTGACTCAGGTGTGCCACTGTCGTGTGAAAGTAGGCAATACACAAACTAGTGAGTGTGGCTGTGTTCTGATAAAACTTGTTTATAAAAAATATGCAGCACACAGGGGAGCGTGCTTTGCCAACCCCTAGAAACCACAGGTGTTGTAGGAGAAGTAACAGGTTCTAGATGAAGGGTCTAGAGGGATGAGGGGTCCTTGAGAGGGACTAAGGCAGTTCTCAGGATTGGCTTAGTTACCCCTAGAGTGGGCTCTTATGGAGTGAAGCTACCCTTATGTTATGAAGCACCTATCTGCCTCCTGACCACCTTTCCACGACGTTGTGATTTGATGAAGCCCATTGAATCACAATGGGAAAATAACTCAAAACTGTTTCATCAGTTCTGGTAATTCTCACACTCTGACAGCACTCCCTTATCCCTCCTCTGCCTACCCCAGGATTTGAACAATGTGACCTAGTGAAATATGGGAAAAATACTACAATTTCTATTTGTATTACTCTTATATGTTTTCATTTTAGACTATTGATTTGCCTACTCCCTCATGAATCCGTGGAATTTGCAGTGAGTCTAAGTTAGATTAAATGTGCTAATCAGAAGTAAGGCTTCCAAACTTCCAAGAGGACCTCAGAGCAGATGTGCCACATAGTAGTGACCTATGTCCCCTGCCACTCCCTGCCTGGAATTCCACCAAGAAGACAGGAGTGTCCCTAGGTCCATCCAGGGAGCTCCCTCTGGGACTATGGCGGCCTTGGCACACTGTAGGAGCCTTGGACTCACAGTTCTGTTTTGAATCTGATCAGTGGATTCAGCTATTGGTCAGAAGCCAAAGAAAGAGAACTCCCTCACACAGCATTCACAAGAGCGTTGAACATATTGTACTTTCTGCCACCTGCTTTTCTGTGGCATCCCTTTCCCCCCTGTAGTTCTGGCCTATTATATACAGGTGGACAGATTGTACACAGCACACAGATGTCACAGATAAGGAGGCATTGCTCAAACTGTAAACACGGTGGGCTTCTATGTACTGGGGTGATTTTCTGGTATATGCAGAGCAGAATCTTGTTTTACCAAAATGGGTAGACAAAAAAAAGTACCAATATATGTGAATAATAGAAAAGAAGAAAAAATGCAGAGTACAGCAGATTCAAACTCTTCTGGGATAGGGATGTGTTGTGAATGCCCTTTGCAGTGTGGGGGAGTCTTCTCAACGTGCTGGAATTTCAGTGCTGAACCCTTGGCACAAACTCCTCTGAGCAGGGGCCTGGAGGTGACAATCTGTCCACAGTCACCTCTACACTCCCAGACCTATTTTATATATTTTTTATTTGGAAACAGGGTCTCTTAAGCCAGCGAAGGCTGGCTTCGAACCTGTGTGATCCTCCTGTCTCAGCCTCCCAAGTGCGGGGATTACAAGCGTGCGCCACCATGCCCGGCTCACCTGTTCTTTTACCTACGGGAGGGCAGGTGGAAGAAGGCAAGTAAAGCAGGTCAGTGTGTTCTGATGCTGGCCCCACACAGTAGCAAAATAAGACCCTCCCAGGGAAGAGCATCCTGGTATTAATTTTCCTTTCCTGATAACAGCTCCCTAGTTTTCTTTTGTAAAATAATTTTTGTTTCTTTGTACAAAGTCTCTAGAATGGTAAAAAAAAAAATTCTCTGCTTTCTACTGGTTAATGTGGTGGACACATGACTTAAACTGAGCCAGTTGCACTCTCCTTCTGCCTGTCCGTGATGTTATATGTTAATCTGACTGAGCCATGAAGTGCCTAGAGATCTGGTGAAACATTTTGGGTGTCTTTGCAGTGGTGTGTCTGGATGAGATGAATGGGGTTTTTTTTCTTTTTTGGGGGGAGGGTGGGGTTGAGGATGAAACCCAGGGGCATTTGACCTCCAAGCTATACCCCCTGCACTATTTTTTTATTCTTTATTTTGAAACAGGGTCTCACTAAGTTGCAGAGAGCCTCACTAAGTAGCTGAGGTTGTCCGCGAACCATGATCCTCCATTTCTCAGCCTCCCGAATGCTGGGGTTACAAGCGTGCGCCACCACGCCCGGCTGAGATGAATGTTTTAATCAGTGGAGTAAAGCAGATCACCATCTATAACGTGGGTGTTCTTCATCCAAATTGGATAAAGCCTGAATAGAACAAAAAGACCAACCTCCCCCAAACAGGAAGGAACTCTCTAGCAGACTGCATCATCGGCACCCATGGCTCCTTCTGCCTGATGACCTCCAAACAGGAACGCCGGTCCTCCTGGTCTCCAACCTGATGGCCCACTGACTGTCCTCAAGATGGAATGCCAGGCCCCGTGGTCATGTGAGCCAAATCTTTGATATAGCTCTCCTATTGGTCCCATTTCCCTAGAGAATCCTGACGAATAAACACCCCTTTCTCTCACTCTCTGGGCTTTGAAGCATGAGACACTGAAAAGTATGAGCATAATGAGAAAATCCATTCCAGCAGCAGCGATGTCCTAGATCCCACTACCTCAGCCCCCACAGATACACTCTCACTTTCATCCTTTCAGGATCGAGTTCTAGGTCTTCTGAGCAATTCTTTGAGCCATGCTTTATCTTCTTTCAGTCCATAGACATTTACTAAGTGCTATGAATGTTGGTTCCCCCAAAGTTTAGATGTTGGAACTTAATTCATAATGTAATAGTATTAAGAGGCCGGGCCCTTGTCGCCTCATGAATGGAACGAGTGCCCTTATGGAAGGGGCTTATTTGCCCTTCTGTCATATGAGGACACAGAGGCATCCGGGAGGAGAAGGGCCTTCAGCAGACGCCAGACCTTCGGGCACCTTGATCTCGAACTTCTCAGCCTTCAGAACCATGAGATAGAAATTTCTGCTCTATAGAAATTTCTGCTCTATAGAAATTTCTGCTCTAAGAAATCGCAGCAGCATCTGTGGCACAGATGAATATGTGGTTATGCCATTATACCAACTGGTTTGTACCACAGCAGTGATTAAACTATTAGCATAAGATTACTTTCACATATGCTTGTTATATTTTTCCGTGTGTATGCTTATACTTACCTAGTAAAGATCCTTTAAAATACTTGCCACTGACTTTTATGACCATGGTAAAAGTAAATACTGCCGGGCGTGGTGGCGCACGCTTGTAATCCCCGCGCTTGGGAGGCAGAGACAGGAGGATCGCGCAGGTTCGAAGCCAGCCGCGCGCGCTGGCTTAGGAGACCCTGTTTCCAAATAAAAATGTAAAAATAGGTCTGGGAGTGTAGCCCTGAGGTAGAAGGGCTTCCAGGAACCCCAGTACCACCAAAAAAAAAAAAAAGTAAATGCAAAAGGATACAATAAAAGTGAATACTAAGTTAATGATGGTTTTGATCTTCATATATCAGAATGAGCCACAAAGTTATGTTGATAATAAACATGGTCCAAATTTGATAAGGAGATGAAACTGTAATTTTATCTCATTTTAAATTACCCAGTGTAGGGTATTTTGTTGTAGCAGTTGAAATGGACTAAGACACTGAGGGCCTCCTATAGAAGTAGTATTTGAGTACTACGGAAGGTGTTATAGAAGGGAGGTTCTATTGGGGAAACAGCAGTGAACAAAGTAGCCCCTGCTCTCATGGAAATTATTTTCTAAAAAGTCCTTTTCAGCTTAAGTAGATTGTGTGTGTGTGTGTGTGTGTGTGTGTGTGTGTGTGTGTGTGTGATTAGGGACTGAGCCTAGGGGCATTTGACCTTGGAGCTATACCCCAAGCCATTTTTATTTTTTTATTTTGAAATAGTCTCACGAAGTTTCTAAGGGTTTAAGAGCTGAGGCCAGCCTCAAACCTGCAGTTCTCTTGTCTCAGCCTCCCAAGTACTAGGATTACAGATGTGCATCACCACATCCAGATGTAAGTAGACTCACTCTTAGAGTTTATTTCTCTTTCTTGTCACCAAAGAATCCTGACCAATATTAACTTTCTCCCTGCAGAGACTTCTATCTTTGGGCCTTCTCTGGATCATCTTCAACAAGCCAGATGTCAACATTCAGGAGAAGTCAAAGGCAAATAACCAGGCAAAGAACCAGTGCTTTTCCGGAGAGCCTCTTCTCTGTGATCACCACGAGGAAAAAACCGAAAGTCCACCAGTGCACCTGTGCAAACTACTTGCTTCTGCACACCACAGAGCTGCACAGCAACCCCACTACCCCAGAGGGCTTTCCAACAGGATGGCCTCCATCTGTGCCATCTTTTCTTCTCCCTTGCTTAGGACCTGAGGAAATGCCTTGCAATGAGCAACATTGCTTATGCCACATTTCAACTTGTTTCAGGTTTAATCTTCTTCACCAGAAGTCTTTTAGTATCTTCACCCAAAGCCCAGAGAGGATTTATTCTGGGCTTAGTCAGATGAGAGAGACTGATTGAAACAGCCAGACATGGCTTTCTCATCAGGCCACACAGAGAGTTATTTAACACCACGGAAACTCTATCTTGCAGCAAGTAAGCATGCTGTTGGATTCACTGTGGGGGTTTCAATGACTACGGCTGGGAATTGTCACAGTTTAGTTTAGCACTCCTGGCAAACTCTATAGCCAGTTTGCATAATGCAGTGTCTAAAGAACATGATTCTAGTGGAACAGAGTGTGTTTGCAGATAAAAATAGAACTCAGTCACATAACAACTCATATATAAGCCATGAGGCTGGGGGAGGAACCAAATTAAATAATAGTCACTGGAGGTTCTTGAACACCTGTCCCTATCACTCAGAACATGCACTCTCTGGGAATTGCCAGCATGCTGAAATTGCCACCCCTGCCCTGAAATCAAATGGCAAAAATAAACAAACCAAACTGACCCAGTTAAAATAGGAAACACGACCGCGCCTTTAAGCAGAATGCAATTCAGGTGACCTCTCCAGCACAGGCCTCCTCAGGGATTTAGCTCTGTGTTCAGAAAGAATTGATGGTTGTAGGGCCCATGCCAGCCACGCTGGATTTACTGCAGAATTGAGAGCTGAGACCGAGTTGGGTCTGCATTTCTCCTCCACTAGTGTGTTTCACTGCAGCGGGTGTTATGCTTCATACAGAAGGCACAAAACACACTCCTGTTGGTGCCTTTTAACTGGACATGGGAGTCTTGGGACGTGCTCCTCAGACTTATGAAGAACTAAGAATTAAAGAAGACAGCCAGGCATGGTGGTGCACGCTTGTAATCCCTGCGCTTTGAAGGCGGAGACAGGAGGATCGCGCAGGTTCGAAGCCAGCCTCGCTGGCTTAAGAGACCCTGTTTCCAAACCAAAACAAACAAACAAACAAAAAGTGTATTAAAAAATAATTAAAGAAGACACATTTGGGTTTCTGTGCCAGGAAACAGCAGTACAGGTCAATTTAGGAATGGATTACAAAACTATGGGATATGTACACGATGGAATTTTATTCAGCCATCACAAAGAATAAAACTATGTCATTTGCAGGGAAATAGATAGAACTGGAGAATATTATGCTAAGAGAGATTAGTCAGTTACAAAAAATAAAATATCCCTAATAACATGGAAGCTAGGGAGAAAAAGTCATAGAAAGAACTATAGTCAAAGAAGGAGAAACCACAGATGAGCAAATAAGGCAGCCTAACTGAGGGGGATGAGGATGGGGGGGAAGAGGAAAATTCCTTAATATAAATGGTGTACATTCACAAACAAATCAAAGTCAATCACTAAGCCAAATTTGAGAAGGAGGGAGGGGGGATGGAATGGGATAGAAATTGGGGAAAGACTAAATGATAAATGAGCGATGTGTGCATGTATGCCTCTACCATCTTGTACTCCATTAAGATGTATGCTCTAATGCACCAAATAAAAAAAAGAAATGTCACCCCAATTAAAAAGTAAAAACTTCCTGCCTGGATACATATAAAACTATGCCCTTAGAAAAATGAAAATGACTATTATAAATATGCTACCACAAGAAAAGGGTGTGGAAGACCAGAAAGAAAAGGTGCCCACCTCCTATCACAATCCTGCCACTCACATGCCCTCTGACCTGGGCAAGTTGCACCCCAGCTCTGTGCCTCACACCTCCTCCTCCAAACCCATCTACAAGGCCCATTCCTTCCCAACCTCACCAAAATAGTGAGGAGATTCATCGGCCTAGTGAGGAGATTCATCGGCTGTGTGTGTCAGTGATTTGCTTCTGGCTCTGAAACTCTAGAGCATTAACATTCTTCCTGCTTCGTAATCACTAGGGCAGGGTTTTTTGTTTTTTGTTTGTTTTGTTTTGTTTTGTGGTACTGGGGATAGAACCCAGGGACATTCTATCTCCAAGCTGCACCCCAGCCTAATTTTTTTATTCTTTATTTTGAACCAGGGCTTCACTAAGTTGCAGAGGGCATCACTAAGTAGCTGAGGATGGCCGAGAACCCTCAATCTTCCTGTCTCAGCCTCCTAAGTACTGAGATTATAAGTGTGTGCCACCAAGCCTGGCTTTAGGGCAGGTTTTGAAAAAGTACAATACCTGGGTATCATTCACCAGAGACTCTGGGGCGAGATCCAGGCATGGGTAAATGTGCAAAGCTCCCCAGAGTATTCTAATGCACATCTAGAAATGAGAACTAGGAGCCATGACAGGGAGAAAAGTCTCCCCCACTGCCTCCCAGGGAATGACAGGAGATGAAAGAGGCTCAGATTCTCTCCAGCTGCTATGTTCAGAACAGGCTGCTGCCTCCACCGTGTGTGAGGAGCTCCCGTACCATGCTGGCACAGTGAGCTCTGCACTGCCCCTCAGGTCGTCATTAGTACAGGATGTGTTACGTTTTCCATTACTGTAATAAACACTTGGGATAACCCAGAGAAAAGGTTTATTTTGGCTCACAGTTTATGGGTTTCAGTCCATGATCAATTGGCCCCTTGCTTTTAGGTCCGTGGTGAGGCAGCATATCATGGGGGCAAAGCATGGCAGTGCAAAACTGCTTACCCCAGAGCCAGGGAGCAGAAGGAGGGTGAGGGTGAGGGGTGGGGTCCCACAATCCCCTTCGAGAACACACACCCCACTAGACCCTACCTCTTCAAGTTTCCACCACCTCCCAGTAGTACCACCCCAGGGACCAAACCTCCAACACATGGGCCTCTGGAAGACATTTAGGATACAAACTCTAGCAGATGCCTTGGCTCCCAGCACTGCAGTCTTGCTATAAAATGTGGTTGGCTCAGGGCAGAGGAGCTGTAGTAAGTTTCTAATGTCTTCATGTGGGTTAGTCTTGTTTTGTTTTGTTTTTCTCCTTATCTCCCCATCCCTGGGTTAAATGCATTTATTATTGTAGAAAGGGAAGAATAGCACCTTCCTAGATTCATGGCTGAGGTCTCTGTAACAAAAGAAAGATTGACAAGAGAAAAGCACACAGATGTATTTACTGTAAGTTTTATGGGACATAAGAACCTTCATAAGGAAATAAAGATCTGAAAAACGAACCTTTTTTTTTTTTTTTTGGTAGTACTGGGGATGGAACCCAGGAGCATCCAATCTCTGAATGACACCCCCAGAGTGACACCCCAGTCCTATTTTTTTATTCTTTTTTTTTTTAAACAGTGTCTCATTGAGTTGCAAAGGGCCTCATTAAATAGCTGAGGCTGTCCGGGAATTGGGATTCTCCTGTTTCAGCTTCCCAAGTGCTAGGATTACAAATATGTGCCATCATGCTCAGCAACATAAAACCTTTTTTGAATAGTAGGTTTGATGAAGATGAGTCCTAGAGAAAGATGAGGGGCAAAAGCGTGATAGTAATAAACTAGGGGATATTTAACAAAGCCTGTTTGCTCTGTGACTCCATCTTCAGAGATAAGGATGCTCCTTCCCTCAGTATAGGGAGGGCACTTCTTACGTGAGCTTCTTCTGATCTGCCTCCTGGGAGAATAGGGAAGGTCAGAGAGACCTTGGTTCTACAATGTTCTGAAATTTCTTCAGCCTGATCTATATTCAATATGCCCACATGCCAAATTTTGAAGCAGCCTACCTTGAGCCCATCAATATTCTTTGTTTTGCTCTCTCAGTCCCTATTTGAAGGTCAGTTGTGTTCCCACTCTTATAAATACTGGGAGACTTATTGCTCACCATCTGTGTCCTCTCCACATCATGTAATTCTGTTCTTTATCTTTGGAAACATTCTGTGTGCTTCTGCTGTGCTGAATCTACTGTTTGGAAGATGCCAGATAGCTTTGAATGAGACATAAAAGGGCACAGCAAGGTTATATATTTGAGTATTTAAGAGCACAGGAGACAAATAGGCATATATATATATATATATATATATATATATATATATATATATATATTCGGGTCTGGGAATGGAACCAAGGGGCATTAGACCTCCGAGCTACACCCCCTCCCCAAATTTTTATTCTTTATTTTGAAACAGGGTCTCACTAAGTGGCAGAGGGCCTCACTAAGAAGCCGAGGCTGTCCGCGAACCACGATCCTCATGTCTCAGCCTCCCAAATGCTGGGATTACAAGCGTGCGCCATCATGCCCAGCAATGGGCCTGGATTTGGACTCCGATTCAATTGGTTAGTAGCTATGTACCTGTGGGCAATATCTTTATCCTCTCAGATACTTACCCAATCTGTCTAAGCTTCAGTTTACTCACTATGAGATAAAGTTTATTATAAAGTCTATGTCAAAGACTGGTAAGAGGATTAACGGGGATGTACCTGGCATCATATGAACACTTCTAAAATGTTGGCCTCTATTTCCATCATTATTATTAGTGAGAGCAGCATGGTGGACAATTGGTGCCTTCTCAAAATTAGTGTAAATTGAAAACAACAGAATTTGGGGTCTAAAAACCTAAGCTTTAAGCCATTATCACTTTATGTGAATTTACATAAGGTACATCAACTCTTTAAGCTTCAATTTCTACAAATTGTAGAAGTGAGACAATAATAATAATGATAAAATAATAATTCCTAACTGGGTGTGGTGGCGCACACTTGTAATCCCAGCATTCGAGAGGCTGAGACTGGAGGATCACAGTTCGCAGACAGCCTCAGCTACTTAGTGAGGCCCTCCGCAACTTAGTGAGACCCTGTCTCAAAGAATAAAAAATAGTCCAGGAGGTGTAGCTTGGAGGTCGAATGCCCCTGAAGATGTCCAGACCCTCAAAAAAAATAATAATGCCTACTTCATAGGGTCATTGGAGGATTAAGTGCAATAATGCATATAAAGGTTGTTTGCAAACTATGAAGTACTATGTAGTATCAGTAATTATTGTCGGCACTCAATTCTCAACATTTCCCAAGATTTGGTCTGACAAACTGAAAAGGAATAAATAAATGGATTTTCTAAGGTTAGGAATAAAAGAAAATGAGGCTCAACTTGTTACTGTTTGTAATGGCACAGTGGGTTCTTCCTCAGTCACATAGATATATTGAATCAGGAAATTAAAGAACTAGTGAACAGTTCAGTTAGAGCTCTTAAGCAAGCCCTTATTATAAAACAAGAGAGAGAGAAAGGAAAAGCAATGTGCTGGAGAGATACATACCAGAGAATCTGAAAATGAATTCTCCCTCTCATTGGACCCCTGTCTCTTACAGTATTTGCTGGTATGTGTCTATGTTACCATGGCAACTGGGCTAGTAACTCACATCTCCATCAGCTGCAGGTGGTGCTATCTTGTCTCTGGGTAGCCCACTTACTATCTTAGCTGCTAAAGGCAGGTACCAGTAGTCTGTTTTCCCTATACCTGCCATACCAGATGCCTACCAACTAAGGGGTGCTTTGAAGTGCATATGGATTTTACACCTCACATACCAAGGCCAGGTCACAGAGAATGCGGAGAGAGGTACTACTTGCAGCTGTGGAGCTGCATGTAATCTCCAAGGGCAAGGCACAAGGCTTTTGCTATTCTTGTAGTTTTAAGATGTGCCTGGCAGAACTATGTGTGATTTCAGGGTTATTATTTCTATATTTTAAGGCTCTACTTGCCCTTACATTTTTGCGATGGGTTAACATCAGGACAAAGGCAAGGAAGGGGGAAGTTCTGAATGTAACAGGCAAGGCTGCATGTCTCTTCTTACTCAAGAATGTGCAACACCAAGTGCCGCACTCAGGCTTTGATTATCTTTTATTGGAGATCAATACTGGGACACAAGTCTCACATCTTCAATGTGTAGCTCAGCAAAGTCCAGGCCTTTGGGTGTCCCCAGAGAGATGAAGGGATCTGACCAAAAAGGATTCATCAGCACAATTAGGCACACAAATAATCCAGATTTTTTGGTTCAGCTACTGTCTACTATTTGCCTTCCCTATAACCTCACTGCTTCAGGAAACATCCTAACTTTAAAGTTATTGACTTTCTTAAAAGATATACCAATACCAGAGAGCAATAAAAGGGTACAAAATATCATGATGTGTGGTTCTTCCCTCAAGATGCCTTGATTCTTGGCTGTAGAGTTTTTAATGTTTTGCTATTTTTAGCATTGTATTTTGGGGAACACTTTCTGGTATTTTGTTTTTATGGCGTTTTGGACCTCTGCTGACTTTGCCAACCTACACTGTATTTGCCTTGCTACTGAAAACATTACTAATTTGAAAGTTAAAGGCAAGGAATAAACTATAACTGCTGGAAATCTGGGCAAGGATTCCTGATCAAAATGTTACTACCTACTCTAAAGTAGACCCAGGATGACTCCTACCATAGTGAAAGCTCTCTGCTGGACCTGAGCTGTCTGAATACAGGCTCTCCTCCTGCTCCATCTCTCAGATGTTCTTAGAGCCACTACCAAGTCAAACTATGGACATTCACATAAACACAGAGATGATTTAGGGCAGCTTAAAATTCCAGTCCTCCAGCATCTAGATCTTTTAAGAGCAATCAAAATTTAGTCAAAAGAAGTTCTGGTAGTAGAATTTCAGGCTTTGCTCAAGAGGTGTTGGGAGAACAGGCAGATAATAATATCTAGAGCAATATTCTGCATAGTGGTACAAAATCACTAAATCATATCCTAATCCCTTGAGTAGAAGGAAATTAAGGCCAACTAGTATCTAGGAATATATGAAATGAGCCAGAGGGGGAGGCCAAAGGAAATTTGTGAAGAGTGTGAAGAGTGCCACTCCTCCAGAATTTTCTACATGTTTGTGGAAATCATGGGATTAATTGAAAGGAAGCAATCTAGCATTAGGAATATTCTCTATCCTCCCAATGGCTCTGAGGAGTGTCCTGGAGTTGACGCATAGTTAAAATATGCATTAGTGATAAGGAGAGCCCCTTTTGAAAGCTTATCCTCTGCCTCCACTAAATTCATCTTATCCCCAAACTAGAAAATCAGTTTTAACAAACATGAAAAGAAAAATCCAAGTCACTCATCCAAATCTACACAACTAAAAACTCCATTTACATACCACGTTTCATCAGCAAAACAGCAGTGTGAATTTATTCTAATTTCTAGTTAAGTATTAATTCAAAGAATGGTAGTGTTATAAAAGACACGGACACATAAAAGCATAAGAAAGGCAAACTGGGAAATGGAAACATTTTTTTTTTCAGTGTTGGGGAGTGAGCACAAGGCCTTCCATGTGTTAGGAAAGCACTCTACCATGGAGCCACATCCTCAGCCCTGCAATGGATATTCTCAACTGATGGGAAAAGAAAATAAACCCTGTACGAAAGTGAAGTCTATCCACTAGCAGGACGTCTGGCAGACTTAGGCATCCTCTGTGGTGCTCTAGACACAAAGGAACAACCAGGTGGACAGGCGGCCAGGGTAGCAAATTGTAAGGGAGTGAACACATCTCTGTAATAAACTCGAAAACTGCCATCAGTGGCCTTGTCTTTATGCCCGACTTCTGACATCCTGGGGTAAGGTGCCCTCTTCCTACTGAGCCAGCTCTGCTCTCAACCAAAGTAAATCTCAGACAAGATTTGAAAACTTTTCTTTCCAGGAGGTGGTATGTTATTTGCCTGCTGGAGCACCTAGCACTTGGGCTGCTCCTAAACCCAATTGCTTTTCCAACCAAGAGCACAAAACAGACCCCAAGGTTAGGAAGGGGGTACAAATGTTTGCCCGATGCTCTGGGGCTGCTCAGGGTCAGGAAAAGAGTGGAGTGGGGTGAAGATCAGGGAATGAGGCTGGGGGTAGGATGAAGGGGAATCACTTCTTTTGGACATTTATTATGAGCCAAAGATTCTGCTGGTAGCCTTATACATATTCTTTTTTTAAATTCTTAGAACCATCCTCGTAGGTAATTATACTATTTTCATATCCTATAGGAGGTTCAAGTTAAGTTAAGTAATTTATCCAAGTGAATACAAACCTGGGTATGACTTTCCAGCTCCTGCTCATACGGGATACATCTTCTCTCTCGATGCTCGGTTGATAGGACTAGCTCAGTCGCCTTCACAGCACCAACCTACTCCACCTGAGGTTGGCCAGGACCTGAGTTTTACCTGGAAGGGGCCAGGGCCTTCCTCGCTGCAGTTGGGAAGATGGGCTGATAAGACACCTGTCCTAAGGTTCGGGCATCCTCTACCGCTTCCATAATTCACTAAAACACAAGGTGTGACATCTTATTTCCCAGCTATCACCAAAAGGGTTCAGGATAAACAACTCTGACATGGTTACTGGGGTAAGTTACTTTCCCATTAGATACCCAGTCTGACAATTTCCTCTCTCTCTCCTCCCACTCAGACTCTCATGCAGCAGGACAGACACAGCCTCTGCAGAGAGAGCTCTGTGAAGCAAGGCTAAGGCCTCCTGACCAATGCTTTCTGCCTCCCTGCCTCACCTCACTCTCCCTCTCTGCCATTGTTTGGGGGTTTCCTGGGTCCAGCAAAGCATTGGCCTCTGTTTCCCAAGGAACCAAGGCTTTCTAGTTATGTTTGTACTTACGTTTTTATTTCATTATTCTTAATAATATGATAAGTGTCTGCAAACCCACTATCCAAAATATAAGCTAGAATTTTGACATAACCTTTATCTAAATATATGGTCCCCAATCCTACTCTCCAACCCTCTCAACATAAGGTATCTTTCATCCAGATTTTCTTCACTTTTTAAAAATATATAGTTTTATTGCACCTATATGAATTTCTATAAAGCATATTTTTATATTCGTGGTTTTAACTCTATGAAAACTTATAGCCGGGCGTGGTGGCACACGCTTGTAATCCCCGCGCTTGGGAGGCTGAGACAGGAGGATCGCGCAGGTTCGAATCCAGCCTCAGCTACTTAGTGAGGCTCTCGGCAACTTAGTGAGACCCTGTTTCCAAATAAAATATTTAAAAAATCTGGGAGTATAGCCCGGAGGTAGAAAGTCTCTGGGTTCCACCCCCAGTACCACCAAAAAAAAAAAAAAAAAAAAAAAAAAAAAAAACCTTATCATATAAGTTTGGGGCATTTAATTTTTTCCCCTAGTGTTTTAGTGCCAGGATTTATCCACATTTTTGTGAATGAGTACAGCTCATTTATTTTATTGCTATATCAATAGTTGTGTAAATACATCACAATTTTTCCATCCATTCTCCTCGGATGGGCATCTCCATTCTCTCTGGGCTTTTGCATCATAAACAGTGCAGCTGTGATATTCTTTTACGTGGCTCCAGTTTTATAAGACTTTCCCTTGAGTCCCTCCCTAGGAGTGAAATTGTTGGATCATATGTAAATAAAAGTTCCACTTTAGGAGATAATGCCAAACTATTTTCCAAATTGCTTACACAAATCTATGCTCTATCTCACGGAAAGCATTCTCAAAAATCTGATTTTTATAGTCCCCCCCTGGTCTGATAACTGCCAAAAAATGAAAATTGTTGGTTGACAGCTACATCTACTATGTCTCTTCTGGGTATTTGCATTTTTAAAGAGGATGCTTAGAGAGACGGTACTTAAGCCAAAGAAATGAATTGCTCAAGCTGAATATTTCAGGGCCTCTATCTCTATGTGCCACATGAAATTCACTCATCCAATGCCTCGCTGAAATGCTTTCTGTTCTGGGACTGTGCTGGCCCTGAAGGGGTAGGAGTGGAATATGCAGGGCAAACAGTGTACATTCTGATGCCTGAGAGAGACAAGAAAACCATTCTATTGGTCTTGGGCACTCTCTCAGGCTTCCTGTTCCTTCTTTATTATTTTCCCCAGGTGGTAGCAGGCTAGTATCAGAGGCACAGGAAGGCTTTGGGGAGATGGGCAGGTATACACTGATCTTGAAGTTACCGAAAGGCACATAACTTCAAGGAAGTCCCAACCTGGTTATTTGCAATTATCACTCCCCTAACACTGTACATTTATTGCCACACTTCCAACAAGGAAAACTGGTTCTATGGTGAGTCATAATCCATTTGCCCTATTCTTTTTTTTTTTTTTGTACTAGGGATTGAACCCACTGGTACTGTGCCACTGAACTACATCCCAGCACCTTTAATTTTTTTTTTAATTTTGCGGGAGGGTCTCGGTTGCTGAGGTTAGGCTTGAACTTGTGATTCTCTTGCCTCAGCTTCCTGAGTAGCTAGGATTACAAACATACATCACCACACCTGCCTTCCACTTGCCCTACTCTAAGAGGCTGGTAGCCTGTGCTTCTACCCAACATCATCTGCAAAGGACCTCTTAGAATGTTTGTTTGGACGGATTCTTTCCCACTTCCTATCCTTTCTAGAGTAGTTTGTCTCTGCCTGGCTTTCTCTTCAGGTTGCTTCCCTCAATGTGCCAGTGAGCTGAATCCTGGCTGCTCAAAATCTCCAGAGGTTTTAAAAGACTGTGATCCTGAAAAAAGAGTGTTTTTATAGACAACTGATAAAATGCTCAGAGAGCTGTCGGCTAGTCCAACTTTTATTATATACTCTTTCACGACCCAATCACTGGGCCTAGTGGAATAAAATACACTGATTATGCCTAGATCACACACCCATTCCTGGACTTAATTACATACATGACTTTGAAATGTGGGGAGAAAGGAGTGAAATTCTCCAAGGGGAGCCTCGGTAGACATAAAAATGTGTGCCACTAAAAGACTGTAGAAGACAGCAGTTTTACTTAATTGCTCTAGATAATTCTCTTCTTATGAGGGCTTTCAATAGTAGGTATATGACCCAGGTGTGGTGCACACGCTTGTAATCCTAGCATTTGGGAAGCTGAGACAGGAGGATTGCAGTTCATGGACAGCCTCAGCTACTACTTAGTGAAGTCCTTTGCAACTCAGTGAGGCCCTGTTTCAAAATAAAGAATAAAAAACAGTGCTGGGGTATAGTTCAGAGGTCGCATGCCCCTGGGTTCTATTCCCAGTCCCTCAAAAAAAAAAAATAGTAGGTATATGAGAACAAGGCATAAATATACTTTACACTGTCCCTCAGTATTCTATTAACAATAGTATAATTTTCTTGTAATATGAAAATAACATAAATTATCTGCCTGACTTCCTCTTCATTTTTTAAACTCAGGGGTGTTCTACCTCTAAGCAACACCCCCAGTCCTATTTTACTTTTCATTTTGAAATAGGGTCTTGTTAAGTTACTGTGATATAGGCTCAAACATGTAATCCTCCTGTCTCAGCCTCCCAAGTACTGGGATTACAGGCATGTGCCACCAATACTGGCTCTGACTTCCTACTTCTGAGTGTGATGACACCTATCAAAGTATATATTTATAGCCCCTCTTTAATACTGAGCAATAGCACCTCAAGGGCTTGCTCTGCAGTTTCATGGATACACTCCCTACACTATACCTGGAAGTTTAGGAAGAATTCTGTTCCTCGCTTGCCCTGAGTTACTGAGTTACTGCTTCATCTGAATTACTGGTGCAAGTTCACTCTCCTAGGTGGAGCATTTTAAATCAGTGTTGTTAGCTTTTTTTCTTTCTTTACTTTTTCTTTTTCTTTTTTTTTTTCAGGATTCTGGGCATACTCCTTCTCCCTCTATTTCCTGCTTGTCACCAGCTGCTCCATGACCAAACCTGGTCAAGGTTTTTGTTGTGAAGGTCACAGGCTTCTTGGACATGTGATTAGCCAACACTTCTTTTTTATTCTCTTTATTAGAATTCTTAGCCGGGCATGGTGGTGCATGCTTGTAATCCTAGCATTTGGGAGGCTGAGACTGGAGGATCATGGTTCGCGGACAGCCTCAGCTACTTAGTGAGGCCCTCCGCAACTTAGACCCTGTTTCAAAATAAAGAATAAGTAATTAGGGTAAGGGGTGAGGCTCGGAGGTAGAGTGGCCCTGGGTTCCATCCCCAGACCTGCAAAAAACAAACAAAAAAGAATTCTCAACACTAGAATTTCTGGAACTGTAACAGGAAAGTGGGCATTGTGTTGGGGAAGAAATAGCAAATAAGAGCCGGGCGTGGTGGCGCACACTTGTAATCCCCGCGCTTGGGAGGCTAAGACAGGAGGATCGCGCTGGTTCGGAGCCAGCCTGGCTGGCTTAAGAGACCCTGTTTCCAAACAAAAAAAATTGGTCTGGGAGTGTAGCCCGGAGGTAGAAGGGCTTCCAGGAACCCCAGTACCGTCAAAAAAAAAAAAAAAAAAAAAAGAGAGAGAGAGAGAGAAAGAAAGAAATAGCAAATAGAAAGTAGGTCTTTTTTTATTTTTTTGGGGGGGGTACTGGTGATTAAGTCCTAGAGCATTCTACCTCCAAACTACATCCCCAGCTCTTTTTATTATTTTTATTTTGAAACAGGGTCTTGCTAAATTGCTTAGGCTGGCTTCTAATCTGTGAGCCTCCTGTCTCATCTTCCTAAATACAAGAATTATAGGTGTGCACATCAGGCCCAGCCAAAGCTTATTATTATTTTGTACTGGGGATTGAATTCAAGTGCATTTTACCTCTAAGCTATGGCCCCAACCTTTTTTGTGGTACTGGGAATTGAACCCAGAGGCATTCTACCTCTGAGCTTCACTCCTAGTTTGATATGTGTGTGTGTGTGTGTGTGTGTGTGTGTGTGTGTGTGTGTGTGTGTTACTGGGATTCCTGGAAACCCTTCTACCTCCAGGCTACACTCCCAGACCTATTATAAATATTTTTTTAGAAACAAGGTCTCTTCAGCCAGTGAGACTGGCTTCGAACCTGTGCTATCCTCCTGTCTCCACCTCCCAAGCGCAGGGATTACACGCATGTACCATCATGCCCGGCTTATTTTTTATTTTAAAACAGGGTCTCACTAAGTTGTTCAGGGTAAGCTTGAATCTGAAATCCTCCTATCTTAGCCTACTAACTACTGTGATTACAGGTGTGTGCCACCACACCCACCTGAAGGTAGATCTTAAAATAAAAATACATAAATCCCCCAAATATAAAAATTGCACTTAACACACACACACACACACACACACACACACACACACACACACACGTATCGAAGGTTGAGCCCAAAGGCATTCTACCTCTGAGCTATACCCCCAGCCCTACTTGAATTTTTATTTTGAAATAGTGTCTCACTAAATTGCTGAGGCTTGAGCCAGGTGTGGGGGCACACGCTTGTAATCCTTGCACTTGGGAGGCTTAGACAGGAGGATCGCAAAGGTTCAAAGCCAGCCTCAGCTGGTTTAAGAGACCCTGTTTCCAAATAAAATATAAAATAGGTCTGGGAGTGTAGCCTGGAGGTAGAAGGTCCCTGGGTTCCATCCCTAGTACCACCAAAAAATAAAAAATAAAATAAAAAAATAAATTGTTGAGGCTACCCTTGAACCTATGATCCTCCTGTCTCGGCCTCCCAAGTACTGGGACTATAGGCGTATACCACCACATCTAACTACAAAAATTATTTTATCTCCCCCCCATCTCTTCTTTTAAAAGGTAAACTCTTTTTGAATAAGAATGCTGCGTTCTACACTGTGTGATCAGTACTTAGGAAAGTATCTGGTACGTATGAGTGGCCAATAATGCTGGAAGGAGATATGAAGTGTTCAGTTCAGTTTTATCAAATGATTGGCAGCCACTGTAACTAAATATGCTAAATTTGCCTTAGTTTTACTTCCCTTTTTCCTTTTCTCCAATATGTATGAGGCTGTTTTTCCACCATACTTCCCAGGCAATCAGTATCCCTCTTGCACCTTCTTGGCAACCCAAAATTTGCCCTCCTTTAGTTAAACTTGTCTTCCTGGGGTTGTGCCCCAGATTTCAATGATCTCTTCTTCCCTATACTCCCATTAAAATACTCATTATTCTCACTCCCATTATTTTCACTGCCAGGAGATAAAATATCCACATAATTTCCTGTTAAGGTGTCATGTTACAACAGACCATTTAATGCAATAATTCTCCAGGTGTGTGTGTGTGTGTGTGTGTGTGTGTGTGTGTGCATTTTATTTATTTATTTATTTATTTTATTTATTTTATTTATTTATTTTTTTTTTGCGGGACTGGGGATTGAACCCAGGGGCATTCTACCTCCGAGCCACACCCCCAGCCCTAATTTCACTAAGCTGTGGAGGACACCACTAAGTATTTGAAGCTGGCCACGAATCTGAGATCCTCCTGTCTCAGCTTCCCAAGTACTGGGATTACAAAGGAGCACCACCATGCCCAGCTTCCAGGGTGTTTATGTTTTAATACAGGAAGCTACTAGCCTGCAATGCAGATGTGTTCTGATGACATTTCAGGGTCGCTGTGACAGTGCAGTGGATGTGTGTCTAGTTTTCTCACAGGCGGTGATCAGGGCTTTTCTCGTTCTCCAAAACCTCATTTTAAAGGTGGTCGTCTGCTCTAGATACAAAGCCAAAGTCAAAAATTCCTATATTTTCATTCATTGACCACTTTAGGAAATGAGAGAAAAATCAATGAAAAGAAATAAGAAAGCAGAGGGGTTTAAATACAAACAGAAGCCTTTTGTTTTCCTCTAAGAAAAATAACAATAACTGAAGAAAGTACTTCAGAAAGCAAAGACCAATTTTAGTTATTAAAAAATTACAAGTGATTGTTGCTTTAAAAAGTACAAGCAGATTAAAAGATTCCTTTAGATAGCCAACTCCTAAAGTATATTAAAAGTGAAATCCCATTTGCAAAAATTATATTTATAAATTTATAGAAAACTGGCTACTGTGTAAAATACTTTCTTCTGCTTCCTAGGGAAATTATATTCCAACTTCCATTGCATCATTTCATCAGTACTGGCATTTTCCTGGCCAGCTTCCACTCATTCATTTATTTCCCCTCTCTGCATCATGTTAGAAGATGATTTTTTGTTGTTGTTGTTAAGATCATAGGCTTCCTGAGCATGTGACTAGCCGACATTGAAAGTGGTCACCTTTGGTAACCTGTGTTCTTCTAGTAAATGTTACCATGTTACTCAAAGATCATGGTCTTCCTTACACAAACTCTACAGGGTCAGAGTCAGGAGAGAGAGCTACCAGTCTTAGGTCTGGAATGCTTAAAACATCCTGTCTGGCATGCACAAAGCACTTCATCCACCCAGTTTATGTATCCACCCTGAAGATCTATCGTATGCTGTTTACTCCTGGGCAGAAACTCAGTTCTGTGATTTCAAGTAGGATGAACAGACCATTCAGACTGAACTAGTAAACATTTTGTTTTGCTTGCCACCCGATTTCAAGAGAAAGGTCTTTGGGGGCAATCTACTTCCCAGGAAGATAGGACAATGTGAAAGTCCACTAAACAATTTCTTCTGATAGAAGATGCTGAAAACTGGATCCTAAATTCTCCATATTGATGCTGCTTACATGCCTTAGGCAGCCTACTGAATCCTCTACCCTCGGGTATGATTCGGGATCAGCCTACGACATCTTCACATTCATCTTTATTCTCAAGTCAGAAGTATTCCACCGATATTAATTACCATATGCAAAGTGGTGCCAAACAAATACCCTCTTTATACAGAGAAGGTGGGCCAAAGGAAATTAAATAATAATGCTCCAGGAAAATGTGTCAATCTGGAAAGTCCAGGCGAGAAGCCAGTGATTTCTGTGTCTACATCTCATGCTTTTGTCACAGGCAGAAGTGCTGTTAGCGCCAACTTGGCGGTCGGCTCTTGCTCATTGTCACCATACCTGGGGCCTGCAGCTCTTGACCGATACATTTAAAAAATAACATCTATCATGAGCCTATCAACTAATGAGTTTTCCAGTTTGTCTTCTCCACTACTGCCATAGTGATCTTCCTAAACTAAACTAGGTGTTTCTTCTTTGCCTGAAAGCAACTTGCTGCCAGGGAATTAAGCCTAAACTCCTCTTTGCATATAACTCCTAGCTTGCTCTGATCACCCAAAGAATCAGGCATGGACAAATCTGATCCCATTAAAGAACTCCCCTCCCCTCTATCTCCATGGCCTCCCCTCCATAGCTCCCTACTTGGGGTAAGTCCCTTACACATCTCTCAAGCTTCAGTGCTCTGCCTCCTCCTCCTCATGCGAGGCCTTTGCTGATATGCTTTCTTCCCTCTGAGAGTCAGTTTCTGAAAGATCAAGGTGTGGATCATAAATTCTACTCTCTCCTTTAATTCATGGATCATTTTAAAGTTCTCTGAAAAAATGTAAAACACTAGGTGAAGGCCAAGTTATGCCATTTTAAAATAGTTGTTATACAATTAGCCTTCTTCTTTTTCTTTATTTTTATTTTTAGTTTTTATAGTACTGGAGATTGAACCCAGAGATCACTACATGCTAGGCAAGCACTCTACTGCTGAGCTAAGTTCCCAGCCCAGTTTTTTTTTGGTCTTTTTTTTTTTTTTTTTTTTTTTTGCGGGTCTGGGGATGGAACCCATAGGCATTTGACCTCCAAGTTACACCCCTGCCCAATTTTTTATTCTTTATTTTTTGAAACAGGGTCTCACTGAGTTGTGGAGGGCCTCACTAAGTTCCTGAGGCTGGCTTCGAACCTGTTTGATCCTCCTGTCTCAGCCTCCCAAGTTCGGGGATTACACGTGTGTGCCACCACGCCTGGCAGATGCAGAGTTTTAGGTGTGCACCTGAACCTGTCGTATGTGGCAACAGGTCACTGCCACTTTTGAGACATCAAGACCCAGGAGCCTACCAGGAGAAGGTGCTGACACCCCAGCAGCAGCCACAAAGCATTTCTGGAGTCGAGGCGATCTGCCATCTACTGAATTCTTCTTGTGCATTTTTTCTATTTTCAATAGAATGGAAAATGATTTTGTCTTAACATATTTCCCTCCATTCTTGAACACCCTTCAGAAAAGACCTTATGAGATTAAATGGGTTTTCCTGGACTGGATCCTAAAGCAGTTAAAAAAAAAAAAAAAGAAAAAAAGAAAAAATTAACAGACAATTGACAAAGTTTGAGAAATTCTGTAGTTTAGGGCTAGGGACGTAGCTCAGTGGTATATTGTTTGCTTAGCATATGCAAAGCTCTGGGCTCAATTCTTAGCACTGCAAAAAATAAAATTTGTTTAGTCAATAATAATATGCTAATATAAATCCATTTTTTGACAAATATATGGTGGTAACAGAAGATGTTAACATTAGGGGAAACTGAATGAAGGATATATAGTGTATTACAACTTTTCTCTTGATTTTTTAAATTAAAAATTACATTTAAAAGGCCTGTTTAATTATTTTGTGATTGATTTACTGGGTCTATTGAATCTATCTATTGTAAATTAAGTAAATGTAGACTAATTTTTAAATCTTTCTAAAATGATTGTTGAATTCATTAGTGAAAAGGAAAGACCTATTTGTGCGTATAAGCAAAACTCATGTTGGGAAGTTGTGGTATTAAATATTCTTTTTTCAAAAAAAAGGAAAATATCTGTTGGGAATAAGTTACAAAATTTCATCTTGCCAATGTATGACCAAAATTTTGTATTCCCATTGAAAAAAGTAAAAGAATGTAGTTATTTAATATGATTTGCTAAATATAGTCTCCTTTCTGGCCTTCTGAACATTCCTAAATCCCAAGTATCATTCTGGCACAGGTTTTATAAACAGAAAAGAGAAAATAAAAAAGGACAAATTATATAGATCTTTTAGCCATGAAAGTATGTGGCTAACCTATAGACAGAGCTTAATAATACCACCTCAGATAGAAAGGACAATTTTGCCTTTCAGGTATTACTTTCCATAGTGGCCCTGGTATGGTAGACCTGGAGTATACTGTACCTAGAGTTTTTGGTGCTTTCTTCAGATCTGAAAAAAAAATCAGAAAATGACAGGGTTGTAGTCAATATGATAGTCATCTGGATATCTTTTCTAGATTTTGAACAGTTGTGCCTTCAATAAAATACAATTGTTTAAACACTCTTGTTATGGGAAGATTTTTAAAAATTCACAATTTTCTTGTCACTTAATCAGATGTCACTGAACCTGCCAGCCACAAATGGCTCCTTCTCAGGAAGGTAGGAGTCCCCCTGAGCCCAGCTGATTGGCAGCAGCAGTGCTGGGCTGAAGGTGACTGAAGGTCACAGCAGCGGGCTCACTGCAGGGTTCTGCTCAGTAGGATCCTGCGAATGAGTACTGACAAGCCACCTGATATGGTTCTGCTCACACTAAATGGTCTCCATCTGTAAAAACTAGTGGCACAGAGCTGAGAAAGGGGCCTTATTAAAAGTCCAAGGAGAGAAGCAACAATCAGGCCCCCCATCAGCAGGCTTGAACAAGAAGGAAAGAAAGTAGGGGGGAGGCAAAAGAGAGGAAAGTAAAGTTCACAGAAGAAGGCCCAGCCAATTCCAATTTCTGAGAACTTCAATATGTGAAAAAACGAAGAAGTGCCAAAACTAAATTGGTAACTTGTGGTATGTTTTAGATTTTTCTTAAAAAAAAAAAAAAAAAAAAAAACAAGGTCTCAGCATGGGTCCCAGGATGGCCTCAAGCTCCTAGGCTCAAGAGATCTTTCTGCCTCAACCTCCCAAGTATCCGGGATTACAGATCGAGGCCACCATGCCCAGTTTATTTTAGATGTTTAAAACTTAATAATTCACCAGACCCGGTGGTGTACAGGAGTACTCCCAGTACTTGGGAGGCTAAAATAGAAGGATTGCAAGTTTGAAGTCAGCCTCAGCAACTTAGTGCGACCCTGTTTCAAACTAAAAAGTAAAATAGGGCAGGGAGTGTGGCTCAGAGGCAGAACACCACTGGGTTCAATTCCTTTTAAAATTCTCTTCTCTCTCTCTCTCTCTCTCTCTCTCTCTGTGTGTGTGTGTGTGTGTGTACAAGGTTTATACCCTAATTGTGAAAATGTCTCATTTTTGAAATGGTGTTGAGTCTAAATTGAATCTTTTATGAAACTCAAGTTATATAATCTTACTATCTGCTACTCCATTCCTAGACACCTACCCAACAGGCCTCAATGGAATGTGAGTTAAAGTTTAAAAAAATGGGTTAAAGAGAACGAAAAGTACTGACTGGGAGATATAAAAATGGTCTCCTTCCTTAAAACAGGACAGTTGAAATACATGGAATAAGTACATAGTGGTCTCAAGTGCATGGTCACCTTCCACTGACCTAGCCCCAGGGGGCATCTAGAATGCTTTAAGAGGAATTTGCAATTATCCATTAGGTGCCACTGGACAGAGGGTGCTTTAGAGGGAACTGAGGAACTAGAACCAGAAAAAAAGATGGTCTCTGTCTACCAGGAAATTGGAATACACTTTTGTTCTCTCTGGGAACCAAACATGGAGGTAAATAGGCCTGAAGAAAAAAAAAAAGAAAGAAAGAAAGAAAGAAAGAAAGAAAGAAAGAAAGAAAGAAAGAAAGAAAGAAAGAAAGGCTTAAGGCTGGGGGTGTACCTCTGTGGTAGTGTTTGCTTGCCCAGCACGGGGGAGGTCCTGGCTCCAGCGCCAAGAAAGGGGTGAGGGGAGGAAAGAAAAAGGTTTAGTTCACTAGAAGGACTATTCAGTAACAGCTGTCAACCCTGATGGAATAACTTCAGGGTCACATGGTATATACAGATAAGTACCTGGAAGCTGGTACCAGGATCCTTTTGCACTAAAGCCCTTCCTTATTTACTAAATATTTCACTGTTCACCATCGTATCACACACACGAACAGGACAGTATTCCAGCTCTCCAGTAACAAGGAAGCCAGACAAGAAGTGACTAGCTGGGGCTCCCATACTGGGTGTCAGAAGGAAGTGTCACCTATAACTAATCTTGGAGGAGTCAGCCTTAGGAAGAGACTCCAAGAACGCCCAAAGGAGGGGCCTCGCAGTCGGGGAAAGAGCGTTGGGGGTAAGGGGCCATCAAAGGCCTCTCCGTACACTTCTAGCAATAGGTATGACTTTCCTTTTTTTCTCTTCTAATAACTTTGAAAATAAAGCAATTTCCGTAGTTAAGTCTGGTGACTCGAACTTCCGAGGTGCGCCGCATACACAGGTCGCCAGAAGTCCGTGCGGCAACTTCCCATCATTTTAATTAAAGGCTCTTAACAGAAGCTTTGAAATGCGGCTTCTTTTGCCCACATCTCATAAACTCACCTAAAAGTCGTGCGCGGTGAAGGGAGCCGCGATGCAGTGGGCGGGGCCGCGATGCAGTGGGCGGGGCCACGGCGCGGGGACACAGCGCCGCGCGAGGCCGGAGGAGGCTCTAGTGCGCAGGCGCAGGCCGGGGCGCCGCGGGGAGGGGCCGGAAGAAGGGCGCGGGCGGGCGCGCCTGCGCAGGAGAGACGGCGCCGCGGGCTGCGCTTCAGGAGGGGGCGCGGCGCACGCAGCATGGCGCCCAACATCTTTCTGGTTCGCCAGCGGGTCAGCCGGCTGGGCCAGGTGCGGCGCGGGGCGGGGCCTCCCCTTCCCGGCCCCAGCCCGCCCTCCGCGGCTCCGCCCCGCGCTCCGCCCGCCGCCCAACCGCCGCCGCCCGCCCGCCCGCCCTGCCTCGTCCGCCGGCCCGCGCTGCTCGAGTCGCGCCGCTCCCCTCCTCCTCCTCCTCCTCCTCCTCCGCCCGCCGCGCTAACGCTCTTCCCTCCTTCCCTCAGAGGATGTCCGCCTTCCAGATCAACCTCAACCCGCTCAAGGAGCCGCTCGGCTTCATCAAGATCCTGGAGTGGGTGAGTGCGGCGCCCGGGCGGAGGGCGGGCGGGAGGGAGCGAGTGGGCGGCGGCGGCCGGGAGCGGACCGGGACCCCGCCGCCCGCGCCCGCCCCGCGCCCCGCGCCCGCCCGCGCCCGCCGACTTCCTGCTGCGCTCAACCGAAGCCCGCGGCCTGCCGCCGGGCCCGCGCCCGGGACTGACGCGCTTTATACACTGACCCCGAGTTAAAAATAGTCAAGCTGTGGGGCGGGGCGGCCGGAGGAGAGGCCCTTTCGCGTCGGTTTTAGGTCCTTCCAAGCGACATCCTGCTTGGAAAGTCAGCTTTTAGTACTTTTCCTGGACACACAGCCATGAACATCCGAGGAGACTTACGAGTCGACCCCGGCCGGGGGCGGTGTGCTGGGGGTAGGTAGTGCGTTTATCGCGTACCTCAGGTTGACTTCAAACTTCGCAGCCCCGGTACATATTTCGGTACTGATTTTCAGGGCCATATTTAATGGGTCGTTGGCATTTATCCAGGCAGCAGCATTTACATCCATGTCTCCTTCAAACTTTATTTCTGGTGATAAAGGGGTGAAGAACTTCCAGCTTCCTCCGAGGATGTTTTTAAAAGTAACATAGAAACTTAAATTCTCCGACGAGCACTTGACTCTGTTTTCTGTGTGCACCATCCTCCAAAGATTTGCTTGGAGAAATAGTGCTGATATTACACTGATGTCCTACAGTGTCGATTAAAAAAAAACAAACACTATAGACCTAGCTTTTTCCTTAATAGTTTATATCACTGGTGATAAGTTCCATTTGTTTTCTGATATGTTTTGAAGAATAGCCTTTTTAAGCTATTAAGGAAATCCTAGTTTCAGTTTGAACAGCTTTTTATTATGCTAGAGATAATTTTGTGAAAAGAATATACGCTGCTAATGTGTAGTGAATATTTACTTAACAAATATTTGAGTATATATTATATACCAGCTCTGTGCTAAACGCCAACATATGAACATGAATAAAATGATCATGATCATATAAGGATGAAGGATATGAAAACAGCTGTGAAAATGCCATATGGCAAATACTGTAACAGAAGTATATGCAGTGTGTAATAGGTGAAAGAAAGAGATCAAGCTAGGAAGGAGTATATAGATGAGAGAACACTTGAATGATGACTTGTTCACTTGGGGAGTAGATGGAGGCGTGGTTTCCAGGCAGAGGGAATCTTATGTTCAGTGGGGTGAAAAGTTGAAGCGAACTTCAACTTCAGTTGTGTGAGAACTTAAAATAATTGGGGGTTGGCTGAAACCTGTAAGTACTGGGAAAGAGGTATGGTTTGAGATGATTCTGGCTGGTAGATTTCAAAGGGTTTGACCCCTCTTGGGTTAATCTTGAACATCTAGGTCCTTTCCTTAGGAAAATGCATATGTATTGGGTATAGAATATTGGGGAGTTTATTGCCAGAATCCAAACAAATAATGTAATTTGCCTTTTAGAAACTTTAAGTAGTCAGCAGTGTGGAGAACCCTTTGGAACGGTCATAATTGGAGGAAGGGAGTTATGTTGACTGAGAAATTATGAGGGTCTAAAATTAGTTCTAGTAAGGGTAGAGAGATTTATAAATTAGAATATGTTTTGATGGTAAAGAAGGACTTAAGAAAGCTGCCTCATTTCTGGCTGGGTTTGGTGGCAGCCTCATTCTCTGAGATTCTTTAAGAGGGGGAGCAGCAAATTTTTGTAGAAGATCAATAAAGAAGTATTGAATTTGTGGTCTCTTTGGATCTAGTAGATTGCAGTATTCTATAGGCAATTGTATATATGGATGTAGAGTTAAAAGTACAAACACAGCCGGGTGTGGTGGCACAAGCTTGTAATCCCTGCGCTTGGGAGGCTGAGACAGGAGGATTGCACAGGTTCGAAGCCAGCCTCAGCTACTTAGTGAGGCTCTCAGCAACCTAGTGAGACCCTGTTTCCAAATAAAATATTAAAAAAGGTCTGGGAGTATAGCCCGGAGGTAGAAAGCCTCTGGGTTCCACCCTCAGTACCACCAAAAAAAAAAAAAAAAAAAAAAAAGGACAAACACATATTCAGTAACACTCAATACAGTATCTGCTGAAGCTGGGCTGGGTGGTGCATGCTATAATCCCAGAATTTGGGAGGCTGAGACCAGGTTCAAGATCAGCCTGAGCAATTTAGACTCCTGATGATCTAGCAAGACCCTGTTTCAAAAAAAAAAAAAAGGCTGAGAGTATAGCTCAAAGGTAGAACACCCCTGGGTTTAATCGCCAGTACCAGACACACACAAAAATACAGTATGGGCTAAAGATTCAGCAGATACTATTGGCAGAGGGACAGAAGAAATGGTTAGGAAGATGGAGAGACATAGTATCTTGGCTTCACTATTAGAATTTCAAGAAGAGTGCTCAACAATGTTGGGTGTAATGGAAAGGTTAAGTAAAAGAATGTCTAAAGTGTGTCCCTTGGTTTTGGTGGTCACTAAGCAGTTTGCTTGAGCAAGAGCAGTTTCTATAAGATCGGAAGCCAGATTGCTATAGTCTGATTAGATATCTGGTAAGATAATGAATACAGTGAGTGAACCACTATTTGACTGTGAAGATGGGAGAGATTTAATGGTGTTACAAAAGAAAAGAAAAATGACTAATTGAGTTTATAGCTCAATTGCCTAAATCCTCCCTGGAGACAACCATTGTCTTTTGGTATGCAGCAAAACTCTTTTTTATTTGTACTTCCCATTTCATCACCCAAGAATGTTAGTACTGAAGGGTCAGAGTTTAATACAAGTCTTCATTGCTTTATCACAGACATTCTTTTTTTTAAAGATACCGATGTTTAATTACTAAAATTAACATACATTATTGCAATCTAACATAGCTCAATCTATACACTCCTATACACTCAATCTGTACACTCCTAAAGAGAAGTGACCATTTATCAGCAAGGAGAAACATTTACTGTTGTCATGTTTTAGACACTGTGAACAAAAATAATATCATAGACATTTTTTTTTTTTTTTGAAACATGGTCTCTTAAGCCAGTGTGACTGGCTTCAAACCTACGCGATCCTCCTGTCTCTGCCTCCCAAGCCGGGGATTACAAGCATGCGCCACCACCCCCAGCTACAGACATTCTTAAACTAGGTTATTAATTTTAGCTCCAAGTATGTGCCAGTAAAATTTAGTTTGGTACTATTGCTGGACAGTTTATCCACCAAAGCATTTGCTTATTCAGTGCAAACAATACAGTGGAAAATGTAAATAACTAATGTCTTCACGTTGTTACGAAGATATTTTAACCTTTGTGGACTCCTGAAAGATTCTTGGGAACTCGGGTCCACAGATTAAGAATTGATGTTTCAATATAAAATAAACGTCACCAGGAACCAAAAGCAGAAATGAAAAAACCTCAGGCTGGATTTATGAGTACTAGAGTAAGATGTGTAAAATGGCAGGAGGAGAGAGAGATTGTTACCTAATAAGGTCTGGAAGGTCTGGACTTGTGAAAACTTGAATATTTTCATATGTTGGTTTAGGGGTCCCCTCATAAAGTGTGGCAAAGTAGGAGACTCAGAAAGTCAAGTAGAAATGACCATAAAGCCACTAGACAGGGAAACAAAGGGAGGAAAACCTAATTGAGGTGGCTGCCCCAGTGTACTGAAACACATGACGAAACTGCTTTTTTGCTTAAAAGCTGAAATTTTATCAGAGGTAACAAGAAGTATCAGTTTTTCATGAAGTGGCAGGCTTGCTTCTAGTCATTCAGATCATCCAGATCAACAATGAAGATACCGATTGACTCTAAAGGACACAAAAATTAATTGAATAATCCAAAAATGATTTTAACATAAATATATTTAGGTTCAACAGGTATTTAAGAATAAAAATGACATGAGGATATTTTCAATATATGATTGTTTTTAAAAAGCTCTTGTTTATTTAAGCAGAAATAGTTGCATTTACTTCATATAATTCGAATCTTAACGGTTATGGGTTATATTAGGCAACAGAGCGCGCGTGCATGAGAGAGAGAGAGAGAGAGAGAGAGAGAGAGAGAGAGAGAGAGTGTGTGTGTGTGTGTGTGTGTGTGTGTGTGTGTGTGTTTGTTTTACTGGGTATTGAGCCTAGGGGCATTTTTACCTCCTAGCTACATGTGGAACCCTACTTTATTTTTTTGTTTTAAAATAGGGTTTTGCTAAATTACTATGCTCTGACTGGCCTCGAACTTGTGTTCTTCTGTCTCAGCCTTCCAGGTACTGGGAATATAGGCCTGTGCCACAATGCCTGGCTGTAGTAGCAGATTCTTGAGAACTTTCTGTGATTGTACTTTAGAAGCAGAGGGAGATAATAGAGTGGAATAAGTACTTTGTTCCTTGCATGGTGGGAATAAACCAAAATATCAACATTAATAACATTTAAAAATAAGTATCTCATAAAAATCAACTCCTTAGTTCTAGGCATCCAACTTATAATTTTATTTATTTATTTATTTTGGTGGTACTGGGGTTCCTGGAAACCCTTCCACCTTTCTACCTCCGGGCTACACTCCCAGACCTAATTTTTTATATTTTTATTTGGAAACAGGGTCTCTTAAGCCAGCATGGCTGGTTTCGAACCTGTGCGATCCTGTCTCTGCCTCCCAAGCGCAGGGAGGGCAAACACTGTAATAGTTTATTTTCAAGTACTAAATGATCATTTAATGAAAACAGACACATTTGGTTTTGTACATAATATACTTTTAGATCTATTTCTAAATATTTAAGTTATATCATTTTCATAAACTAAATGTTAGACAGAAATCCAAGTAGATGACTCCAGGTTAATGATGAAACCAAGTAGCAGTAGTATCTTGAAACTAGAAACATGTGAAAGACTCTCATAAGTTAGATGAATTTCAGTGTTTCCTAGTTTAACCCTCAGTATGAGCAGAGTGTAAGAATATGAATTAGGACTGTGACTCTGGATGTAGAGGATAAATAACTCATTGAAAATTACCAGTAGTTTCCAATTTTTTTTTCATCATGAACTCCTGTTTTATAAAACTTTTTCCTTAGAACCCCAGGTACATTCATGAATCTTTGTAGTACATGAATGCTGAAAGTGAAAGAAAAGTTGAGGTTTGTCTGTTCCATTCTCTTTACCTTCTGGTTACCTAGTATACATCTATATTGACATTGTGACCACTTCACTTCTAGGCACAGCATGAATTCAGTGGTATATTAATTGCAGTAAAGCTTTAATTCTATATTTAAATCTAAAAGTATATGTAAATAGAAGTTTAAATATTTTCTTCTTGTACAGGAGTTAATTGGGTATTTTCTTCTAGAATACTCAAGTATTCCAGAAAAGCTGTTTATAATATTAGCCCTGAGATACAGATCTCTTAATAAATGAGAGATTGTGCATGTAGTGTGGATGTAGTGAGATAAATGGGACTGTTCTCTGGCAATTATGGGGCTATTATGAATATGGGACCTTTTAGAACTGAAAAGAAGCTTGCTGTCACCCTGCCCCGGTATTCTTCTTAGTTACTCTCCAGGTAGAATTCTATGTCTGTAGTTTAATTCATTCTTCCTGGAGTAGGAAGGAATGGGGAAATGAATTTCAAAAGCTTCAAGGAAGTCTAGTGGCGCACTCCTGGAACATTGTAGCGGATGCTTGTAATCCCAGTACCTAGGAAGCTGAAACAGGATTACAGGTTCGAGGACAGCCTCAGCAATGTAGTGAGCCCCTGTCTTAAGACAAAAAATAAAAGGGTCAGGTTTGTAGCTCAGAGGTAGAATACCCCTGAGTTCAATGCCTAGCAATCCTTCACCAAAAATAAAAGGTGTAAAGGAAATATAAATCAGCATGCCCGGTTTTCTCACTTTAGACTAGAGGTACAAACTGAAGTGCTTATAGAACCACCCTGATAAAACAAATAAATGAGCAAACTGAAATAAAACAATAGTCATTGATTACTGGCAAGTAACATATCCTAAGGGCTAAGAAAATATGGGATTGCAATCTGGAAAGCACATGTCCTACCTTGAGTGGTATCTGTCACGTCAGTTCCATCTGATTGTTATTTTATGAGAATGTGTTTCAGATATTGCCTTGCCTTCCGTTTTCCATTTACACTCAGGAAAAGTAGGAATGTAAAATTTTAAATGTATTTTGATATTAATATAATGTAATAAATTCACATTTAAAAAATAAATACTTGAAAAGCTCTACAAATATACCTTCAGGCCGGGTTTTTACTGATGGACCACTAGTCTATAACTTTTAATCTAGATTAGAATGGCAGTAGAATATATGGAGAATTGAAATGGTTGAATAGTTGACTCTAGGATTATTTTGTGTTTATTATAAAATGTATACTTTTTATTAAAATGTTCCTTTTTTCTATAAGATAAAGACAGAATGGACTTTTAATTTTGTAATAAAAGGCAGCTTGGAAGTTATTTTATTTGAAATATGGTTTTACTTCTAAGTTATTAGATATCAGTATTTTTCCTGAATTAAGCAAGTATTTTGTCAACATTTGCTATGTGCCAGGCATTTTACTAGGTAGGCACTGAGAGTCTTATTTTTCCGGTACCGGGGATTGAACCCAGGGGCACTGTACCTCTGAGCTACAACCTCACCCCTAGTTTTTAGTCTTTTTTTATTTGAAATAGAATCTTACTGAGTTGCAAAAGGCCTCTCCAATTATCTGAGGCTGTCTGCGAACTATGATCTTCTTGTCTCTGCCTACTGCCTCTGGAGTGCTGGGATTACAAGTGTGGACCACCACACCCAGCTTTTTTATTTATTTTTTTTTTTGGTACTGAGGGTGGAATCCAGGGGCCTTCTATCTCCAGACTATACTCCCAGCCCCCCCTTTTTTTTAATACTTTATTTGGAAACAGGGTCTCATTAAGTTGCTGAGAGCCTCATTATGTACCTGAGGCTGGTTTCGAACCTTTGCGATCCTCCTGTCTCAGTCTCCGAAACACTGGGATTACACGCGTGCCACCACACCTGACTTTTGTACTTTATATAGCAAGAGACACAAGAAAAATGGCTATAGTGAAGTTAATATATAATAGAGTTCATATCTGTGGCAGCACAGGAGAAGAGTGAGTTCTATCACAAGAAATCAGTGCAGCCTTAAGAGATAAGCATATAAAGAGAATGGAGGCAGTTCTAGCAAGAGAAACATACACACCTAAGTCAAATACATGCTGTTTCATGAAGAGTAAGTACTGTGTGACAGAATCATACAGTACCTGGCAGAGATATAGTGCAGATAAATCTAGAAAGGTAAAGTTGAGACTAGATCCACTGTGCTATTTATAACAAGTTGGGAAGTTTGGCCTTTTTTGTGTGTGTATGTAGTACTGGGGATTGAACCCAGGAGCATTCTACTTCCAAACTACATACCCAGCCCTTTTTATTTTGAAATAGGGTCTCACTAGGTTGCTGAGAGTCTTGCTAAATTGCTGAGGCTTTCCCCAAACCTGTGATCCTCCTGTCTCAGCCTCCTAAGTACTGGGATTACAGGTGTGTGCCACCATACCCAGTTAGGCTAGTACTTTGGGGGAAAAAAAAAATCTAGAAATTTTTCCCTTCTAAATGGTCATAGATTTTCTTGTTAAAAGACTTAACTTTTGACATGTTAAGTTTGTGGCTTATTTGGAGCATTTATTAAATAGCTCTTCTTTATATTATCTATTACTGCATAATAAGTTCCCCCAATTTAGCAGCTTAAAACAAAAGATATATATATCTTTTTTTTTTTTTTTTTTTTTTTTTTTGGTGGTGGTAGTGGGGTGGAACCCAGAGGCCTTCTACCTCTGGGTTTTTTATATTTTATATGGGTTTTTTATATTTTATAAAATATAAAAAAAATTTATTTTATTTGGAAACAGGGTCTTGTAAGCCAGCTGAGGCTGGCTTCGAACCTGTGTGATCCTCAGTTCTCAGCCTCCCAAGCATGGGGATTACAAGCATGCACCATCACGCCTGGCATCCAGAATATATTTTTTTCTCTCTCAGTTTCTGTGGTACAGGAATCTAGGAGCAGTGAAACATATGGTTTGATCTCAGGGTTTCCATTGAGGTTGCTGCCAAGCTGTTGACTGGGTTGCAGTCATCCCAGACTTCTAACTCACTCGCATGACCATTGGCAGGCCTTAGAGGTTCCACCACCATAGTCAGTCATGTGGTTGCTGGCAGTCCTTGCTTCTGTGCCACATGAGTCTCTAAAGGCCTGAGTATCCTCCCAACACAGCAGACTTTCCCCAGATAATGAGAAAGTTTAAGAAGTTGTGGGCTTTTTATAACCTAATATTAGAAGACATCCATTTCCTATACCGTACTCTATTCTAGAAGCAATTCAGTATGTCCAGTCTGCGCTTAAAGGAAGAAAAATTAAGCTGCACTTCTTATGGGAGTTTTATCAAAGAATTTGTGAACACATCTTTAAAATTACTCTTTTTCTTAGTGATTGATCGTCAAGGCTAACCCTGTTAGGTACAAATTTTCTATGCATGGTAGTTTATTTCTGGCCTCTTATTTTGTTCCATTGGTTCAATTTATCTCATTTCTTCTTTTCTAACTCTAAATGTGAGTCTATGTACAGGACTCATTCCCTGACCTTATGCTTTGATTCTGTATATTCATGAGTATTTTTATCTGAGAGAATATCCATTCTTTACCTATGAACTCATGTATTGGACATTACCTCAGACTTTTCATATATGTAACCAGATTCTTTTTCATGTATCTCTTCTTGTGGGGGAAAAATCTCTTGATAGTTATTATAATATTAATTATGGACTGTAAGATTCAAAGCCCTGGAATAAGTTTAATGTCAAGTGTGTACGCTTTCAATTACTGTAATAAAATACCTGAGACAATCAACTTTTTTTTTTTTTCGGGTCTGGGGATGGAACCCAGGGGCATTCTACCTCCAAGCTACACTCCCTGCCCTAGTTTTTATTCTTTATTTTGAAACAGGGTCTCACTAAGTTGCAGAGGGCCTCACTAAGTAGCTGAGACTGTCCGCGAACCACGATCCTCCTGTCTCAGCCTCGCAAATGCTGGGATTACAAGTGTGCACCACCACGCCCAGCTACAATCAACTTTTAAAAAGTGAAAGGTTTGTTTGGTTCCTGGTTTCTGAGGTTTCAGTCCATGTTTAATTGGCCCACTTGATTTTGGGCATGTAGTGGGCCAGCCTGTCATGGCAGGTAGCATATGGTAGAGCAAAGCCCTGCTCACTCACTTCAGGCAGCCAAGAAGAAAAGGGGTTTCCCCAACATCTTTAAGGGCATGACCCCAAAAACCTAAGTCCCTTTCACTAGGCCCTACCTCTTAAAGGTTTTCGCACTTCCCAATAATGCCACAGGCTGGCAATCTAGTCTGTATAACACACGGGCTGCTAGGGAATACTTATTCAAACTAACATGATGAAGTGTTCAACAGTTTACGCTTTGATAACAGATCTTTGTTGAATTTTTTCTATTTGCTGGATAAATGTGACCTTGAGTCCCTGACCTCTTCAAGTTTCTATTCTAGGGAAGGATAAACAGTATGGAGGAGAAATAGAGCACCATATATAAAGGGAATAGGTATTAGGGGTAGGGGATGTTATTAGTAAATATAGTGCGATGAAGGAACTCCTTGATAAGTTCATACCGCAGCAGGGAACTTTGGAAGTGAGGAAGTAAACCATGTATTCCAGGCAGAGGAAATAAGTTTAAGGAATAACAAGGAGACCATTTTGTTCAGAGAGATTAAAGGAAAAAGTAGCAACACAAGATTAGAAATACTAAGAGAGGAAAGAATCTCAGAGGACTTTATATGAACCTTTTTATTCAGAGAGTTTAAGCAATTCAAGAGTTTTGAGTTTTTTCCTTTTATTTATAAAAGATCACCCTGGCTGTTGTATCTATACTAGACTGAAGACAAGGCAAGGACAGAAACAAGAGGATCATTTAGAAGGTTCATGGGCAAAATTCAAGCAAGAGATGATAGTGGTTAAAGATCAGGATGTGGTGGTTAGAAGTGGTTCGAGTTCAAGTACTGCCATCAACACTTGCTAAAGGATTGAGTTCTAGTCATTATAACATATCTGGGTTTTTGTTTGTTTTGGAGAAAATTTAGAAGACAAATAGAAAAGGAATTATTTTCTGTTGTGTTGAGATGTGACCACTGTTAAAATTTTGATGCTTAACCTTTTTAGATTTTATTTTTTTGTGTATGCAGAGATGGAGATACGTCTACAGTACATTGTTTAACTATATGTGATAACTATTTTTCTATATCAGTAAATCCTAACATTTTAACCTCTGCATGTTTTATTATATTAGTGAATTATAATTTATTTTATTCCCTATTAACAAGTAGGATGCTTTCAGTTTTTTTACAGCTAGCACTTGAGAGATTATTATTTTTTTAAGCATATGCATGATTAGAAAAACAAATTTCTAACTACTTTTTAAGATCAGGAAATACCCACACAATGAGGCTTTACAGGCTTAAGTAGCATTTCTTCCCTCCACACAACTTCTTGACCATAACGTTTACTGGTAATTTGGACTTCAAATAAAAATAACCTCCAAATCATCCCTTTTGATTTTGATACTAAGAAATAAGTCTGATCTGAGTATCATACTAATATTTTAATATATTAAAGTATGAGCAAATGTTATATGGGCTGGTATATTAATTCCTTTTATACTCAGGGGAAATAAAATCACATTTTTGACATATATAGAAGATATATAAAATTGAGACACATATAAAACTTTAGTTAGTTTTTGCTATCTGTATTTTGTTTATGATTAATGATTTTTAGAACGTTAGCCATTTTATCAGTGTACTTAATTTTAATGACCTTTGGGGTACAGTAATGCTTCTCTCTTTCTCTTTTGTCTTTTTTGGTCTCACTTAATGTAGATTGCTTCCATCTTTGCTTTTTCCACCTGTGGAGGTTTTAAGGGCAAAACAGAAATTCTAGTGACTTGTCCTAAATTACAAGAAAATAAAACTGTTAAAGCCACTTTTGGTTATCCATTCAGGTGAGTTATTTTTCTTTTTATGATTTAATGCTTCTTTAACTTTCATATTGAATTCCTAAAATTTCAACAATATTTTGATTGTGGGGGTTAAGAATTTTAGATTATATGCTCTTTTGTGATTGCTACTTAAACTGGTACATAGACAAGTACCTGTCTGCAAACTTTTCTTAGACTGTGATGACATATAGAAAATAAGAATAAGCATTTAGAAACTTTGGTAGCAGTATGACATTGCCTCATTTACTTAGTTAATTAGTTAGTTGGGATTGAACCAGGGAGTGTTTTACTTCTGAGCTATTCCCCAGCCTTATTATTTTGAAACGGTCTTCACTGAATTGCCTGTACTGACATCACAGGTATGCACCTGCCTGGCTGCCTTGACGTTTTTAATCTGTCATCCCACAGTAGATTGGAAATGAAAAAACAAAAATTCTCTGTTACATAAGTGTGGGAACTCCTAATGTAAAGAAACAAACACAACAGAAATCCTTGTTTTTGCAATTACTGAATAATAGTTCATTATATAGTTTTAAGATACACATTTATATAAGGTGAAGAATCCCTAATATAAAATCATACTTTCTTACTCTAAAATGAAAATGAACACTTAGTTCGTGAAGTCTTCTTTAGATGTCAGTGTTCATCAAAATGTTTACTGAATATTTCCTATGTTTAAGCCAGGATGTGGATCTTCTTCCACTTAACTAACTTTATTACTTACTTGATGTCCATAACACTCAGTTCTTCTGTCCAATAAAAAGTGTGACTACGTTGTAAGGATGTTTTGATATTAAAGATATATCAGATACCTCGTGCTTACAATTATTTAAAGCCATTCTATGGCCAGGCGTGGTGGCGCACGCTTGTAATCCCTGCGTTTGGGAGGCTGAGACAGGAGGATCGAGGATCGCACATGTTCGAAGCCAGCCTTTGCTACTTAGTGAGGCTCTCAGCAACTTAGACCCTGTTTCCAAAAAAATATAGGTCTGGGAGTATAGCCCGGAGGTAGAAAGCCTCTGGCTTCCACCATCGCCTATCCTTTCTACATAGTTCCTATATAAGGAACTGTATCCAGAATTTTTAATGTTTAAGTGCATTTTTAATGTAACCAGCATTTTTAATGTTTTTAGTGTTTTTACATTTTATGGTTGGAGGAAATTAGAGGCAATGTGATTTTTTTAGTTAGCAGCTAATTAACCACGGTTAAATGTGAATCATTATTATAATGGCTCTTCTAATAAGGCTAATCACATAGATTTTGCCTCCTAGAATGAAGTATGTCTCAAGTTATAAAATATTTGTTATAATCTCTTCAAATCTGTTAATTTTTTTTATTTCCGGAAGATCAATATCTAGGTGTGAAAGTGTTTAATTCAGTCTGATTGTCATAAACCAGTTATCAGATTTAATTTGTTTACATGATTATGAGAACTTTAGTTTAAATATTTGAGTCTTCACCTTTTTTCCCTCCCAAAGGAAATGTTTTTATATTTGGGGATTATTTTTTAAGTGTCATTTCAATATTCTGTTTAAATATTTCTATCTCTTTTGGGAGAATCGAATAGTTCATAAGTTTATTTGGCTTTTTTTTTAATAGGCTGAATCAGGCATCATTTCAGTCACCATCAGCTGTAAATGTGTGTGATGTGAATTGGGAACGTCATGTCCTCATAGGAGATTACTCTTCTTCTGCACAATTCTATGTTACATTTGCAGTCTTTGTATTCTTGTACTGCACTGCTGCCCTTCTGCTTTATGTTGGTTACACGAACCTATATCGGGATAGTCGTAAACTGCCCATGATTGTAAGTAACCACTGTGTGTGTGTGTGATGAAAATAACTTGTATAGTATAAACTAAGGATAAGTTATATTTGAAGTTATAGATTTTTTTATTGGAATTCAAAATTTTTGACAAGTTTTGATATTTGCCATGAGGTTGAACTTTCTCTCATTATTAAGTTTAACTCAATTCTGTTAGCCTATTCGTACTCCAGGAAATGTTTGTTTTTAGCCCTATTTTAACCTTTTCAAAGCTCGAGTATGTGATAAAATTTATTAAGTTGCAGATAGCAAAAAAACTAAGTAGAAATGAATGCCTTTGGTGAAGACTTTTACTGCTTCTACTTCTTAACCTTTTTTCTCTTTCCTCAGAGGCCCTCTTTATGCCTCTACAATTGAGCTTAATTGTTTATATCAGTGATCTGCAGATTATGACCCACAGGTCAAATCTAAGTCATTGTTTTTTAAAAGTGTTTTTTTTAACATAGCCATACCCCAGCCTTTATACACTATCTATGGCTGCTTTCATACTAAACTCCTTAACTTAAAATATGGCTCTGATAATTATATTTCATATTAGTGGCATCTATTAGCTAATTTTAAATCTTTGATGCCAACGAAGCATTTGGATTCAAATTCTTGATAGATACCTTTCTTGCCTTCAGAGTCTGCTGAACTAGAAGTAAAATAATCTCTGATTTACAGAATAGACATACTCTGCCCTGGATTATTAGTGGCAAATGTAGACATGAGCCATGGTCTTACCTTTTACCTCCACTATGAAAGAGTAACTTCAAAGTCAGATGAGTGCTATTGAATGGAAGGAAGAACATAGGAGTCTGTGAGAAAACATGTCTGCTGTTTGTGAACTTACTTTAAAGGGAAGGCTATTTAAATATGAAGGAATTATTAAATAAGTTTTATTTACTTTTAATTTTTGCTGCCTGGATCATAAGAATGTAAATGGGTAAGTAAGGAATAAATTTTTTTTTAGAGAGAGTCTGGTTTTTATGTCTGAAGAGACAAAAGAAAACCAGATGTTTTCCTGGTTGTTAAGTACTTTTCAAAAAGATGAATATCAGGCTGACGTAGTAGTGGTAGTGCACACCTGTAATCTCAGGACTTGGGAGGCTGAAACAGGTGGATCAAGGTTTGCCACCAGCGTTACTTACCAATTTAGTGAGGCTTCTGCAACTTAGTGAGACCCTGTTTCAAAATAAAAAAATAGTATTAGGGTATAACTCAAATCACTACTCAGTACTCCCCCCCCCAAAAAAAAATGGACAGCAACTATTTTAATTTGCAATGCTTATTCAACAGTAATTACATGTTAGGAAATTGTTGACTTTTGAAGACTTTTTGAGCTTTGGTTTAGAAAGTGAGTAGGTATTAATAAAAGTTACATTAATTTATATAAAAATGAAAAAAAGGGAGGAGGATAATCACATAATTATATTTTGTTAAACATTTTTTATAATTAGAGGTTATTTCTTGCCTTGTCAGTATCCCACGTGTGTGGGGGAAGAGAGGCTACGGATTGAACCCAAGGCATTCTTCCTCTGAGCTATACCTCCACTCTTAATTTTATTTTTTATTTTGAACTGGTTTCATTAATTTGCTGAGACTGGCCCTGAACCTGTGATCCTCTTGTCTTAGCCTCTCAAATACTGGGATTGCAGGCATGGTCGTGCCTGGCTCAAACAATTTTTTTTATTAATCTACCAGTGAGCCCTTTTTTTATATATTTTGCTAGTAAACTTAAAAGTACTACACTTTTTTCTTTTCTTTTCTTTTTTTTTTTTTTTTTTTTTTTTTGTGTGTGTGGTACTGGGGTTCCTGGAAGCCCTTCTACCTCTGGGCTACACTCCCAGACCATTTTTTTATATTTTTGGAAACAGGATCTCTTAAGCCAGCGCGGCTGACTTCGAACCTGCATGATCCTCCTGTCTCCGCCTCCCAAGTGCGGGGATTACAAGCGTACACCACCAGGGCCGGAAAAAGTACTACACTTTTTAAAGAATCATTCAGATCTGTTGTGTACAAGTTTGTTCTATCTAATACAACTCTAAAACTGATCTAGTTGCATCATTCAGGAAGTTAAAAGTAATTTTCTACTTTAAAATGATCAATTAGTGGTCACATAAAGAGATAGTATAGAATTGGTTCCGTAAATTATTTTTTTATTGTTGGTCCAGTAGGTGTTTCTTATCTGTAAAAGTTCAGCTTCTAAGTTAAATTTTGAATCCTATTTTTAGTTTAACTATATAAATACAAAATTTCTGGAGATACCCTGATGTATGTGTGTGTGTGGAGGGGGTTGCTGGGAATTGAACCCAGGGCCATTCTACCTCCAAGCTAGACCACCAGCCCTATTTCATTTTTATTTTGGAACAAGGTCTCACTAGATTGATGAGAGTCTCACTACTTGCTGAGGCTGTCTTTGACCCTGTGATCCTCCTGTCTCAGCCTTCCAAGTACTGGAATTAAAGGCATGTACCACCATACCCAGTCAGATTTTTAAATATAGCTAAATAAAACATTGTACTGTTAACAAGGGAAAGCCTTTCTTAGCAGTATCCTCAATTCTATGCTAAGATATTCTTAAGTTTTTCAATTGTGAAATTTTAAATATACCTCAGTTCTCACTTTAGGTAAATATGGCATGTTTTTGTGTTACGTAGCAGATGCTTACACATTTCAGGCAATATGAACAATCAGGTATATAAAAAATGAAAGTAAAACCAGGGTATCCCAAATTATAAAAATGTTTTTTTAATTTTTTTTATTGGTGCATTGTGGTCATACATCTTAATGGGATACAAGATGGTGAGGCATACATGCACACATTTAACTTATTAAAAGCAGAGCTGCTCCAGGCAGCTGCAGCTATGCACCACAGAACTCCAGGTGGTGCTGTTCACTTAGATTGCAGCATGACTGGAGTCTTGAGCAGGACAGTTGCAGTCTACAGAAGACAGAGTAATCCCTCATTTTCCTTCATCCTGTGTCAAAACTTTCTGCCATAAGCAAAGCAAATTTAAAGAGCATAGACCAGAAGGGGGAAAATATGCATGCAAGTTTTAGTTAAGAATTTTGAAAGAGGAGAGTTAGAAATGTGTCTCAGTGGTAAAACATTTGCCTGTCATAAGGCCCTTCCCCAGCAGCACATGCGCGAGCATGCGCGCGCGCACACACACACACACACACACACACACACACACACACACACACACACACACACACAGCGCCAGCCAGCCAGCCAGCATCTAGAAAGAAGAAAATAGTTGAAAATCAAGGGATTTGATATCTTGATCAAAGCTGTGAGCTCTAGCCTAGGGAGAACTTGGTTTTCTTATTGCTGTTTATTTTTGTGGTATTGAGGATTGAATCTGGGGGCATTCTACCTCTGAACTTTTTATCCCCAGCCTTATTTTATTTTTTATTTTTATTCACTTTATTTTGTGGTATTGAGGGTGGAACCCAGGGGCCTTCTACCTCTGGGCTACATACCCAGACCTATTTTATACTTTATTTGGAAACAGGGTCTCACTAAGTTACTGAGAGCCTCACTAAGTATCTGAGGCTGGCTTCAAACCTGTGCGATCCTCTTTTCTCAGCCTTCCAATTGCTGGGATTACAAGCGTGTGCCACCACACCCAGCTTATTTTTTAGTTTGAAAATAGGATCTCAACCTCCCAAGTATTGGAATTATAAGAGTGTGCCACTAAGCCCCGTTCAAAAGAACTTGTTTAACATGTGATAACATACTATTTATCAGTTCACCAAAAGTCATTGTTTATCTTGACAAATATTAGAAAATGTCTGTCGTCAGTATAAGAAAGTACAGAAAGTGAAAAGGGAAATGTTCCTACAGTGCAGAGAATGGTAGCAAAAATATTTCTATCCTTTGCTCTTTGATCTACATTTTTTAAGAGGACCTGTAGAAATGGAGACCTTAAATGCAAAATGCACATACCTCCAAGTTTATACAGTTAGAACTTGGTTTTGATCTTCTAATCACAGGATCGATCAGGTGGGCAAGCTGTGTAGCATAGCTTCTTTATATCCGAAGAGATTACTGACAAATAACTAAAAGGTAACTGGCAAAATAATTAAAATTTAATCTAATTTACTTAAAACTTTGGTGATAAACCCTAAAATTCATTTCTGAACTTAGATTATTGCTGCTGATGTACAAGAGCTCACAGTCTTAAAGGGTGTCCATATGCTTAAGAGTAGCATTAGACCTAAAATTTTGTATTATCCCACTTTGATCATTAATTTGCAGGAAGAACAAACAAGATAGGACTTAAACTTTATATTATACAAATTCATATTTAAAGTGTTACTTAGATTTCTATAACTAGTACTTCTGGACAGAATTTTAGTTCTCTAGCAGAGATTGAACTTGGGGCATTCTTCCTCTGAGCTATACTATCCCAGCCCTGTTTTGAAACAGGATCTCTCTAAGTTGCTGAAGAGCCTGGCTTAATTGATAAGGCTGGCTTCTAACCTTTGATTCTCTTGTCTCAGTCTCCTACCTACAGGGATTACAGGCATGTGCCCCTGTGCCCAGTTGAGTGTGACTTTTTTAACAGTATATTATGAAAGTCATTTCTTGGTACCATAGGGTTAAATGTAATATCAGTTTCATTGTGGATTTGAAATGAAATATTTTTTAATCACCTGTTCATTATTAACTCCTCCTTATTTTTGCTTTAGGACTTTGTTGTTACTCTGGTTGCCACTTTTTTGTGGTTAGTGAGCACATCAGCCTGGGCTAAAGCTCTTACAGATATTAAAGTAGCTACCGGTCAGAATATTGTTCAGGAACTTATGCCTTGTAAACAATCAAATGTGACCTGTTATTTTGACTCTGTGACTAGTATGGGATCCCTAAATGTATCTGTGGTACGTATGCATTATTTATACAATTTTTTATTTAGCTAATTAGGAAAACCTTACTAGTAATTTAAGAAAGCAGTAACTTTCAACAAATCTCTGGATGAATTTCTTGGTTTTTATTTGTTCTAAGATATCTGGGATCCTGGTTATGATATAGTGTTACCTTTATCACAGCAAAGAAAAGTTTGGTAAAAAATTATTACTTGTGAACCATTTGAACAGATCCCGATTGAGGCAGGGCTTTTACCTCAACGGCACTAGTAGTAGTCTAACTTTTGTTGAAATTATGTGCATGTCATTATACTATCATCTTAAGTTATTCAGTAATCCTAAAAGGAATGTGGAAGGTGGTATTTGCTATCTTAATTTTATAACTGGGAAAAAAGTATGGCTCATATGCTAATTGACCTACAAGAAAAGCACACCAAAGTTTGAACCAAATCTTACTGTAGACTCTACTCTCTAAATCAGACTTACTCAGGATACATGAAAATAATGCTTTTATTTTTCTTATTTAATCTATAATGTTTAATCTATATAATATACTAATTGTTATTTGTCTGCTATTTTACCAAAATACAGAAAAGTTTATTATACTAAGTATATTATGTTTAGGGAGGTTTCATGTCTTTTCAAGAAAACATTTTTTCCATTAGATGAAGTCAGTACTGTCTTTATAAAGAAATTTTACCACATTTTTGTTTTATAACTTGTAATTTAAAAGCAATAATTTTAGAAATGTTTTTGTGTGTAGATACACAGAAAGATATAAAACATTTACCTTTAGTAACATGGCAGTACTATTAACCTCAAGCTTCTTACCTTATTTTTTCTTTTTATGTCACTATTATATTTTAAAGGACTCTTAAAATAAGGTAGCTTCATGGTCCACTGGGACCGCAGCGGGCAGGGAAGGCCGGGTGTGGATGAGAGCAGAGCCTTGGATCTCAGAGACCCCAGGGCCACCATTGTGTGGATGCGCTGCAGTTCTGTTACTCACTCACTACCAAAGGGCGTCATGATTCCTTAAGTGTTTAGACAGGATGACTAGAACTGTTGTATGCAATTGTATGTTATTTAGATGTGTTTTCAAGGCAGTTACCTAAATTCTTGGGATCATGTTGGATCATATATGTGAGAAAAATAATATAGCCTCAGTTAATTCATTTCTGAGACTTGACCTAGTCAGTGTGTATGCCTGTGAAGATTAATTTCTTTCAGGTTGATGAGTGCAAAAAAGGTTCTTCTGGATGTAGGAGTTGTATGAAAGTAGAAGAGATGACAGTAGAGAGGGTGAGGAAGAAACAGGAAAAGGTACACGTGGGCAGTTCATAACCTTTCTGGACAGGAGAGAAGTAGGGAGGAGACCTGGATTTCTATTGTCCTCTTTACTCTGAAGCACCCAAATCTAAACACAAAGGAATAAAAAAAAGTTTTAGTTTTTTCAAATCTAATCCCGTCTTTTTGTAATGAGCATAAAAATAAAATTTTTAGCTATGATTTTTGTATTTTACAGATTTAGAGCTTTAGTTTTATGTGTTTGAAATAATTCATTATATATACAAGTTTTGTACATTGAAATACAGTCTATATAGTCTTTTACTTTGTATTTAATATTAAACATTAAATGAAATGATACACTTCCCAAAAATGTTAAATATTTCAAGGAAAACTAAAATTTTTAGGTAGGTATTAGATTTTTATATTTATTTTTCTTTTTTATAGATATTTGGCTTTCTGAACATGATCCTTTGGGGAGGAAATGCTTGGTTTGTGTACAAGGAGACCAGCTTACATAGTCCATCAAATACTTCTGCTTCTCATAGCCAAGGAGGTGTTCCACCTCCCACCGGGATCTGATTGAGGGGAGAAATGCACTGTATGAAATATGTGACTATAATATGACTTGTTGCCAACATCTTGAGAAGCATATGTTTCTAATAAAAGTAATGGCTTTTTCAGTAAATTGGTGGGTTTAAAATTTTGCTGCTCTTTTACATAAAACTTGTGCCTTTCTTAGAAATATAAGATGTAAACGTATTCTCACATGTAAAATTTGAAAGTTCAGGGGCCTGTTGTGCCTTGATATACATTTTTAAATGAATGATAATTTTTCCATCAAGTTGCTCCCTTCCAAAGTGTTTACACCTCAAGCCTTAACATATTTCAGAAAAGTAATATTATATCATAATAGGAAGAAAATCTTTATTTGGAGTATACACTACTGTAAGTTTGTACAGACCATATGCCTAAGACTGTCTTTGTTTAAGAAAGCCTTGATTACATAAATCATATTTAGAAAAAACATCTAGTTCAAATTTTATATCTGAATATTTTTCATGTACCTGCAAAGATTGAGTATATGTTTTATTTGTTTTTCTAAATGACCTGCTATACTTAATAGGTGTACTAAAATTGTGTTAGGAGCAGGGATTTGGAAATGTCTAACAGGTGAGTGGTTCAATATTTCTGTTGCATGACACCTAAGCTTCCACTCTGCTGGTGGTTTAATAGGCTTGTTATTTAGGTAGAACATGGTTCAACTAGATATTATTATAATGTGCAGGCATTACTCTTAATGATATTTGTTTGCTATGCTTAGTTGCTTATGCCACGTAAGTGTAGGTTGAGACCTAGTCTCCCACAAGTACAGTAAAATGACCTACCTTTTTTACCCTATTCAGAGGGTTAAAATAATTAAGATGGCCTTTTATTTTTTAAACATTTAACATTAGAGTCAATGAAGTTGCTACTTTGTGTTTAGCATTGATATTGTGAAAATGTGATTGGATTTCATATTTCTTAATATTCATTCACAAATGGATGTTTAAGGAATTATGTGACATAAACCTAAGTGAGCTAGCTATATTATGAGTATACTGTCTTTGCACAAACATTTGGGCATATTACGAATACAATGGTTATTCATATTTTGCTTTCTAATCTTTTTGCTGTACAGGAATCCAGACTTCTTCTTCTTAAAACATGATTGTTTATATGTGAAACACATCTTGCTGTTGCCTTATTTTTGTTGCTTTTTCATAGCAAAAATTGTTAACATGAGAATATATATGTTTTATGCAAAAACTTAATAAAGAAGTTGAAAGAATATACTGATTGTTATTTTGCAAGAAAGATTCATATTTAAGGCATGAACAATGCAAAACCAGTACCACGCACACAAAAAAATTTTTTACGTGATGTTGGGCAAGTAGTAATTTCACTACTTGAGAGGCTGAGACAGAAGGATCCCAGATTTGAGGACAGCCTTAGGAAGTAGTGAGACACTCATCAACTGAATGAAACCCTGCTTCAAAATAAAAATAAAGCCAGGCGTGGTGGCACACACTTACAGCCTCAGCTACTTATTGAGGTCCTTTGCAACTCAATGCGGCTCTGTTTCAAAATAAAGAAAAAAAAATAGGGCTGAGGGTGTATCTCAGAGGTAGAATGCCCCTGGGTTCCATCCCCAGTACCGCAAAAGAGAGGAGAGAGAGAATGCCCCTGGCTTCAATCCCCAGGTTCACTCTTACAATCTGTCGGGAGTTGGGAGGCTGAGACAAGAGGATCTCGGGTTTGGGGACAGTCTCATCTCTACTTAGTGTGGCCCTCTGCAACTTAGGTGAGACCCTGTTTCAAAATAAAGAATGCAAAATAGACTTGCGGTTGGGGCTCAGAAGTGGAATGTCCTCTGAGTTCAATCCCCAGTACCACAAAAATATAAATAAAAATAAAGGTCAAGCACGGAACTGATTTTCAAAGCAGGAAATAGAATTACAATAGTGTTTTTAAATGTTTGGTGAAGAATAAAAAATACTTTGTATACTCTGACTTTATCTCTTTTTTTTTGGTCTATTTTTAAAAGACTGATTTATAACTCAGCTTAAGTTTTTCAGATAATCCTTTTCTAATTGATTATTCATTTAGGAAGTTAAGATTCTGATACTCTGGAATCAAACTTTCTGGATTTGAATCTTCTGCATCACTTAGTAGCTAGTTGACTTGAGGCAAATTACCCTCCATATGCCTTGCCTCCATATTTTTATCTGAGGAATGGAAATTATAATGTTATGCACTGACTTCAAAGAGTGTTTCTGAAACTGAAATGAGTATGGGAGGCTGAGAGAGGAGGATCTTAGGTTCATGGCCAGCTTCAGCAACTTACTGAGGCCTTCTTTCAAAATAAAATAGGGTTGGGGGTGTGGCTCAGAGGTAGGGATGCCCTGCGTTCAATCCCCACTACTACACACAAGAAATGAATACCTAAGTGTAAAGGTTATGAAGCTATTCAGCACGTAGGACTGTAAATGTTCACTGTTGATTACTAATTTTTGATATAATCTAATGTAGATATTCTTAGCGCAGAATCTATGGAGCAGGAGTGGAGAGGGTGGTGGTTTGGGGCCCAGAAGCAGGAAAAGCTTCAGGCATACAATAGCCTCTGCCTTTAGTAGCACTCCTCAGAGAATCCTGGGTGTTTTGTGTGTTTATTTTTCTGTTGATGGTAGGTGATCATACTGTAAATGAAATTAAATTTAGTAAGCCTTTGGGCCTAGAGTAGACTTGGGAATTCTGCTACGTCACTCCCTACTTTTGAGTATACATTACAGGATTATGAAGTTTACAGGATGATTTCTAGGACAGAAACAAAAGCCCCAACATAGTAGGTGCTGTGTTGTAGACAATTGTATGGACAGACTCATTACTTATTTTATGACTAGAGTGGATAAAGATACTTGATTTTTAACTGACCATGTATTGACGTCAAGCGTTTTAAATTATGTAATATTTGAGACAATATATACTTTTTATGCTTTGTGTGTAGGGGGATACTGGGGATTAAACCCAGGGGCATTCTACTTCTGAGCTACACCCCCAGCTCTGTTTTTTTATTTTTTATTTTGAAACTGGGTCTCACTAAGTTACTGAGGCAGGCCATGAACCTGCCATCCTTCTGTCTCAGCCTCCCAAGTACTAGGATTACAGCTGTGGGCCACCATGCTCTGCAGCATTGGGTGTTTTTTAAGGAAATGGACATTACAAATATATCTTTTCCGTTACTGAGGTACTATTAGATTTTTCTTACCCTTCATTAATACAAATAGCTCAGAAGTAAATATTCTGTCGAAATCAATAGGAAGGTTTCTCTAGAACGTATCACTAGAAGTAGAACTACCAGAATGTGGGATACAGGTGGGCATAGTGGCACATGTTTGTAATCCCAGTACTGGGGAGGCGGAGAGAGTAGGATCAGGGTTCTGGGTCAGCCACAGCTACTTAGGCCCTCTGCAATTTAGTGAGACCCTGTTTCCAAATAAGGAATAAAAAATAGGGTTGGGGGTGTATCACAGAAGTAGAATACCCTGGGTTCCATTCCCAGCGCGCCACAGCGGAACACATACAAAAGAATGTGGGATACATACTTTTAGTTGTAACATAATGTTACAAAATTGTGGTTAGCAAAGTGTACCAGTTTCCTCTCCTACCAGTAATTTGTTAAGAGTTCCTGTTGCTCCATATTTCTTGCCAGTACTTAGTGTTTTTAAACTTGTATATTCCTAATTACCATGGAAATTGGTGGCCGTTTTCTATATTTATTGGCCATTTTCTTTCCCTTACTCTGTATTTCCTGTTCACTCATTTCTTGCTGATTTAGGATGAATCTTTCTGTATTTATGATAAGTAACTATTTGTATAGGTTGCAAATGTCTTCTCCCAGTCTGGCTGTTATTTTCACCTACTTTTTTTTTTTTTTTTTTTTTTTGTGGATCTGGGGATGAAACCCAGGGGCATTCAACCACCAAGCTATATCCCCTCCCCTGTTTTTTACTCTTTGTTTTGAAATGGGGTCTCACTAAATTGCAGAGGGCCTCACTAAATAGCTGAGGCTGGCTGCAAATCGCAGTCCTCCAGTCTCAGCCTCCCAAATGCTAGGATTACAAGCGTGTGCCACCACGCCTGGCTTTCACGTAGGATTTTATTATACAAGTTTTCTTATTTCAGTATTTAACCATCTTCCCTATGGTTTGTACTTTTTGTCTTAAATCCTCTTCTCAGAGGATTCCTTGTTTGCTTTTTCTCTAGGAGTTTTGTGGTTTGGGGTTTTGCATTTAGGGCTCTGGTCCAATATGAGTTAATTTTCATGTATGGTTCAGATATTGATCAAAAAAAATTTTTTTTTTGGTGGTACTGGGGTTCCTGGAAGCCCTTTTACTTCCGGGCTACACTCCCAGACCTATTTTATATTTTTTTTTAATTTGGAAACGGGGTCTCTTAAGCCAGCGAGGCTGGCTCCAAATCAGCGTGATCCTCCTGTCTCTGCCTCCCAAGCGCGGGGATTACAAGTGTGTGCCACCATGCCTGGCTTGATCAAAAATTTTTGTTTGGGGGTATTATTTGGCATGTGGAGAGCCAGTTATTCCAGCACCATTTGTTGAAAAGCTGTCCTTTTGCCACTGAATTGTCTTTGTACCTTTGTCCATATGTGGACAAAAAAAGTGTATATGTGCAGGTCAAGTTTTATACTCTAGCTGGGCATGGTGGTGCACGCTTGTAATCCCAGCATTCGGGATGCTGAGACCAGAGGATTGCCGTTCGTGGACAGCCTCAGCTACTTAGGCCCTCCGCAACTTATTGAGACCCTGTTTCAAAATAAAGAATAAAAAATAGGGCAGGGGGTGTGGCTCGGAGGTCGAATGCCCTTGGGTTCCATCCCCAGACCTGCAAAAAAAAAAAAAAAAGAAAAAAGAAAAAAGAAAAGAAAAAAGAAAAAAAAATTTTTTTTTATTCTAACACTGTTTCGCTTGCTGGTCTGTTTATCTTATGTTGATGCAGTGCCAGGTCGTCTTGGTAACTGTAGCTTTATAATAAACCTTAAGATGAGATAGTGTTAGCACTGTAACTTTGTTCTTTTTCAAGTTGTCTCAGATTTTAGAGGTCTTTTGTATTTTCATAAGAATTTTAGAATCAGCATGTCAATTTCTACATTTTTCTACTTGGATTTTAGTTTGAATTGTGTCCAATCTGGATAGCATTTGGGGAGGAACTGGCATCCTAGTATTTAGTCTTCTGACTCATGAACAAGGTACAAGTCTCCGTTTATGTAAGTTTTTATTTCTCTGAGCATTATTTTATAGTTTTTGATATATGTAGGTTCTCTACATCTTTTGTGTGGTTTATCTTTAGTTAATATTGTTATGCCATGGTAAATAGTATTAATTTCAATTTCCAGTTGTCCCTTGATGTTATATAGAAAAAACTATGAATTCATTTTTGTATATTGATCTTGTATAATGTAGCCTTGGTAAATTCACTTATTCCAGTAGATAAGAATTATCTTATGTTTTCAATACAAGTTACAGTTTGATTCCCTGTCATATCCTGAGGGACTGATTGAGTATTCATTATACTCCATTGGCAACTGTCACAGTCCAAGGAGAAGACTGAATGGAAACAGTCAGCAATAGATCTTCCCTAGATGGGGAGATCACTTCCAAATGGGCCGTGCTTTGAAGAATCGCTTTTTTAGAGAGGAAAGTATTTAATCTGGTTCATCTACCGACTAGCAACCACCAGCATTTTTGGAACTAAAAGAAACAGACACCACTGGTGTCCAGACCTACTGAATCAGATCTGCTTTTTAACAGACTCTCTGGGTTACTTGTGGCGGGGGAAGTGCTGGGGATTGAACCCAGGGGCTTTCTACCTCTGAGGTACAACCCCAGCCCTATTTTATATTTTAGTTTAAAACAAGGTCTCACTAAGTTGCTGAGAGTCTCACTAAATTGCTGAGACTGGCCTAGACCCTACTCAGCATCCTGTCTCAGCATCCTGTGTACTGGGATTACAGGGGTGCACCACTATACCCAGCTTTCTCGGGTGACTTGAATGCACATGCAAGTTTGAGTAACAGTGGTTCCTGTTGATAAAAAGCACCAGGTAGATACTTCTGAGCATACCTTAAAAACTAGCTTTTGTCTCTTACAGAAAGGAATCTCACAATTTCCCCTAATGAGGAACATAAAGGCCTTCTGAGCATTGTTGTATTGTTGCTTGAAATAACTGAGGGAGACTCCGGCTCTATTGGAGATCTGGGCTGAGCGTTAGGGGTCTTAATCACAGTGCCATTCTCAGGAACCTGAGGGAGTGCCTGCTTTTCCTTGTCCCAACTCAGTCCATACCCGAGACCTCTCCGCCCCAACTGCCCTCTGAATTCTGACTCCCGCCATCTTCCGTGTCTGTTCCTCCCACTCCTCTGCTCTTTGATCTTACAGGGTTGCTGGTTACTTTTCTTTCTCCCTGCCTCTTCTGGTCATTCACTTCCCTGCTTGTCTACCCCACCCAGGCCAGTATTTTCTACTGCCTTGCCTAGCAAAAGCCAACACAGATCCTTCTGCAAATGCTCTCTGTTCCTACATCACCGAGGAAAACGATCACTCCGCTGTGCCAACTGATACTCCTACAGTGCTGGCATTTTGCGGGATCGCCTTAGCTGCCCTTCCTAGGCAGCGCTCAGCCGATTTTAACTGTATGAGTTTCCTTTCTACCTCTGAGTAGAAAGGAAAGCTGCTATAATGAGTTGCCACAAACTTGATACCTTAACAATAAAAACTTATTATCACAGTTTTGGAGACCAGAAGTTCAAACTGTTTTCCTTTATGAAATGAAGGTTTCAGCAAGATCACAGTCCCTCCAGAGTTTTTCAGAAAGAACCCACTCCATGTCTCGAAGCCACTGCTGGTTTCTGGCTTCTTTGGCTTACAGCCACATCATTCTAATCTCTGTCTTCACATTCTTGTATGTCTGTACAAGAGACTTGGAAGGCACTTACCTCCCTTAAGGACAATTATAACTACACAGGGGGCATATTTGATTATACAGAATAAAGAACTTCAAGATCCTTAGTCACATCTACAGAAATCCTTTTTCAAAATGAGGTAACGCTTATAAATTCCAAAGATACAGATTTGGTATTTTGGAGTGGTCAAATATATCTACTGTATTATTCAACATAATTTTATTACTACAACATATACACAAATATGAAAATGCACAGTTCTCAGACCAAGAAACATTACCAATATCTCTTAAATCTCAACTGCCCTCAATTCCAAACATTATGCTAATCTCTTTTTTGTAGCTTTACCATTATTTATTATTTATTTTTATTTTTTACATACTGGGGATGGAACCCAGGGTCATTCTACCACAGAGCTATACCTCCAGCCTTATTTTTTATTTTGAAATAGGTTCTCACTAAGTTGTGGAAGCTCTCACCAAGTAGCTGAAGCTGGCCTTGAACCTGTGATCCTCCTGTCTCAGCCTCCCAAGTACTGGGATTATAAGTATGCGCCACCACACCTGGCATAGCTTTCACTGTTTTAAATAGCTTGCGGTTGTGATTATTGGCTTTTGGAATTTATAAAATAAAATTATGTTTTATTTGCTATTTCCCATGCTTTCTTTGTTTATCCATGTCAATGGATTTTGCCATTGTTTATTAATTTTTACAGATGTAGATTCATTGTGTAAATAAACCATGATTTGTAATATATCATTTGTCTATTTTATTGACAGGCATTTGGCTTGTTTAAGAGCTTTTACTCTTGTGAAACAATACAGTGAATTTCTGTGCTATAGAGTATGTATATACATTTTAGCTCTGGGAATGCCAAACCATTTCTCTAAATAGTTTTACAAGTTTTCACTCCCTCCTATAACGAAGAAGGGAGCCCCCTGTTTCATAGTAGTCTTACCAACACTGTTTACTTCTTACCAGTATGGTGAATGTGAAATGTTTCGTATTCATTCTAATTTTCCTGGTTATAAATGGCTTAAGCATAATTTCATGGGGCAGGGGGTTGGACCCTGGAACATTCTACCTCTGATCTATACTTCTACCCCTTTTATTTTAATTTTAGTTTTTTGTTTTTTATATTTTTTTATTGGTGCATTGCAGTCATACATCTGAATGAGGTACAAGATGGCAGAGGCATGCATGCACACATCACTTGTTCAGCCCTTCCCCAGTTCTAACCCCATTCCCTCCCCCTTTACTCCTCCTGTTTGGCTTAGTGGTTGACTTTGATATGTTTGTTAAGTGTTCACCATGTGCCTTTGGGAGTTTCCCTCTTTCCCCCTTCCATCTCCCTCGGTTAGGTCACCTTTACTTATCTAAGTATTTTTTGTGTGTTTTTGGCTCTTACTAGGTAGCTAAGTCATGCACTAGTGCCAAGGCTGTCTTTGAACCTGTGGTCCTTCTGCCTCAGCCTTTTAAGAACCCGGATTGTAGGTGAGCATCACCACAGCAGGCCTAAGCACCCTCTCTTTATGCTCATATTCTTTCTATGAAATTACTGTGGTGTTCTACTTTTTTTGTGGTACTGGGGGTGAAACACAGGGGCATTCTACCTCTGAGCTATACCCCGTGCCCTATTTTTTATTCCTCATTTTGAAACCGGGTCTCACTGAGTTGCAAAGGGCCTCACCAAGTAGCCGAGGCTGTCGTGAACCGTGATCCTCCGGTCTCAGCCTCCTGAATGCTGGGATTACAAGTGTGCGCCACCACGCCCGGCTTTTGTTCTGCTTTTTTCTCAGTGACTGCTTGTAGTTCTGTAAGACTCCGAAGACTCTTCCTTTGGTTATTTATGTCACAAACGTCTTCTTCCAAGCTTTGGCTTTTGCTCATGTGAGTGTGGATGAGACCAGTTTTTTTCCTGTGATGTTTGGCTGGAGTAGAGTGGCCATTGCCTAAAGGTTTTCTGTTGCTGGGTGTGGTGGCACATGATTATAATCCCAGTACTTCGGAGGCTGAGACAGAAGGATATTGGTTTGAGCCCAACCTCAGCTACTTAGTGAGGCTCTTCACAACTTAGTGAGACCCTGTTTTAAAATAAAGAATAAAAAATAGGGCTGAGAGTGTAGGTTGGAGTTGCAATGCCCCTGGGTTCAATCTCCATTACTAAATAAATGTTGTCTGTCTTGCTAGGTTTCCTCATTCCTGTCTTGGCTACAGAGAGCCAACTTCTGTTAGAGTCCCCCACCCCACCCCACTTGAACCCACTGCTCTTTCCAGGTCACCCGTTTTCTTTAGCTTCAAGTCAGGGATTTATGAAGCAACAGGAAAATCATACAATTCACCGCGTTGCTTTTTGGGCCTCCAAGATCCCTGTAGCCCATTTCTCTCCACCTTGCAGAGTCTTGTTTTATACATGGTGCCCCAGGTTTTTAGTTGCATGTAGCAGGAGAAAAAAGGAAATGTGAAGCCCTCCCTTTTTTTTTAAATTGCCAAACTACATATTTAATCAGCGAAATAGAAGACTTAAGGAAATACACTGCTACTTCTGTCATTGTTCCCTCCTGCTTATTAGTATAGAACCATCTGTACTAGAGATAAATCACCCTCTCTATATAAACAGAATCCCTTTATAAATAGTATCTGAGAATGAAAAATGTCCATGCTAGTCCCAAAGGGGAAGTGTACCAGAACTCCTAGATTTATCCATATTTTTAACCATATTCTCTCCTCCTTTCTCTCTCTCTCCCCAAGTTACTTCTAATAACAAAAAGGCTTTAACAAAAAAATCCTCTAGTGGTTTAGAGATTTACTAAATGTTGGTAAATATTTATTGGTATCATATAGCCAATGGTATTACCTCTTTGAAAAAAAAATTAATGAAAAAGTGCTTCCTAGGCATGTACACATTTACACCTCCTTCACATGTGCCCAGAGGTCAAACAACACTTGCTGTTGAGAGATTAAGTAAAATAAGGAGTGAGAGCTCTACATTTGACAAATGTGATTATTTTAAAAGTCCTTGCCAAGGATTTTCTTGGACTTCTAAAACAGCAGCCTAGTTAGAGTAGGTCAACAGAGTAATTTGAGGCGAGAGGGTGAAGACTAGCAAGTATGAGTGATTCTTTTGAGGTGCTGCCCTGTAAAGGAGAGCGGAGAATTAAAACAGCTAAAGGGAGATGTGAGATCAAGTGAGGCATTTCTTGTGCTTAATAAATAAGCATCACAGCATGTTTTTAAGCTGTTAGGACTGATTCGTTTTAGAAGACAAAAAACTTGCTGTTACCAGGAGGAAAAGAAGGATAATTGCAATCACATCTTCAAGAAGGGAAGAGAGGGCGGGACCTGGTGCCCGAGGGGAAAGGTTGCTCTTGGAGCACAGTCCATTCATTACTTTAGGAGGAAAAGCAGGACTTTAAGAGAAGGTTTGTAGATTTAGTGATAATTAGACCAAGAAGTTTCTCTTGGTTGTAGCTGTTTTCTCAGTGAAATAAGATTATCACCTGAGGATAAGAAAGGAGACAAGACAGAGGTTTGAGAGGAGATAAAGTAAAATGAATATGGTGCATACCAATTAAATAACATCATACTAGAGACTCTAGCTAGTGCAATAAAACAAGAAAAAAGTAAATATTAGGAAGCACGAAACTAAAGTCTTATTAACAACATATATGTGTCCATGTAGAGAAAACAATGTGATTTACCAACTACCCACTGGAATTAGATTGGGAAGACAGTTGGCTATAAGATCAATATACAAAACTTTCTATATAAGAACTAAAATTTAAGAACATATACCATTTAAAGAAAAAAGATTAGGGAGTTAGAAGATAAAATATGCGGGATTGTTGCTAAGGAAACTACTAAGGTCTTTTTGATCTACATGATTCCAATCAAAATTACATACATTTTGGCAAATTTTGACCAACTTATTCTAAAATTGTTATGGAAGAGCAAAGGCCCCCAAATAACAGGGGCACTCCTAGAGAAGGCAGTAGAAAGATTTGCTCTACTAAATGGTAACACTATAAAACTATTGTAAATAATATTTGTAAAGGAAGAACAAGTTGACTAATTAAAAGACATTAAAGAAAGGAACTTATGCTTCAGTGTGTATTTGTGTGTGTGTGTGTGTGTGTGTGTGTGTGTGTGTGTGTGTTTGTGGTACTGGGGTTCCTAGAAACCCTTCTACCTCCGGGCTACACTCCCAGACCTATTTTATATTTTTATTTGGAAACAGGGTCTCTTAAGCGAGCGAGGCTGGCTTCGATCCAGTGCAATCCTCCTGTCTCCGCCTCCCAAGTGCGGGGATTACAAGTGTGTGCCACCATGCCCGGCTATGTTTGGCTTTCACACATGCTGGTGAGAAATCTACATTAATACAATTTTTTTTATTTTTTTTTTCTTTGTGGTACTGGGGTTCCAGCTACACTCCCAGACATTATATATATATATTTTAAACAGGGTCTCTTAAGCCAGCGCAGCTGGCTTTGAACCTGTGCAATCTGTGCGCCACCACGCCTGACTGAATGTGTATTTTTAAACAATGTTTGGCTAAATGGATGAGTAGAAAAACAATGGGTTCTTTTAGTCCTTGATGCTGGAACAATAGCAATTTGTATTTTTTTTTTTAATTAAGGCAGGGCAGAGTGGTTCATGCCTTTAATCCTAGTACTTGGGAAGCTGAGACAGGAGGATCATGGGTTCAAGGCCAGCACTAGCATTTTAGCAAGACCTGTAGCAACTTAACTGTTTAAAAACTTAAAAAAAAAAAAAAAAAGTAAAAGTGTTCTGGACGGATAGCTCAGAAGTAGTTCAATTCCTAGTCCCCAGTAAAAAACGGTATGGGGGTAAAGCTCACTGGGGTTCAATCTCCAGTGTTCCCCTTCCCCAAAAATGTAAAATATGAACCAAGCAAACTAGAAAAGGGTTGGGATGTAGGTCAGTGAGAAACTCACCTGGGTTCAATCCCCAGTAATACACACACACATGTGCGCGCACACACGCACATACACACACACCTTTCACAGGTCACAAATCAATTTCAGATAAATTTACACCTAAATGTGAAGACTAAATCTTAACAATTTTTAAAACAGATTCTGGAAGAATATATTCTTGACTTTGGATAAGAAAGAATTTCTTAAATAGACACATAAAATATTCACTGTAAATGAGATTATTGATATGTCCAACCATATTAACACTAGAGACTCCTCTGCTGTGAAAATAAATGTTTCATCTGTATGCACCAACAGGGACAAACCTCAGATTGTTAATTTCAGAACTAATTCCAGAAGACTAAATACAGTAGGATACTATTCATTAAGCTTAAAAGAAACAAAAGCAAACTATCTTATGTAGGCATACATTCATATGTTTTAAAGCAGGGGAAAGTACAAATAAAATCCAAAATGTAGCCAGGTGTGGTGTTACACACTTAAATCCCAGTACTTGGGAGGCTGAGATAGGAGGATTGCAGGTTTGTGGCCAGCCTCAGCTACTTAGCGAGACCCTGTTTCAAAATAAAGAATAAAGAATAGGGGGGTGTAGCTTGGAGAATGCCCCTGGGTTCCATCCCCAGCACCACCAAAAAAAAAAAAAAAAAAAATCTAAAATGTGCTTATCTTGGTTGGGTGGAATCTTGATGGAGCACATGGGTCTTCAAAAGCACTGTTGGTGTTCTAGTTTATAAATTACGTGATGGTTTTTGTGTGCTTGCTTTATTATACTTCATAAGGAAAAATGGTACATAAACTGTTATGTATCAAATATGACATAATAAAAACTTTTAGTAAAAATAAATGGTAACATATGCCAAGGAAGATGTGGTGACAACGCTGTGTGGAAGCAGTGCCCGCTGGTGGCTCTTCTCAGCTGAACTCGGGCACTGCCTTGCTGGCCCTCCAGCGTATCAGGCCATCCTGCCCCCTTTCTACACCCACCGTCCTGCCAAGACGGCACCAGCTGTCTTCCTACTGCCTTCCTGCCGCTTTCTCTGCCACCCCCCTCGCAGGCTCCCCACTACTGAACCACCAAACCCACTTTCATCCTGGGCATGAGGATGGAGATACAGTATTATTCTCTGACTGCCCCAGAGATAGCAGAAACCTTATTCTGCCCTTCCCCCCTTTAAATATATACATATTTACCTAATATTGAATTCTGCTTCCCCCACAGCTCCTTCCACAACCAAAACAATCTTTATACACAATGTAATTTACTTTGGGGTAAAAAAGGAAAATCACTCATCCATATGGTGGGCATTTTGACCTTGATGTGTATCCAGAAAGAAAACAACCAAAGCAGTTCATTACACCACCTGACTGGGAAGGTCAGATGTCAAACCAGAAACAAGGACGGAGAGAAAAGTTCTTTATTAAGTATTTATTTCGTTCCACAGATACATCAATGAACAAAGTACCTTGAAGTGCTTACTTTCTAGAGGAAGAGAAAAACAACAGAGACTAAACATCTCAGTGAGTAAAAAACTACCTTAGCCAAAATGTTAGAATGTTTTGTGAGGAGCGAAGAGGCAGAGGCGGTAGAACAGGTTCTGGAGCGTGAGGGCAGTTAGAAGAGAGATTGGAATTTTAAGTATGGGTTATACTTAAGTATAATTAGCCCTTATCCCAAGTGCTTGGAGCCAGAAGTGTTTCGGGTTTGGAGCTTTTTAGTTAGGCAGTAGAGGTAGGCCTCTTTGAAACGGTGGAATGAATACTTGAAGGAAGTATGCAGCTGTTGGCCTGGAGTTTATCTAAGAGCAGAGTGTCTTGGCAAGGAGAGGTGTGGCGCCCACCAGAGTTCAGTCAGGAAAGCAGAGCCACTGTGAGAGGCAGGGACCGTGCCATTGATGGACAATATTGGTTTTGTGCAGCGGTGGGAGCTGGTGAAGTAGTCAGGAGGAGATGGCTTGCTCATTGGGTGATGGGTCTGACATTCGGGTAGATTCGTAGGAACAGTAGTCGGGTCAGGAAGCTAAGCCAGAAACCAGGAAACAAACTGGAATCTGTGGAGCCAAGGTGGGGACAACTGGGAAGGAACCCAAAGAACAAACTGGAACCCACTCCATTTTCCTCTGCACCTCCTCCACCACACAGGCGAGCTGCAGACTGTGCCCTTCGCTGCTGAGCTACAGGAAGCAGGCACAGGATTCAGCAAAGGTGAAGGAGATCGATCGGGCAGCAGCTGCAGGTGCCTCGGGCCTGGCAGCTGCCCCCATCAACAAAGTGAACCAGCAGCTATGCAAACCCTGCACCCACCTGCAGCCCCCTGGCTGCTTTACCCCGACCTTCCAGATCCCACACAGCACTGTCCTAAAGCCATGCCAACAGTGAAAGCCAGGGATTCTGGAAAACATAGTGCAAGCTCAACCAAACTCACACACCTTCAAATCATAGTCAGGATAGCAGGATGCCTGGGTGGCCAGCAGGGCAGGCGGGGGCAGGGGAAGTAGTGAGGGATGGAGACTGCAGAAGTGTATTTGAATAAACTACACCTGGACATTAAGTCTTATGATTCCCTGACATTGTCTGGAAATGACCCATCAAATACAGGGCTGTAACCTCTTGAACTAAGGAGGTACTTTTAAAAATACCAAGAAACAGGCCAGGCTTGGTGCATACCTGTAAGTAATCCCAGCTACTTGGGAGGCTAAGGTTTGGGTTTCCGGAGTTCAAGACCAGCCTGGGCAACTTAGCCAGACCCTGTCTCAAGGCAAACACTGAAAATGTAGCTCAGTGGTAGAGCTTTGGCCTAAGATGCATGAGGCTTGGCTTCCATCCCCAGTGCCACAAAATGCAAGTTAAGGATGGAGGGGAAAGGAACAGCACTGGCAATCACAATTCAGACTAAAATTAGAATTTCCCTTCGGGTAGCTAATGGAAAAGATGAGGGAGGTATCTTCTAATAATACCAGGAGAGTCTTGGGTTTTGCCCAGAAGGAACTCTGAATTTAGGACATAAGTAGGATTGACTTGTGGATTAAGAAAGTGCCTTTGCATCTATTTTGCAGTGTTATTTTTATAACTTCATGGAAAGGTCTAAGACATTATCATATCTTGTGAAATATCTGTATGATACTAGTCTGATTGCCTATTTTGGTGTTGGGGCAATATCTACAAGATATAACAGAGCCTGTCTACTCATTAGCAAGGAAATATCCATTCTTCCTCTCCATCTCAGCAGAACTCCATTTGCTTGCTGCCAGCTAGCTAAGACTGTCTGTCGGCCAGCCTCCCTCCCTGCGGCTGTGTGAGACTTTGTGAATAAATGCTGGTCAATGGAATGAAAGCAATATCGTGTGGGCTTCAGAAGTCTCACTAAAATCCATTCTCACTAAAGTAAAGCCCCAACAACAAAACTCATACCAACGAGGAACACATTGGAAGGGTTTTGTTGTTGGTGGTGGTGGTTGGTTGGTTGGTTGTTTTTGTTTTGTTTTGTTTTTTGTTATGTTTTGTTTTGTTTCAGTACTGGGGATGGAACCCAGGGGCATTCTACCTGTGAGCAACACCCTTACCCCTATTTTTTATTCTTTATTTGAAACAGGGTTTCACTGAATTGCAAAGGGTATCACTAAATAGCTGAGGCTGTGAACGTACTGCGATCCTCCTGTCTCAGCCTCCCAAATGCTAGGATTAAAGGCAGGCGCCACCACCCCTGGCTTTTTTTATTTTTTTATCAGAATCAAATTGAAGATGCCTGCCTCACCATGTCTAGTCAGCATTTTTAAGAGATCCTATATAGTACATTGAGTCAAGAAATTCACCTAACCATCAAAACAAAGACAATAAAATGCATTATTTGGGATGATATAATTATCTACAGAGAAATCTCCAAAGACTCTAAAATTATTACACATAAAAGATATTTTTAAAGTGCAATTTTATTTCCATATGCCACACTACGAAGAAACATAATTTATTATTGTTTTATTTTTACTTTTTGGTGCTGGGGGTCAAATTGAGGGGCACTATACTCCTGAGCTACACTCCCAGCCTTTTTAATTTTTATTTTGAAACAGGGTCTTACTAGGTTGCTGAGGTTCCTGATAAGTTTCTGAGGGTGGCCTCAAACATGCAATCTTCCTATCACAGCCTCCCAGGTTAGGGATTAGGGCATGGGCCCAGCAAACAGGAGGATCGCAGGTTTAAGACCCGCTTCAGCAATTCAGCAGGATTCTCAGCAACATAGTGAAACTATGTTTTAAAACAAAAAATAAAAAGGGGTTGGGAATATAGTTTGGAGATAGAAAGCCCCTGGATTCAATCCCCAGTAACAACACACACACACACACACACACACGCACACGCACACACACACACACACACACACACAGAGTCATTATTATTGACTTGGAATATCACAAAACAATGAGTTCTAGGAAAAAGTCTAACAAAAGTTGTACAAAATCTGTACATTAAAAATCATAAACTGAGTACAGTGGTACATGCCTATAATCCCATTAATTTGGGAGGCTGAGGCAGGAGGGTCCCAGGTTCAAGGCGAACTTTAGAAACTTAGACCTTGTTTCAAAACAAACAAAAAAAAAAAAGGACTTAGGGTGTAGCTCAGAGGTAGAATGCCCCTGGGTTCAATCCCCAGTACCTCCCCCCAAAAATCACAAAAATTTTGGCAAAAAGATTAAAGAACATATTTGGAGAAAGATTAAAGAACATAATGGAGAAATATCTCATCTTTATGACCAGGTAAGTCTTTATCATAAACACATCAATTTTCTCCAAATGGATCTTTATGATGCATCAATCACAGCTCAAATCCCATAAAGTCTTTTCATAAAATGTGATTCTTACATATGGAGGAGCAATGGACCAAAGATAACCAGCTATTTGAAGAACACTATCCCAGCAGATATAATGATTTTTTAAGAAGTTATAATAATTGAGATAGGATGGTATCAGTGTAGGAGTAAACAAATGCCAGCAGACTTAATAGAGATCCCAGAATTATACCTATGCGTATTTGAAATTCTAAGATGGACTGGAAGTAAAGAACTGGGGAAAGGAAACTTTCTAACAAATGGGCTGAAAAATTAGTTATCCATGCAGAAAAAAATGAATCAGATCACACTTCACACCACATATTAAAATAAAGCCTAGAAGGATTAAGAGCCTAAATGTCAAGAGAGAATTTTTATCTTTTAAAGAAAAACATAAATGAATACCTTTCTAATCTTCAGATAGGAGAGATTTCCTAATAAAATACAAAAATATGCTAAGCATTAAAAGACAATATTCACAGTCTCAGATACAATAAAATTAGCCATCCAAATGGGTCATCAAAAGATACTGTTAAGACACTGCGCGTGGTGACATCGCGCAGGTTCGAAGCCAGCTTTGCTGGCTTAAGAGACCCTGTTTCCAAATAAAAATATAAAGAATAGGTTTCTGGGAATGTAGCCTGAAGGTAGAAGGGTTTCCAGGAACCCCAGTACCACACACACAAAAAAAAGATACTGTTAAGGAAATAAAAAATGAAACTAGGAGAAATTATCATAGCACAAGGGTTAGCATGCTGAATATATAAATAAGGATTCCTCCAAACCAGTAAACACAACTCATTAGAAAACTGTACAAAAGGTTCATGCATTTCACAGAGATGGAAAAACACAGCCAGTATACATGAAGCACTGTTCAACCTCATTATCAGGAAAACCTAAGTCAGAACTACCCTTAAATAAGCTGGGCGCGGTGGTGCACGCTTGTAATCCCAGCATTTGGGAGGCTGAGACAGGGGGATCCTGGTTTGCAGACAACCTCAGCTACTTAGTGAGGCCCTTTGCAACTCAGTGAGACCCTGTTCCAAAATAAAGAATAAAAAATAGGGCTGGAGGTGTAGCTCAGAGAGAGAATGCCCCTGGGTTCCATCCCCATTATCTGCAAAAAAAAAAAAAAAAACCCACACACACAAAGATACCAGTTTATATCTATAACAACTATGAATGCTGACAATAAAAGTTTCAGGGTAATGTGGATCAGTGTAATCACATTGCTGGTAAGCATGAAAATTATTATAACACCTTTGGAAAATAACTTGTCATTATCTTGTAAAATTGTTCATGCTTTAAGACCCAGTAATTCCACATCTAGGTATTGAACATAAGAGAAACATTGGCACCAGCATTCTTTCAAGCAGAAGAATGTTCATCGCAGGAAATATTTTCTTAGAAATAGAAGTAACCCAAATATGTATTGGCAGAAGAAAATATAAATATGTTTTAGTAGAGCTATATGATGGACGATTAGCAGAGGTGAAAATTAATGATTTGCAACATCAATGTCTCAGAAACAATGGTGAATAAAAAGAAGAGGCGACAGAACACTAAACATAGCACAACACTACTTTTATTAACCACAAAACCCCCATATATTATGCAGGTGTCCAAGTATAATTGATTGTGTGTGTGTGTGTGTGTGTGTGTGTGTGTTTTGCTAGAGATTGAACACTGAACCCAAGTGCATTCTACCTCTGGGCCACCCCCAGCCCTATTTTGTGTTTTATTTTAAATCAGAGTCTCACTAAATTGCCGAGTCTGGCGATGAACCTGTGATCCTCCTGTCTTAGGCATGTGCTACCACACCCGGCTGGTTAATTAATTTTTAAAGAGAAATGAGATTGCAAACACCAAATTTAGAAGAGTAACCTGTGTGAAAAAGATGGAGTGGGGAGGGTATGAGGGCCTTTGCTTTCTCCTGGAGTCAAGGTAAAAAGGCGATAGTCTGGTCTAGTTCTTGATTGGGCATTGGCCTGGCCGGGTATTCATTATTAAATAAAAGTAACATAAAGTTTAAAAAAGCCATGTATAGACCAAAGGTGAGAGTATGCCACGAACCAAGAGATCTTGTTAATTACATTTGGTACACTTGAAATTCATTTTTAAGATGACAACAACAAAAAGAAAACCATGAGAACTGTAATAAAAGAATTTTTTTCTTATTCCTACTACCCAAATGCAGCAAGCAGCTCCTCTTAGAAGCTTCAGTAATGACCCAGAACATGCCTTTATGGCTTTCCAGTGGACTGTGAAGTGTTGCAGTCCTTGTCAACAAAGTGTTCAGGGAGCATGCGCTGCCCCTAGCAGTTCTAAGGTCAGGCAGAAGATTTTGAACACTTTGGCTGGGAACTCTAGGAATGAAATAAAAAAGATATCAGCTAAAGTACCTTAGGGACAGTTTTTTAAAAAATTTGTTTATTTATCAAATCTGGTTCCATTTAAATTCTGGAAAAATATATAAATAAGAATATTGCAAAGTGAATGTTTATCCTAAGTGCAAGCATTTGCTTTAGCTACATTTATACTATAATGTGCTTTATATATTTTTTGTTTGTTTTGGTACTAGGAATTGAACTTAGAGGATTCTATTTCAGCAGTATACCCCCCCCTTTTATATTTTATCTTTGTGTGTGTGTGTGTGTGTGTGTGTGTGTGTGTGTGTGTGTGTTTTCCTGGAGATGGAACCCAGGGACATTCTACCTCCAATCTACGCCCCAGCCCTAATTTTATTCTTGTGTTTTGAAACAAGTTCTCACTAAGTTGTAGAGGGCCTCACTAAGCTGCTGAGACCAGCCCTGAACCTACGAACCTCCTGTCTCAGCCTCTCAAGTACCGGGATTAGCGGTGTGCACCACGACACCCAACAACTTCACACTTCTTCTATGCGATTCCTTACCAAAGTTTTCTTTATACAGCCCTCAGTTTCTACATGGTAACAGAGAAAGGCATTTTGATCTTGAAATAGCAAGAAAAGTAGTGTAGGAGGCTAGAGTGGACCTGCTTTTAGGTAAGCAATTGCACAGTGGCCACCACGTCCCTGGCAGAGCTTCATGGGCGGCTGCTGTGGTACTGCGGAAAGTGACCAGACTGAAGAATCAAAAGAAAGCTCATTCTCTAAGTCTCTGTTGTGCTTCCAACCTCGGTCTGTGGAACTCAAGGACCAAGACCAGGGTTTGATGTAATGGGGGATAGATATCAACAGACAGCAGTCAGTAGTGAAGCAAGAGTCAGCAAGTTTCAGGTAGTGACAGGAGACCCTTAGGATGCACACAAGACCTTTACCCTACTTTATAGCACTCAGAGCAAGGGCTTACTACTTATACTAAGCATGGAGCTTAGAGTTCTTTTATTTTTGCATTTCTAATGGGAATCTTATCTGATATGTCTGGTGTCAAGTCTCTCCCTAATCAAAATGTAACTCCAATTTTATAACTTTTTTCTCATGATAAAAAAATAGAATCCATTTTGCAGGAATCTCTTTTATGATGATCCAATTTATGCACAGTTTTCTAGAAAAATTCCTGGGTGATGACCGAGGCTTGCCAGTCACTGAAATATTAACTACGCAGTCAGCGAAGAACAAGTGTAATAGGCATCTGGGCTTCACGTGCAGAAACAAATACTGCCCTCATTACTTCACATTACCATTTCAGAGGCTCTTTATCTTTATTTCTGGTTGATCACCCTTTTGAGGCTGGCACTCCCAAACTGTCAGCTTCACAATTTCTCTGCCCTTCAGCTTCTTTGACAAGTAAGTTAACAATCTGCAAATAAATCCTTAAATGTCCTCAGGAATTGTATGTGAAGGAATCCCATTAGAATTCTCCTGAAATACAAACAACTGTTGTTAGTGGGCTGGCCTGGAGCTGCAGCCTGAACGTTTTGGAGGGCAGCAGGCCCCTATGAACTCAGCTGCTCCTGAGTTCCTCCCATTGTCTTTGAGCTGGAGAGAAGAAGTATCCCTCCAATCTTTATCTTCTATTTTTTCAGGAGGAGTAGGAGGAAGATCTAAAATAGCTAGGTCTGGCAGCTTAATCTGGGTTGGCTGCCTTTGCCAGCAATCTGTAAAATGTGTTTTTCAAGGATAAGAAGTTTGGGCCCTGGGCCAGGGCTCATGTCTGTCATCAGCAAGATAAAGGATCCCTCTAACCCACTGCTCTGCTGCTCTGTTTACCTTTGCGCCTGAGCACGGACACCCCACCTTCTGCGGGCCCCGATAGAATCTTCTTGAGGTTGCCATTTGGCTGAGCATGGCAGGGTCAACCTTTTGTGAGGCGGCCATTCCTGGTGTTCATGTTTAGTCCTTTTATGCGGCGTTAGAGGCTCAGGAAAGTACTCTTGTTTTGAGCTTCTCCCACTGTCATCTCCCAAGAGAGGTAAGAATGTACACATACCCATAAGGTCCCCGTGGCTGCCAACCACTAAGCATCTCTGCCGTGAGAGCGCTTTGGTAGAATCTGGTATTTATTCATTATGCAAAACTTCATTCTAGAATGCATCAGCAAGAGCCGAGCTACTCTGTGTGTCCTTAAAGGACATCTGCTAAACCATGTTTCCTGTTTCCTGTGGAACTTAGCACAGTAGTGCTGAAAGTGTCAGCAGCCAGAGCAGAGTGCTAACGTGTGAAAAGAAGACAGTGCTGGAAAGTGGAAAGTGCTTGACCTGTCTGCCCTCCTCTCCCTTACTCTGCCTCCCCAGGAAAGCTATTTCCTCAGAGGTGGAAAAGTAGGTAGTCCTAATGCACCCCATAAAGGCCCAAGCAGATGCCTCACAGGAGACTGGACCCGCGAGGGCTGCCTCCCGCCTGTCTCCACCCCGCCTCAAAGCAGAATGGACACGACCAACTAGACAGACAGATGGAGAGAACGTTACCTGCCCAGCCCAGCTTCCCAGACCCCACTTCCCAAAGAGATTTGGTATCTAGGACAGCACTGTGTAGCAGGGGGTGGGGTGAGAAGGATAAAAGAAGCCACAGAATCAAAATAGTATAATCTTCTTAATTTCGCTCAAAGATTTGGAAAGAGAAGTTTTTTTTTTTTTACTTATAAGTTTAAGTAGTACTGTTTAAATTTTTTTCATATATTTGTCAGTGCATTGTAATTGTACTTTATAGTGAGATTCAAAGAGTGACACTCGTTCACGCACACAGTGCTTGGTGGCTCTCCCACGGCTCCCCACCTCCCTACCCACAGCGTTAGTGAGATTGGTACTGATGCCTTCATAGACGGACTTGACGTCGTTTGAACTGTTCTCTTCCTCGATCCTGGTTCTCCCCCTCCTCTCTCCCTCTCCCAAATCCCTCTCTCCTCATTTAACTGAAGTCCCTTTTGTTTTCTATTTTCTCTCTGGCATCCACATATGAGAGAAAACATGTGACCTTTGACTTTCCGAGACTGGCTGATCTCACTTTGCAGAATACTTTCTAGTTCCATCCATTTCCCTGCAAATGACATAATTTTGTTCTTCTTTATGGCTGAGTAAAATTCCATTGTGTGTATATACTACATTTTCTTTATCCGTTCATTTGTGATGGACACCTGGGTTGTTTCCATAATGTGGCTATGTTCTGAATTGTTCTGCTATAAACATGGATATGCATCTATAACTCTAGTATTGTAACTGTCATTCTTTTGGAAAGATACCAAAGACGGTTGTGCCTGGGAAACTACTCCTCACTGATCTCCATAGTAGGTGTACTAATTTACAACTCCATCAACAGTGTATACGAGCTCCTATTTCCCCAAAACCTCACCATCTTTTTTTGTTGTTTAAATTAACAATACTATAGCCAGGTGTGGTGGCACACGCTTGTAATCCCTGCGCTTGGGAGGCTGAGACAGGAGGATCTCACAGGTTCAAAGCCAGCCCCAGCTGGCTTAAGAGACTCTATTTCCAAATAAAATATAAAATAGGTCTGGGAGTGTAGCCCAGAGGTAGAAGGCCCCTGGGTTCCATCCCCAGTACCACCAAAAAAAAAAAAAATTAATATTACTATCTATATTAAGATGAACCTCTCTTTTCTGAAGAAAAGCAGCTAATCCCACGTCATTTGTACTTAAAAAGCAGCAGTCCTTGGCACATACCCTTAATCCCAATGCTTGAGAGGCTGAGACAGGAGGATCGCAGGTTTCAGCCAGCCTCAGGAACTTAGCAAGGACCTTGGCAACTTAGTGAGTCCCTGTTTCAAAGTAAAAAATAAAAAGGGAATGTAGCTCAGAAGTAGAATGCCCTGGATTCAATACCACTAAAAAAAGAAGAACCAATGACCCAAAAGAGTTCTAGCCTTTCCTGCACAGATGTACAGCGTTCATGTCTTGAATTTTTTGTTTCACCAATGCAGCTTTGTCTCTGACCGTGTCCCAAATGGAAAAGACAGGAGTTCTCTGCAGGGAACGCTCAGGTGAGCCAGGAAGAAGCAATGGGGGCTTTTCATGTAAAAGGCTGGACTCTGACAGGGGTCACCAGGGGCTGCCAGGGGACCTCAGAGTTTTCTCCTACCCCATGTGGGTTGAGGTCGAGAGGCAGCAGAGCACCGGCTGGAGCATGGAAGGAGCTCATCTGCTGAGTGGCTGTGGCGCCCTGGTCATGTCCCCTGCCTTCCAGGCCTCCAGTTCTTTGCCTGGCAGACAGGGAGTTGGAGATGACACTAAGCCTTTGTCTGTGGCCCCCTTCCTCCATGTGTCTGCAGAGCTCAATGCTCTCAGAAGACAGAGCCCAGCCAAGCGCCATGGCACGGGCCTGCGATACCAGTACTTAGGAGGCTGAGACAGGTGGATCACAGTTTCGAGAACAGTCCCTACAACTTAGCAAGACCCTCAGCAACTTTGCGACACCCCGTTTCAAAGTAAAAAGTAGAAAATCAGGTGAAGGGTGTAGCTTGGAGGTAGAATGCCCCTGGGTTTGATCCCCTGTACCTAATAATAATAATAAATAATAATAATAATAATAATCCCTAGGACCTACTACTACTACTACTACTAATAATAATAATAATGAATAATAATAATAATAACAACAACAACTTTGTGTGTGTGTGTGTATGTGTTGTACTAGGGTGGAACCCAGGGACTTTTCTACCTCCAGGCTATACTCCCAGACCTATTTTGTACTTTATTTGGAAACAGGGTCTCACTAAGTTGCTGATCCTCCTGTCTCAGCCTCCCAAGAGCTGGGATTACAAGCGTGCACCATCATGCCCAGCCAACAACTTTTTTTAAAAGACAGAGCCCAGCCTCAGGGTAGTATAGGTGAAATATGCTAGGCTGGGTTGTTAGGCTCATCTGAGTCCAGAAACCAAATACTGCCCTTGATGGCCACAGGGTTTCATGAGTTGCCCTGCAAGTAGGGAGTCCTGTGTAGGCGGCATTGGTCCTGAATTCCTGCCAACTGGGTGTGATCATCAGGCCAGGTGGAATTCAGGGCATGTTCTCACCTGAGGAACCAGAGTGGATTCTAGCTGTGTCAAAGGTGCTGAACACTTGCTCCCTTGTTTGTTTTGCTGTGGGATGGTGTGCACCCCAACACACACACACACACACACACACACACACACACACACACCCCAGAACTTTCCCAGCAGCCCTCACTTCCCAATGAGTGTTTAGACAGTTCCTAAGAGAAATGTCACGTCATCTGGGCAGCTAATCTGGGCTCTTCTGCAGGTAGTTTCACTTCTCCTTTCCCCACTTTCCCCACCAAATAATGCACATCATTTTGTGTCAGTGGGACCGTACAGGGCTCCTGCCTCTTATATAAGTGCACTTGTCTTTCTAACAGTGCTACTTTCAAGACCAGTGTGTTTTCCTGATGAATACCTGTCCACCTTCAAGACAGAGCCTCAGTGCCTCCTGCTCCCCGTCCTTTGGGCTTCCGGAGTCTCGTTGCCCCGCCACGGCAGCTTGAGCACAGCCCGTGGGTTCTCTGAGGCCTTCCCATCTCTCCTCTGCACCAGGCCCTGAGCAGCCTGTCATGGTGGGCACTCAACAGTGTGGGCCTCCTTCCCCAGCGGCAAGGCCTCAACCAAGGCCAAAAGCTCTGTAAGTGTGCCAACACGTTCAAGTGCCTTTTCTCACAGTCTTACCTTAATTTCCAATGTCTCAATTCTCCTTTTTAGATCTCTATCTGTCTTACTGAATGTTGGCATTGAAACCAGTTCCAGAATGCTGCTACTCTGGCTACTACTGTTTCAGAGAGTAGCAAACCATCCTTTTCTGATTTGGGAGGCCTCGAAACTTCTTTCAGCATCCATGGAATTTGGAAGGCTAACGTAGTAGCTTGTATGCCTGGTAAAAATCTCAGACCCTTTACAGCTCTTTTTTTCTTTTTTAGTTAGTTCACTGATCCATTTATTTTATTTTATTTTATTTATTTGCAGGTCTGGAGATGGAACCCAGGTGCATTCGACCTCCGAGCTTCACCTCCTGCCCCATTTTTTAAATTCTTTATTTTGAAACAGGGTCTCACTAAGTTGCAGAGGGACTCACTAAGTAGTAGCCGAGGCTGTCACCCTCCGGTCGCAGCCTCCCGAATGCTGAGATTACAAGCATGCGCCACCACTCCCGGCTTCCATTTATTTTACAAATATTATTTTAATACCTTTAGTGATGCATTGTAATTACACTTCATAGTGAGGAAATTCAAAGTGATACATTCATACATGCACCTTTGTGGAATAGGAAGCAGTGTATGCAAAAGGCCGGAGGTTCACAGGTGCCTGGCGGAGAAACTGCCAGGAGAGTAGAATGGCCGAGGCACACACTGGTGTGTGGGGTGATAAGTGGTGGATACGCAGTCTCATCCTCCAGGCTTTTACTCAAATAGCTCCCCGGTAGAGTGGCTTCCCAACCATCCTGTCTAACAAAGCATCCTCATATCAACCTGTGTCCCTTTCTCTTGATTGTCTGTCCTTCACACTTGTATTTATTTGTTTGCTACCTGAATTTCTCTACACAGTTGCAAATTCTGTCACAGAAGTAGGGACTTGGGTACTCACTAAAGTACCCTTACCACTGAGCCCAGTGCCTGAGGTCATCAGGACAGACAGGGTGAGAGTATGTCAGTTCTGGGGGGGAGCCTGGGCTGGTCCTGGAACTTATGGGGGTCCTTTAAGGTGCTTTATGGTTTGTATTTTAGGATAATGACCCCTTCAGCAGTGTTAATTGAAGATGAGCAGGACCAAGGGAGTCTAGAAGACTAGGAGGAGGCTGGTGTCCTCTAGGAGGTGATAATCCTGGATTAAGGGCATTAGTGGTAGAAGTGGATGCATGTTAAGACTAAATATGTGGAGCCAGGCGTGGTGGTACACGTTTGTAATCCCCGTGCTTGGGAGGAGACAGGAGGATCACGCAGGTTCGAAGCCAGCCTTGCTGGCTTAAGAGACCCTGTTTCCAAATAAAAAATATAAAAATAGGTCGGAGGGTAGCCCAGAGGTAGAAGGGTTTCCAGGAACCCCAGTGCCACCAAAAAAAAAAAAAAAGATTAAATATGTGAATTGATTATGCATTAGGAACTCAAGAGAAATGGCCTAGCTTTGCTGGAAACAAGAAGTACACGTGAATACATATTATTTTATGCAAATTAGCAAATAAATAGAAAATTAAATAGTCTATTTGAAAGGAGATGGAGAGATGGGTGGAGGGTAGTATTGATAAGCTAAATCTTCTTTCTTGAAAAAGAATCAATAGATGAACAAACACTAGTTATTCATCTCTACAGAAGCAATAATCAGAACTGAAAATATTTATTTTATTTTATTTTTTATTTTTTATTTTTTATTTTTTGCAGTACTGGGGATGGAACTCAGGGGCATTCTACCTCTGAGCTACACCCCAGACCTATCTTGTTTGTTTGTTTGTTTGTTTGTTTGTTTGTTTTGGTGGTGCTGGAGTTCCTGGAAGCCCTTCTACCTCCAGGCTACACTCCCAGACCTATTTTATACTTTTTTATTTGGAAACGGGGTCTCTTAAGCCAGCACAGCTGGCTTCGAACCTGCGTGATCCTCCCGTCCTGCCTCCCAAGCGCGGGGATTACAAACATGTGCCACCAAGCCTGGCTTATTCTTTATTTTGAGACAAGGTCTCACTAAGTTGCAAATGGCCTTACTAAGTAGCTGAGGCTGTCCACGAACCACGATCCTCCAGTCTCAGCCTCCCAAATGCTAGGATTACAAGCGTGCGCCACCATGCCCGGCTAGAACTGCAAATATTTTAAAAAATCCTTGTTTTGAAAGGTGGCTTAATGGACTGTTGCTTTGTTTTATATGTTCTTTTAATGATTTGCATGTTTCACTGTCCTTGGGTTTGCTTTTATGTTTTTTAACACAAAAAAATAAGAATCATAATACAAAATAGCTGGTGGAGAACATGGAGAAATAAGTTGCTTAGCCCAAGTCCATGCCTAATTACTGACACATGTAATGTGATTCTGCCTCACTGATTCAGAAAGAAGAAAGCTGTCAAAGCTGTGAACAAAAAGAGGTGTAAACTGTCAGATCTGGGGACTGACTGGGTGTGGGGTAGTGAGCAGGCATCATAGATGGGTGACTGGGGGAAGTGGGGGTATTCTTAGAGGCAGGAATTCATAAAGGTTCAAAGCTGGGCATGGTGGCACACGCTTGTAATCCCAGCATTTGGTAGCCTGAGACAAAAGGATGGCAGTTTGCAGACAGCCTCAGCTACTTAGTGAGGCCCTTTGCAACTCAGTGAGACCTTGTTTCAAAATAGAGAATAGAAAGTAGGGCCGGGGATGTAGCTCAGAGGTAGAATGCCCATAGGTTCCATCTTCAGTACAGAAAAAAATAAGAAATATATATATAGGTTCAATTAGCACAAAATTTTGGCTTAATATTTTCTGTAAAAGTATTATGTGAAAGGCCATTCTTCTGTAAGCATAGAGCGAGCAGTCTGTTGCTGGTCAGGGTCCAAACATGGGTCACCGGGCTGTGTCTGAGTCCTGTAGTTCACAGATCCTAAAGGGGAAGGTGACTGGGCTTCATGGTACTCATTTCTGAGGTTAGCTCCAGGATGGACAGCCTCCATTTAACCTAACCTTTTCATATTTCTTTCCCCAATTTCTTTTAAAAATATTTTATGTTTAAATTTATGCACTAAAATGCATAATTCTTGAGCCTACAGCTGTGTGAATGTTTATGCACACACCCATGAAAACACCACCCAAATCAAGATACAGAACATTCTTCCAAGAAAGTTCTCTGAGCCCCTTCCTAGTTCCCGTCCCAAGGTAACCGCTGTTCTGACATCTGTCATCTAGAATTGCTGGTGGCCAGACTTCCCATAAATAGGACCATACATTCTATTTGTACACGCCTTTTTTCTCCCAACATAATGACCACAAGGTTCACACTCCCATGTGTTTCAGGAATTCCCTCTTTTTCTATTGCTGTAATACCACACTGTATAGATGTACCACAATTTGTTTACCATTGGTGATGGGCACTTGGTTTGTTTGGAATAAAGGTGCAGTGAACTTTCTTGTATAAGTCTTTTTGTCTTTACTCACTTTTGACAAGTGAAAGGAAGCCATGATGTGTGTGTGTGTGTGTGTGTGTGTGTGTGTGTGTGTGTGTGTGTGTTATTGAAGGAACTTGCTGCTGGTTTCAGTCTGAGGTAGCCTTCAGGAATGACAAGTCTCAGGAACACTGAACAGGAATTGAATTCCCAGTGACTCTGGTAATAACCCATTTCCTCAACTGCTTCTGCTTTCTTTGAGGGAAGAGGATTTGGGGGAAAGACAAGTGACTTTAAGCAATTATTTTCATGCACTTATAAAGACTTTTTAGCCAGGCATGGTGGCACATGCCTGTAATCCCAGTACTTGGGAGGCTGAGACAGGAGGATTGCAGGTTTAAAACCAGTCTCAGAAGCCAGGCGTGGTGACGCACGCTTGTAATCCCAGCAAAGCCAGCAGCAGCTACTGAGTGAGGCTCTCAGCAACTTAGTGAGACCCTGTTTCCAAATAAAGTATAAAATAGGTCTGGGAGTGTAGCACGGAGGTAGAAAAGCCCCTGGGTTCCGCCCCCCAGTACCGCGCGCGCGCACACACACACACACACACACACACACACGTTCATAAAACCAGCCTCAGAAACTTAGCGAGGCCCTTGACAACTCACTGAGACCCTGTTTCAAAATAAAAATGAAAGAAGATAGGTCTAGGGGCATAGTTCAAATATGGGATGTCTTCAGGTTCAATCCCCAACTGGGGGGGAGGGAGAACCAGCAGTGTGAGATGGGCATGGTGGACACTTCTGTAATCCCAGTACTTCGGAGGCTACAACATGAGGATTATAGGTTTGAGGCCATCCTCAGCAACTTAGCAAGACCCTGTTTCAAAAATAAATAAACAAAAGTTAATAAATAAATAAATAAATAAAATAAAGGCTGGAGTGTGACTCAGAAGTAGAATGTCCATGGATTTAATCCCCAGTAAAAGAAGAAAGAAGGGAAGGAGGGAGGGAGGGAGAGGGAGGGAGGGAGGGGGGAGGGAACTTGCTGAGTTCTAGGTACTGTGTGAGGTAGTTTCCATCCATTTCTTTACTTAACCTTTACAATAACACAGCGGGGTAGGTTTTATTAGTTCTTTTTGATGAAGAGACAGAAGTGCAGAGGTTGATTAATTTGCCCCAAGTCACACAGCAGAGCCAGGATTTGATTTCAGATGTGTTCAGTTCTCTTGCCTAGAGCTCTGAGTATGGCCCTCCCTGGGAAGGGCTGAGCGGGGCAGCCGGGGCGTGGGCCTGGGCCCCTGCTCACAAGGAGTGTTTGGGAAGCAGCAGCCTCATCTCCCTCCCCCAAAGCTGTGTCTAGCTGCCACCATCCTGTGCATGCCTGCCTGGCCCTGCACAACCCCTGCTGCTCACTGTCCTCCGGTAGCAGAGCCAGTATAATTTCATGCACTCTGATTTCTGAGGATGGCAGATTAATCTCTCCTCCCATTTGCTTAGAAAAGGAGCTTATTTAGATAAAAGCCTCAAGGGAGACAGTCATAGAAAATCACATAAGAAAACAAGAGGCTTGTCAACAAGCGCTCCTCCGCGCGTGCCTGTGGACCAATTTGCAGTCAGCACGAGGCATTCACAGACTGGAAGAAGCTGTCCAGAAGAGAGCAAGCGTGCCACGGATCATTCTGGAAAGGCACTGGGCTCTTCTCAGAACACCGGATTTCATGAAGAAACAGCAGACCCTGGGGGCAGGGGAAGGGCTCTGGGGACAAGGCAAATGGAGACTCCCCGCCACTGGCTTCACACACCCAGCCCTGGTACTGGCTCAGAGCACCCAGAGGCTCTGGCATCTGCCTGAGTCCATAGTCCACTGGGAGGTCCCCCTGGAGATGTGGATGAACACCAAGCTGCTCCCTCCTGGGGACGAAGGGCACTAGGAGGCCAGGACTGCAGGAAGGGACCCCACCACCCCACCACCAGGAGCCCACCTCAGGAGCACATGGTCGAGCAGATGCAGGAGCGGGGAGGAGGCCCTCAGTTACCATGCCTTCTGGTCCAGGAAGGCAGGCAGTGCACCCTGAGCAAGCTGCTGGCTTCTGGCAGCCTGAGCAGTCTTCTGTCTTACAGAAAGGAAAAGAGGGAAAAGGCTATGAATGTCGGCCTAGTTCCCAGAAGAGAGGCTTGGGGATGTGGAAACATATGCTCATCCGGACCCATGGGCGTGGCAGGATAGGTCCTCACAGAATCAGCGCTTGGCACAGGCAGGTCCACGCAGATCCCAGGGGAGAGGCAGAGCCCAGGCTCTGCTCCCTGGGGCTGGCCCTCAGTTGGCCAGGACTACCCCTACTTCACCCCCTCAAGACTCAAAGAACACTGGACGGGGAGTCCGTGTCTCTGCTGAGCTGCTCACTATCTTGCTCACGTGTGTGTACAAATCACCAACTCAGGACAACTGAGGTTCTGGGGGGACTCACAAGGTCCTGTCCCTGATTGAGCTGTCCCTCCCATCCTGAGTGGCAGCCAGGCCATCACAGTGTTGGTGGCTCTCCCTCCAGTCTCCGACTAGGCTTAAATGTAACAGAAGAGTCAAGAACACCAGCCGCAGGGCCCCCTGCTTGCATACACCCCAGGTTTGCCCCAACCACTTGAGCCTGGGACCTTACCCTCTGTACTGGGGATGGAACAGGTAAAACTTAGGAAGTATTCATAGCCTGGGTAATAACAAGACCTGTCAGAGCTGATGATTTGGGGACCAACAAATCCAGCTCCAATCTGAGCTGTGCTGTGTGCAGGCTGAGGCAGAGATGAACGCACCGGCCTAAGGCTCAGCCTCCCTCGATTTAAAGTGGGCTAATACTTCACAGAGCTGCTGGGAGGATTTAACAAAGCAGCCAATGGCCAGCAAGAGGGGGCCCAATAAACGAGAGCTCCCCTTGTCCCAGCCACTGGATTCCTTGCTCACTCACTCTAGGGAGCTGAGAGGCCAGCTGAACCTGTCAGGGACCCTGTTGGTTCCCTGTCGCCGTGGAGAGTAAGCGGCACATCTGCTGGGCTCCACGCTTATCCTGGGGAGAGGCCTTATGCTGTGACTGTTGTAGGATGGCTGGGATGATGTGTGCAGCCGGGCCCTGCTTACACACAGCAGGGCGCACCAGCCCAGCAGCCCGATCCTGCAGACACCTGCTCCTCTGACATTCGGTCCCCCACTCCTGGCTCCTCAGCCTCTCAGCTACCGGAGGGCGTGGAGGAAGAAGGCTCACCCCTGAAACCTTTCCCGGAACAAAACCTTACAGCATGTCCCAGGCACAGAGCGGAGGGGTTTAATACATGTGGCCAGTGCTGATGGCAGGAACTTTAACTTCTACTTTTCCTGGATCTCAACAAGCCCGGCGGCTATTCCTTCTGTTGGGATTCCTGTGTTTTGGACCCTGCAAGGATGATGGCCTTACAGAGCACACTCGGGTACATTATTTCTCATGATGCCTGCCACAGATCCTGGAAGCAGGCAGGAAAGGAGCTTAGTTCTATTTTGCAGACAAAAGAGTTGGGCCTGAGAGGCCAGGTGACCTGCCCAAGATCACACAGCTAAGTACAGGGAGCACGTCCCCCCAGCATCGACTTGGTGTTCTTGCCTCTACACACCATGGAGGAGCATGAGTTGGCCTCACGTACTGAGCTTCTGTAAGACGTTTTGCATCCATGCATGCTCAAATTCTGTTTGTTTTTGTTTTGTTTTGTTTATGGTACTGGGGATGGAACCCAGGGACATTCTATCCCTGAGCTACACTCTCAGCCCTATTTTTTATTCTTCATTTTGAAACAGGATCTCACTGAGTTGCAAAGGGCCCCACTAAGTAGTAACTGAGGCTGGCCATGAGCCGCGATCCTCCTGCCTCAGCCTCCCAGATGCTGGGATTACAAGCGTGTGCACCACACCCAGCATCACATTCTGTTTCTTACCTGAGCTCAGCTTCCTGTCACTACTGGCAGAGACATGGAGAGTACTGCCTGCCTGTGCTGTACACCCTACTTTGGGAGAAGAGCATGCAGGGGCTGCAGGGGGCTTTACATTCTGGGGTCAGCTGTAGTCCTGCCCCGGCACATTTAGGCCATCCCCACAGATGCAGGGCTTTGCCTTAGGCCCTGCTTTGTTAAGGCCCCTGGCAGCAAAGCTACATGAGACACCCTTGCCAGGGCCCGAGACTGGGAACACTGCGCCCCTGCAAGCTGCACATCAGCAGGGATGTAACCCGGCTAAGAGGCCACTGCCAGGCAACTGTTGCCAGGACCACACTAGATGGGGACATACAAGGCAGGCAAAGCCTTCTGCGCCAAGGGGACAGTGGTCACTGCAGACACCCATAGGACTCCTTACATTCCTTAGGTTCAGCGGCTCCGCACCCCCTCCCCACTGTGGTGTTTGCAATAAGCTAACAAGGGAATGTTGAGGAGGGTCAGGGAAGAAGTTGGGAAGTCCATTGCATAGTATTTTCATCTATTTTCTATTGCTAAAACTGAATACCATAGACTGGCTAATTTATAAAGCTTAACGGTAGCTAAGCATGGTGATCCGTACCATAATACCAGTACTTGGGAGGCTGAGACAAGAAAATCAGAGATTTGAGGCCAACCTCAACAACTTAGTGAGACCCTGTTTCAATTTTTTTTTTTAAAGGGGAAGGCCGGGGGCGGGTGGATAGCTCAGCGGTAGAATGTCCCTAGGTTCAATCTCCAAGTATCACATTAAAAAAAAAAAAAGAAAAATAAGCCAGGTGTGGTGGTACATGCTTGTAATTCTAGCATTTGGGAGGCTGAGACAGGAGGATCGCAGTTTGAGGACAGCATCAGCTACTACTTAGTGAGGCCCTACTACTCAGTGAGACCCTTTTTCAAAATAAAGAATAAAAAGTTGGGCTAGGGTGTAGCTCAGAGGTAGAATGGCCCTGGGTTCCATCCCCAGTACTGAAAAAAAAAAAAAAAAAAGAATAAAGGTATATTTGGCACCTGGCTTTAGAAGTCCAAGGTGGAGGAGTTATATGTAGTAATTAATTGCCTTCTGGAGAATTTTCATCAGAGTCCCTAGGTACACAGGGCTCCACGTGGTGAGACAACACATCCTGGTCCAGGCCTCTCCTCTTCTTATAAAGCCACAGTTTCGTTGGATTAGGGCCCCATCCTATGGTCTCATTTAATCTTGATCATCTCCCAGAGATCCTACTTCCAAATACCATAGTCCAATTAAGCTTCCACTCCCTAAGACTTCAAAATGGTAATTAAATTTCAACATGAATTTTGCTGGGGACATTCAAATTATAGCACACCATGACCAAGAATAATGATGCAGAGGCCCTCAGTTTTATATTCAAATTGGACTCCATTTCTTAGCAGCTGGGTGATCTTGGGAAATCACTGAATGCCCTGTGTGCCAGTTTCCTCTTCTGAGGACAAGAATAGCACCTACACGTGGGGCAGCAGCAACTTCAATGGGCCACCGGGGGTCTGGGGGTAGAACTCAGTGCAAGAGCACGGTGCCTAGCACACACAAGGCCTGGGTTTGATCTTTGGTACTGTAAATAAGTTAAAGAAAAGTCACTGAATGCAGTGTCCACCCTATAATGATTGCCCCACCTGTGTTCATTATTAGCTACACCTTTTTTTCACAACTGTAGCGCCATTCCGATGTGCAGAAGTTATCCTTGGAGCCGGGCGTGGTGGCGCACGCTTGTAATCCCAGCATTCGGGAGGCTGAGACTGGAGGATCGCAGTTCGCAGACAGCCTCAGCTACTTAGTGAGGCCCTTTGCAATTCAGTGAGACCCTGTTTCAAAATAAAGAATAAAAACTAGGGCGGGGGTGTCGCACGAAGGTCGAATGCCCCTGGGTTCCAACCCCAGACCTGCGGGGGGAAAAAAAAAAAGTTATCCTTGGACTGCTTCTGGAGCGACATGTCATGGGCTTATTCTGTCTGCTTCCTGTCTCCCCAGTTGGCATGCAATCTCTGAGAGCAAGGATTTGGAACAGGTTTGTTCAGAGATGTCCTCAGTGCCTACAAGACTGCTGCATAGAGGGCTTGATTTGCATAGTGAAAGAAACAAAGAGAAGGACTGAGGGAAAAAAAAAACAGGAAAATCTCCTTGGTAGTTGTCAACAGTAGTTGACAAGGACCATGGGAGACTCACCCAGCCTGCTGTCTTCAAAAAGGTCACAGAGGTGGGAGGATGGTGACAATTGTGCCCCGACTGGCTTAGAATCCAAACAGGGTGAAAGGGTTAGGGGGGATGAGCTCGATTTAAGAGCACAGCGCAGCAGGGAGAGGGAGGATGACCACGACCCGTGCGGTCCCTCAGCCACATTGCACCAAAGGGTTCACGGATTCCTGCGAGCCGCGAGTTTGGAGAGGCGCTCAATCCCCTGCTCAGCACTGGGTCTTTGCTGAACACAGACCAGGCAGAAGTTCCCCTTAGGCTGATCCCCATCTAGTTCTCATTCCAAACACAGTTCATTCATTTCATGATATGCTTCCAGCTGCATATTTAGGTGCTTTAGGGCTAATCAAGAGAGGTTTCTCCACCTCGCAAACCCCACGGAAAAGTGCCGGCGTGATTCTGAGCGAGCTGCCCAGGTGTGCTATCAGCCGTGTCGTGGGCCACTTAGGCACCTTCCCGTCTGCTCATGCTCCTCGTTACAAGGCGGCTCCAGCTGGGCCAGTGGCCGCCTGCACTGCTCACAAGAGGAGGGGGTTGCTCTGCAGTCAGCAGAGAGAGCCCCTTTTCCCTGAACTTGATCTAGAAGATGCTAGTTGCTGGCCATTAAATAGTCTGCCCTGAGGACCCCATGGAGCTCATTCCTGAAGTGGATGAATTTTCTGTTTGAAAATGTGGTCCTTACAGGCTGGGACTGGAAGAGCCGCTGAGGAAGACAGAGAGGGGCAGGTGGCCTGGAGGGTCTGCTAAACTGTTGTTGCTGGAGATGAGAGGGGTGGGACAGGGGTCAGACCAAGCTCTGGGTGAGAGAGAGAAGGGGGGAAGGACAGGGCAGAGAGCTTGGCAGAACCCAGCAGGCCAGGCTTTCCAGAGAGAGGCCCATCTGAGTAGGGGTCTCCAGGCCCAGGGAGAGGTGAGTCCTGGGTCCTAATAGGCTTAGCATCCTCCTACTCCTATGTCCACAGTCTTATTTTCCCCTCTACAAAAATGCCTGCTCATCTATCTATCTATCTATCCATCTATCTATCATCTAATGATTTATCTATATTGCTGTGTGTGTGTGTGTGTGTGTGTGTGTGTGTGTGTGTGTGTGTGTGACTGAGGATTGAATCCAGGGTCATTCTACCAATGGGCTACATACCAGCCCTATTCATTCATTCATTCATTCACTCATTTTGAAACAGGTTGTCATGAAGTTGCAGGGCACTGCCCTTGCACCTGCTATCCTCCTGTCTCAACCTACCAAGCAGTTGGGATTAGAGAATGTGCCACAATAACCAGATTTTTTCACATTTTTATACTTGACCATATATCTACCACTCGCTCTGCCCCATGGAGAATGCAAGACGGCATATTCTTGATTCTAATTCTTTGTCATTTGTGTACTACATATATCTATTTTCCCCAGTTTGTGACTTAAATCTTTTAAGTCCTTTTAACAAATCTGAAATAAACCAAGGCTCTTAACGTTAGCCTTGGTTGATTATGAATGTCTTTATTTTATGGTGTGTGTGTGTGTGTGTGTGTGTGTGTGTGTGTGTGTGTGTGTGTTTAAGAAATTCCCTTTCCTGCAGCAGGGGGCACCAATTGTTGTGTGCATGTGTCTCTGTCAACATGATTTACATTATGATGTGAGACTATAATGCACCAATAAAAGCACATTTTAAAAAAGAAATTCTCTATTGATGAAAAAGTATTTACTTCTGTTTTCGTATTTCTTTTATAATTTTTCCACTGTTTTTTTTTTTTTTAATAGGGCCGAGGATCGAACCCAGAGCTTTGGCGTGCTAGGCAAGCACTCTGCCGCTGAGCCAAATCCCCAACCCCTTCTGTTTTCTTCTGGCTGAATGTCCCACTCGCAAGGTTGCTGCCGCTGCTGTTTAGGGACCTTGCCTCAAGGCTGGGGTAGGCAAGCCCCACATGTGCCACGCTGCCCTCTGATGCCAGGAGCAACACTGTCTAATGGCTCTGCACGACCTTAGGGAACCATTCCTGGAAACTGGCACAACTCACTCTACAGCCAGGATGCTGGCCTCTGGCTTTGATCAGCCATCACTAAGCACCAACTACTGCCCCTAATCTCGCTCTACCCCCGGTTGGGGTCAGAACACAACAAGCCCATGGCCATCGGGTTCCACGTGGAGAGAAGGGCAGCACATCCTGGAGAGGTTTCAGGGCTAAGGACGCTGTGTCCAGTGGGTGGTACTCTGAAGACTGTGACCAGCACTGAGCTGTCTGCTCACCACATGCCAGGATCTGCCAGGGGCCATCTCCCAGCTAGTGACAGATCCTCCTGTCAGGGCCACAAAGCATGGCTTTGTGACACCATGTTAATCTGCATCCTCCCAGGGTAGTGCTCCAGGCCAGATGGTCAGCCCAGGCCACTGTGGACAATAGAGCCACAGTCGGGCCTGGGCTCACAGTGGAAGTCAGCCCAGAGAGCGGCCATAGAAACCAAGTGCCTGGCAGCAGCCGGGGCCACGCCCAGGTCCCAAGGAGGGAGGGGAGGGCAGGGCAGGATTGGCAGAATCAACTGGGCAGCTTGGAGCTTGCCAGCTCAGAGGCAGGCTCTGCAGACACCCACCTGGGCCTGATTTTCCTGTTCTCAAGTCTCCCACGTTGGCCAGGAGGCACCCGATAAATATTCAAGAGCTCTGACCTCTGAGCCCATGTTTAGAAGACATTCTTAGGCAGTGAACTGAAGAAGAATTGAAGGAGACCTTTAAAGGAACCCCAAACCTCAGCCTCTGCTTCCTGCTGGTGGTTGCTTTTAGAGGCCCCGGGGTGGGGGCTGCCCATCTGCAGGCCTCAACCTGAGGTGCACGCTTGGGCTCTCACTACTGGTTCTAAGGAGAGGAGGAGGAAGCCAAGCTGTGTGAGCAGCCAGGAGGAGAGAGGCAACACTGGCGAGTGTGGTATCTAGTGAGTATTTTAAAACACTGATAGCAAGTAGAGTTGATTCAGGGCCTTTGTTCTTCCTTTTAAAAGATGTTGAATTGTAAATTTGCATCTTGCCTCCTCAGAGGACTTGGCCTTGGTCTTCTGTGGTTCCACAGGAGCAGCCCCACAGCCTCGCACTTCTGCCTTTGTGACCACCAGCCCGCCTCGCTCAGCTTCCTGCACGGCCCTCATCCTTCACTCCCCCAGAGCCCCATCAAACTTCTCCACACCACGTCCTTTCCTTCCCTCTCACCACAGTCAGTGGGTCCAGCCATCTGAATATGCAATGTTTTATTGAGATAAAAATATTTGATCAGCCAGGCGTGGTGACACAGGCTTGCATCCCAGCATTTGGGAGGCAGAGACCGGAACATTGTGGTTCACGGACAGCCTCAGCTACTTAGTGAGGCCCTTCGCAACTCAGTGAGACCCGGTTTCAGAAATAAAAAGACTAAAAAAAAAAATTAATCAGATTCTCCATCCCACCCATTATACAGACTTATACAGGGTCTAATGTATGTTAGGATTAGAGTAAACTATATATTAGGCTCAGATAGAACAATAAATAAATGAATAACAAGTGACCAAAGTGAATGTAGTTTAGTAACCACATTAAATGCAACTATATTTTACATTGGCACATCTAAGCACCTTGGAAAACCACCAGAACGCAGATGCGCAAGGTACAGTAGTTACTCAGACTGAAGACAGTGCGGATTTGCAGGCTTCTCACCAATCTCTGGTTCCCTAAAGGAGGCCCAGTTATCTCTGGCCCAGTCGTTCATACCTTTTCTGATTCCTCCACAGAGAAACAGGGGTCCCAGGCCTCAGTCTCCAGGACTTCTGGCAGTGCTGTGGGTGTGGACCATGCTGCCCGATGGTAGCAAGTCTGGCCTTCTTGGGAGGACTAGTTGAAGTCAGAAGTTCTTACCATATTTAGCCACAGCACCGTTGGAATAAAAGCTTTGGAAGTTTCCCCTTTCCAATTCCAGCATCCTAGGATCAGTACACAGATGCCATGGACCCTTTTTGGCTATCTCTTGGATTAAGAGATCTCTAAGGCTGGGCATGGCGATGCAGGCCTATAATCTGAGTACCTGGGAGGCTCTGACAGTTGGGTCACAGGCTCAAAGCCAGTGTGTGGTAACTTACACTGTATTTTGAAATTTAAAAAAATAAAAAGGAGCCAGGCGTGGTGGCGCATGCTTGTAATCCCCACACTTGAGAGGCTGAGACAGGAGGATCACACAGTTTCAAAGCCAGCCTCAGCTACTTGGTGAGGCTCTCAGTAACTTAGTGAGACCCTGTTTCCAAATAAAATATAAAATAGGTCTGTGAGTATAGCCTGGAGGTAGAAAGCCTCTGGGTTCCACCCCCAGTACCACATACACACACACAAAATAATAAGTAAATAAAAATAAATAAAAAGGGCTGGGTGTGTAGCTCAGAGGTAGAATGCCCTTGGGTTCAATCCTCAGTCCCGGGGGTGGGAGGGATCTTCGACATTCTTCCAGTCCCAAGAGTCTGTGGTTGATGATTTGCTTTGAGCTGTTGGACTTCAGTTCCCTGGCAAAGACATTTGGAGGGTTAAGAAAATGTGTCTTCAATGCCAGCAAGTGCGGTCAACAGGGAGTGTGAAGAGTGTCATGGTGCCACCTTGTGCTTCTCTCCTGAAATTGCACCTCCTCTGCACCCACAGGCAGGCTGTCCATTGTTCACCCCGGCACCCACTCACTTCTTACCACTCTCCCATTTGCTTACTCTGATCTAGCCACCAGGCTCCTTATACTCTTGTCTCAGGGCCTTTGAATTGACTATTTCTGTCTGTCTGTAGATCTCGTTTTGAAGCCATATATGCAAGTGTAGTAAGTTAGTCATTATGAATCAAGAAACAAAAAATTTTATGAAGAAGCTTTTATTTTCATTTGGCCTACGATTGAAAAGATATCACAGGATTACACTAAATAATTATTTTCTTTAATTTTAGGAAGCTTTTGGGACATGTTGATGAAGATTATAGAGAGTATATTAGTCTGCTCTTATTAAGTTTTGATGCAATAACAAGGAGTCTCAAAAATCTCAGTGGCTCACAGCAACAAAAGCATTTGTCACTCAAGTTACTTACTGCCATGAATCAGCCGTGACTCTGCCTCATTGCAGGATGGAGGACTAATGAGTTGCCAGGAAGTCTTCTCACTTTCTTCCCCTTAAAGAAGAAAGTGATGCTAAAGGAAGAAGCCAGGTGCCCCTGTTTGCATCCCAAGAGCCTTTAGGTGTGCAGTGGGAGCCTCCTCCAGCTGCAGAAATACTAGGATGTCTGGCCTTCCCAGAGCAGGACTGAAGCTGTAACTGCCCTAAAGTAGGAGTGGGCTATAGTCATGGGGAGGGACAGGAGGCTCTCGCCTGGGCACCAGGCCCCCACGGCACAAGAGTGTATGCACACACACATGGACCCCAAGTCCCTCAGAATTTGGGGAGATTGCACTACCCCCAAGTCTTTCCACTCCAAATGCCACAGATAGAATAAGAGGAAGGAATAACTTCAGACAAAGGAGAGGAAAAGAATCAGAGGCCAGCAAGAAAGAGAAGGAAGAGGCCCCTGTGGCCCCACGTAGGCTGTGGCAACTCACCTGAACCATCAACCCAAGGGTAACCCTTGACCTTCTCAGCCCCTCACCTGCACCCATTTCCACAGAGGAACAGCCAGGTGACCCACCTGTGCAGGTAACTTACGGGTAGCCATTCATTTCCTTCCCTTGAAAGCTCTTTTCTCAGCCCCAGGAAAACAAGTTTCCAAGTTGATTGGGAAAGGGGAGGGTGGGGTTCAGATATGGAAAGAATGAGAAGGGAACAGATGGTGCCTGCTAAGGCGACCAGATTTTTTCCCCCAGTTAATCTGGGAATGACCTAATTTACATAGTATTTGCATAAATTTCCATTTCAAATTAAAACTGTCCTAACTTCAAGTATATGGGAGAAAATAAATGAGATCAAGCAATCTACTGTAATTGAGCTGAAGCCGGTCTCACAGACTCCTGTGATATGGAGGTCAGGCTTGTAAGCCCTGGCATCAGAGGGAACACTGTCCCTTAGCAAGAGGGAGGCTTCAGAAAACCTCTCTCTATCTCCTTCCAACTCAGAAAAAGTACCCTGAGGATCCCTCCAGAAGTGTAGGGAGATGGAACATTTCTCTCTTTCGGCCACTCCTCCTTCCCTCATGGGGCCCATTTAGCCCCAGGAAAGCAACAGAAAAGGCAGGGACTGTCTCCCAAAGCCAGAGGGAAGCCTGGGCGTCAGTGCAGCAGACCACGCACTTGTGTGGAAGGTGGTCGGTGGATCACCTGATCAGGTGCATGGGACATGGGACGCATGCTTGTGTGGAGTGTGGGTTGTTTCTGTCCCATCTTAACGACCAACATCAGCCTGACTACTTAGATCTCCATCTATTCATTCTCATCCTCCACTGAATCCCATCACATGGTCTCTGACATGTGAGCACGCCCCGCCCTGCGATCCCCACCAGCCCGCTGCCCAGTCCAGCTCCAGCTATGGGAATTGCGGAACCCTGGTGTGGGTCATCATGTTCATGCAGCATCCAGCCCCTTGTCTATTTCCTGGACTGATCAGATCCCAGAAGCTGTGAGGATGGTGGCTTCCCAGGGCTCATCAGATGGGGCTGAGCCAAGGCTGAGGCTGGGATGGCATGCGTGGAGTCACCTGGGCCCTAGGAGAGCTTGCTTCAATGCAGGACGGCCAGTTAAGGCAGCTTCAAGCCTGCGCCCTACCACCTGCGCTGGCATCTCTGTCTTCGGGGGCCGCGCCTCCCTCCCTCCCCTCTGGTTCCTCTGCATTTTGCATCCCTCTCGGTCCTGATCCCCTCCAGCCCAGAGAGCCAGGTGGGGGAAGTCTCATTCTATACTTATTTATTAATTTGGTACTTAAGATTGAATTTGGAGACATTCTACCTCTGAATTATGCCCCCAGCCCTTTTTATTGTTTTATTTTGAAACAGGGTCTTACTAGGTGGCTGAGAATCTCATTAAGTTGCTGAAGCTGGCTTCCAACTTACAATCTTCCTGTCTCAGTCTGCTAAGAACTGGGGTTACAGGTGTGCACCGCCATGCCTGCCTTATTATCTACTATAATGCTCCCCTTAAATAGCTTTGTCTGAGTCTTCAGGTTTTCCTTGCCCTAAAGTTAAAGCTACAAGGACTTTCTGCTCCTCACTTTCTTATTCCCCAGGAACAAGAGCCCAGCGCAGTAAAGCTGCTTCATCTGAGAAGAGAAGGGGGATCTGAGAAGGAAGGGGGTCTGAGAAGAATAGGGATAAAGATTTTAAAGAGGTATTCATTGACTTTCAGAATCCTACTTCATCACGTACTTTGTTGGGAAGTTAGAACCCAGAGTTCAAGTTAGAATACAGAAAGAAGCCGGGCCTACTTAGAAGGCTGAGACAGGAGGAGTGCGGGTAAAATACAAGAAAAGGGCTGGGGGTGTAGCTTGGAGGTAGGGTGTCCCTGCGTCCAATTCTCAGTAACATAAAAAAGAAAAACGAGAATACAGAAGAGTAGAATAAAGATGAGAGAAAGGTGCTCTTAGAAAAGCAAATGTGGAAGAAAAGATCAAGTGGAAAAGTCAGAGTCCAGAGCTGGTGAGTTTTCTAGGGCTGCAGCCCTGGGCAGCCTTTGGCTGGCGCTTCCCCATCTCTGAGGTTAGATGCGTTCACAGAACAGCACTGCGTAGACGCTCTGCAGGCCGCAGAGGACTCTGCTGGCCACTGTCTGACTGCAAGCTCACTCTCAGTCAGCCAGCCCTTTAAAGGCCCCACACCGGCAAACCCGTTTCTTTTTGGGGTCGCCCATCCAGCATAAGAAATATCATGCTTTCAAATGGCGTTGGCCAACTTGTTCTGTACAGGGCCAGACAGTAAATATTTTAGGCTCTGCAGACCATATGGTCTCCAATGCAGCAGCGCAACTCGGCCACTAGCGCAAAAGCAGCCACAGACAATATGCAAACGAGCAAGTGTGGCCGGGATCCAACGTGTATAGACACAGACATTTGAATTTCTTATGATTCTCATGTGTTGTGAAATTATTCTTCTTTGGGTTTCTTTTTTTCCATTTAGAATCCGCCTTAGTTCACAGGCTGCACAAAAACAGGCAGCCGGACAGTCTTGGCTTTAAGCAAGCTCTGAACCAGAAGGCTGGGTCTTCTTAAATGCAAATAATAGTGGATAGATTTACTTTATAGGAGATTTTTCCCTTGGTGGTCCAAACAGAGTGTTCTCCGGATATGGTAGAATGAGACTCGGTTATCCCTTTACCCTGCAGCATTTTCTTTCTTCCTCTCTCCCTTTTTGTACATTCAGTGTTTTGTTTTGTTTTGTTTTTACAGTGACACTCCCCTCCATCAGTGGGCTATAAAATTCATGAACATTACTTTGGGTAGAATAGACTAGAATACAACAGAACAGATTTCAGAGTTCATCATACATTAATAGAGCTTGGTGATATCTCAGAATTCTGCCATTATGAGTATACTTTCCTATGTATTTACCTGGATAGACATGTGTGTATGCTGAAAAATAACGAAAAACACATTTCTCACAGTGGATCAGGGTCCAGAAGTCTGAGAGGCACCTCCTGGAGGAGTTGGGAGCAGGGGGCTGCATTTCCAGCCTCCCACATTGTCCCTGGTCTCACATTTCTTCTCTGCTCCTGTCCCCTTGTAGGTGCCTTTGCCCATCAACCCTGAGAACCACAGGACAGATGTCCTCATAGTGATGCTCTCTGGCAGACAGGTACCAGTGAGAGATGAAGATGGGCAGACCACACCTCACCTTCAATTGCTCTGCCTTCACATGCCTGTCTTACTATTCACCTGGACCCTTGTAATAGGATGTCTGGTGTATAACAGAAGCTCAACAAATACGTGCTGAATGAATGTGGGGCCGAGTTCCAGGCTGCAGGGCCACCGGTACAAAGGCCTCTAGATGGGAAGGAGCATAGCCCAGTTGTAGAACTGAAAGAAATTGAGTGAGAGACATCAAAGTGCTCATTCTCCCAACGACACTGTCCTGCATACGCGCACACACAATGCTCACTAAGGGCCTGGTCAGGTTTTCAAGAAGACCATTCTCCCTTTCATCAGGTGGCAAGGGGACTTTTTCTGCAGGCACACCAGCCTTGTGCAAATGTTTGCAAGAGCTCACATGGCATGAAGAAAGGAACTTCTTTGTCTGTTATAGAGTGGGAAATGCCAGTTATTCTCCACTGGCTCAGAACATATAAGACTACATTCCAGCAAAGCGGCAGAATGCTCTACTCCCCAAAAATAAAGCAGGGAGTGATGGACTGAGTGCCAAGATCATGCATGGGGATAGACCGGGCTGGGGGCCTGGCTCTTGGAAGGGAGCAATGAGAACTGTCCTAGGGACACTGATGGAAGGAAGCAGATCTACCCCTTTCCTTACAGAAGTCGTCTTCCATAGAATGCTCTCCCTTGACCCTAGAGTGCCTTCAAGACCCTGTTCTTCCCTTGGCCTGTGCCTCTGGGCTGAGTGGTGGCAGAGGAGGTGCCACTCACAGCTGTGGTGGTTCCAGAAACACAGATCCACGTGTCCTGCCAGGTGGGTCCATGTTGGGCTTCCTCTGCTCATTAACCAGGTTTGAGACAATTCCATAATATTTTACGGCATTAGAAGGGATAAACCATGGCTGTGGGAGAAGATTCATAAGGCCAAAGGAGAACAAGAGGTAGAGCAGGCCTTTGTCTCCATGGGGCAAGCTGAACCTACAGTATGGGTCTGGGCTCCAGCGGACCCTTCCCCAGCCAATGAAGGAAACACATACCACGAAGTGTCAGGCAGAGAGGATGCTGCAATGCCCCCGGACATGCTCAGGGCCTGGGATGGAGAGGAAGCTTCCAAGCTAACAGGAAAGGGAACTTGGGGGCAGCCCCTTGTGCCTGGGAGGGGTCCATCCAGGCACTGAAGATTGCTCACCGGGGCCCTCTCAGATCCCCTGCCCTTTGGAGCAGTGGGCTGGTGATGGGGCCTCCCTGTGCAAGGTCCTTGGGCTGCTCAAGAGTTGCAAGGCTCTGTGGTGTGGGTGGTGGTTGTTCCCTTCTCTACTGTCTAACTCCAACCAACTGGGACCCCGAGGCTGTCCAGCACCCACCACTGGAGTGTGGCCACCTCCCAGTGTGACCTTGGGGTGGAGCCTGAGAAAGAGACAAGAGGAACCAGACGTCCCTCCTTGCTCTCAGTTTTGCGTGCAGTGTCTTGTTTTATTATTTTTTTTGAAACAAACATCTGGCACACAGATCTTCATACATTTTAAATGCCTCTCGAACCCCTTTTAGTTCTTGTAACCCCTCCTCTCTCCTATCCTGCATGTTAATTTGAATTTGAACTTAATGGATGCTAAATAAGTCAGCAAAGATGCTGCCCGTAATGGGGCTCAGCAGATGTGTTTCTCAGGAAATGTGTGTGTGTGTAACCAACGTCCCTCTAAAAGAACCTCCAGGCAATGCCCTTCCACAGGAGGAACTCCACGAGAAACCCCAGAAACAGCCAGCCTGGCATGACGCCCTGCAGGGGAGGCGGTTCACAAGTAAATCCACCCTGGCTCCCTGTAGGACCTGCCCCATTCACGAGATGTCCCCTCCCTGCCTTGCGGAGGCATTGGGCTGAGGACAAGGGAGGGTCCACCCCACCTCAAGAGGCACACCCAGCCCAAAGCTGGGAGCAGTCTGCGCTCACGCTCACCCGCTCTAGTGGATGAAGCCAGAGAGGCCTCTGCGTTCCACCCTCTTGCACTGGGCACTTTGGCAGGTTGTGGGGAGAGTGGCAGCCAAGGGACACTCTGCTGAGCTGAGCGGCGTCTCTCAGCCTCGGGGCTGCAGAAGTCCCATCGGAGGCCTGGCGTGCCCACACTGGAGCTTGCAACGAATCAGAGAGGCTCCCTGGGGAAGCTGAAAGCTGGAGTAGTCACCCAGGCTGGCTCCATCCCTCTCCCCACAGAGGGCTGCTTCTGAAGCTGCCAGAAGAGCAGGGGTGTGGCCTAAGGCACACAGCAGCATAACCTTGCATGCCAACTGCCAGGCCAAGGCCAGGCTCCAGTGTGTATGGCAGGAGGGGCCAAGGTCCCGGATCCCTACCCTGGCCTAAGCTTAATTAGTGGGGTGCCGTGGCCCACTTGCCCTGCCTTTTCTTATCTGCATAGCAAGTGAAGCAGATGACCTCAAAGTTCTTCACAGATTTAAAACTCCGGGGGGGAGTTTTCTCTCTCTACACTCTGCCCAACCCACAGGATTACTCCCAGGATTAAACTAGATGAGGCCCACGAACCCCTTGCAAACTGAGAAGCACAGCAGCTCTCTGGATGACAAGGACACCATAAGCCCTGGCTCTGCCTGGACTGTCACCTCCCAGACACTGTTCTTAACGGATTTGCCAGCGCCTCAGATCACAGATTTAACAAAAGCCCTGCTGAGCCGGGATTAGTTCTCCTGGAGCCTGGACTTGGAGGCCTGTCCTGTTGAACCACTATCTCAGAGCCGTGTGATACTCACAGAGCAGAGTAAACAGATGTGGGGCCAAACGTCCTGGGCCCAGGGACACCAAATGACAGCAAGTGCTAGAAGAAACTCCAGGCCCAAGAGTGCTGGGTCACCTCTGTCTGTCAGTGCTCTGCACGCTTCCCACCTGGGGAAAGGCCCGAGGCCAGACCTGCACATTTCAAGCTGGCTGTGGCCTGGGCCGTCAGGATATTTGGCCTGAGGTTCCTGGAGGCAGGGGAACAGAGCTGGAGGGGAATCCATGGTGCCGCTACAGTGCTTCTGTGACCCTCACCTGGAAGCACCCCACTGTGCAGGCAGCCCCTGGACCAGCTCTGGTGTCTTCCCTGGAAAATCCCTCCTAGCCAGAGAAAACAGAGGCTTTTCCCTGAGCACTTACTACCTATAAAAACATATAAAAATGTCTCTCTCTCTCTCTCTCTCTCTCCTGTTTGTGTTTGTGTTTGTGTGTGTGTGTGTGTTTGTGTGTGCATGTGTGTGTGTGTGTGTGTGTGTGTGTGTGTGGTACTAGGGATTGAACCCAGGGACGTTCTACTTTTGAGCTACACACCCCAGCCCTATTTTATTTATTTATTTATTTATTTATTTATTTATTTATTTATTTAGCGGATCTGGGGATGATGGAACCCAGGGGCATTTGACCTCCGAGCTACACCCCCTGCCCTATTTTTTTTTTTTTTTGAAACAGGGTCTCACTGAGTTGCAGAGGACCTCACTAGTAGCAGAGGCTGTCCGCGAACCACGATATTCTGGTCTCAGTCTCCCAACCTATTTTATTTTTTAGTTGGAAACAAGGTCTAACTAAGTTACTACATGCTGGTCTCCCGCCTGCCATCCTCCTGTCTCAGCCTCCCGAGTACTGGGATGATAGGTGTGTGCCACTGCCCCTGGCTCACAGCCTCGTTTAATGTACGCTCACAACTGTGGGGCAGATTTATTATCATCACTTCTCTTTTACCTGGGAGGAAAACAGAAGCTCAGTGCTGTTAAGTAAATAAATGATAGATGTTAAATAGATTCACAAAGTTAATACGGCACAGTCAAATGGTAAACCCAAGTGCATCGAGGAGCAGCAAAGTCCACATCCTTCACCACTAAGCCACGCCATCTCCAGCATCGAGCGAGTAGTATCCACCTAGACTAGGGACCATCTTTTGTTGGAGACATTCATGTAATAGAAAAAGCCAAACGAGTCACCAGAACCTGATAGACTAAATAAATCAGCCCCAAACAAAAACCCTACAACTTTGGAGAAATATGCTGCTAGGATTTGGGAAGTTAAAACTCTAGAATTCTAGGAACTCTTTTGTTTTTGGTTTGTTTTGTGTGGATTTGTGTGTGTGTGTGTGTGTGTGTGTGTGTGTGTGTGTATTGTTGTTGTTTTGTTTAGTCTTGTTTTGGTGCTGGGGATTGAACCCAGGAGCATTCTACCTTCAAGTTACACTCCAACACTTTTATTTTTTATTTTCAAACAGGGTCTCACTAATTTGCTCAGGGTTTTGCAAAGTTGTGAAGGCTGGCCTGTAATCCTCCTGTCTTGGCTTTTCCAGGTACTGGGATTACAAGTGTGCAACGGCTTCTGGGAGCCATTGAATACAAAGGGAGATTGAATTTTAGCAGTAGCATTCTGGGCCTTGGCAGAAGATGGCCCAGGGAAGACGTAGCTGCCTCAGCTCAATACTCTGACCGAACCAGGCAAAGGAGACTTGAGGTCCAGCCTACACTCCCACCAGATTTCCTCCTACTGCCAACCCAGTGGTTAGGGGTTTCATTTTATTAAGAAAAGAAGCATTCTGGTGTCTCTCAATTCACTAGATCACACAGTTAGCTAATGGCAGAGCGTCCTTCCAACACTTTCACAAGGCTGGTCTGAGACACACCTCCCAGGTAGAGTTTTAAACACACTGGTTGTTTTAAAAAGCATTTGGCTTTAGAATTTCGAAGTCCTGGACTTGGCTCAGAGAATTGACACAACACAATGGAATCCAAAAGAAACAAAGAGTCTGTCAGTGTGCACAGCCCTGCTCCCAGCCACACGGAAAAGTTATATGGCAAATGTGCCCCGTAGGGTGTGGGGCATGCTCTGCACCCAGTGCTCAAGCCATCTAAAGACCATCACCCCACAGGGAGGGTTGTCGATGCTGAGACAGGAAGAGAGAATGTAGATGGATCTTTAGCGGATCCTCTTCCCACACAATCCCTCAAAGACCCTCAACCAAGTCAGCCTTTCAGCTTCTGGAAGGTGAATACTGATAATGTTCTCAGAGGCAGCCAATAAAAGTGATGCATGTTGAAGATAAAGCCAGGCCTTGGTATTTATTCCCTTCCCCACCCACCATCATCATCATTTTATCCTCATATTTATATTGCAGGAGAAGCTACCAGATTCTTCAGTTATGGGAGCTAACGTGCCTACCATTTCTGGCTAGAAAAAAAATTGTACTAGTCATCTCCCCGAAGGGTGGGATTGTGCCTAAACGCTTCCTCACCCAGCACCTGCTGTGCTTTTCCCATGTGACCCACCCGCCTCCCCTTGGCCATGTTGGGTGGACAGAGATGAATGCTTTGCCCACCATCTCTCGTCTAGAGACCACTGGTCAGTACTGTTGGATATGGCCCAGCTCAACCAATTCTTCCCAACCGAGAATAAGAATTAGCAAACCAATTATCTTTCCTTCTGAGGAAATTGATTTTATAAATAAAGAGAAAATGAGCCCACTGACAGCAGGACGGAATCATAAGGGTACACTTAGAAGAGTAAGTGAACGTGTAAACGCCAGAACTCCAGGACCGTGGTTCTGAGCCCAAGTGCCTCCGCGCGCTGGCTGGCAGCATACCTCTTACAGGTGGCTGCCACATTGCGCTCAAGGTGGAAAATCCACCTTTTGTTGTGACTGAGGATAGGTATTGTTACAACAGGGTTCCTCAGACAGAATGTTGAGAGAAAGGCTCCATGTAGGATGAGAAAATCCCAAACACTCACATTGGAATGGAAGACAGAGTACAAGAACCTGTGTGCCAACACCCACATGTTTCCCAGGGTTTGTGAAAACTGGGTCTGGTTAGCACGGAAGAGAACATGACTGGGGCCTGTCCAGTCCATTCTCTGTTGTAACAGGATACTGAGACTGGGGAATTTTGTGTGTGTGTGTGGGGGGGGGGTTTGGGGATGGAACCCAGGGGCATTCGACATCCAAGCTACACCCCCTGCCCTATTTTTTCTTTATTTTGAAACAGGGTCTCAGTGAGTTGCAAAGGGCCTCACTAAGTAGCTGAGGCTGTCTGCGAACTGCCATCCTCCTGTCTCAGCCTCCCAAATGCTGGGATTACAAGCGTGAGCCGCCATGCCCCACATGAGACTGGGTAATTTATAAAGAAAGAAGACTTATTAGTTCACTATTCTGGAGGCTGGAAAGTTCCATATAGGGTACCATAGGCTGAGTGTGGTGATGCATGCCTATAATCCCATTACTTTGGAGACTGAAATTGGAGGCTCACAGGTTTGAGGCCAGCCTTAGCAATTTAGTAAGACCTTCAACAACTTGGCAAGACCCTGTTTCTAAATAATATAAAAAAGGGGGCTGGAGGCAGGGCTCCGAGGTAGAAGGTTCCTGGGTTCAGTCCCCAGCACACACACAAAAATAGGGTTCTGGCAGCTGCTTGGCTTCCAGTGACAGGCTCATGCTTCTTCAACTCCTGGCAGAAAACAGGTGGATGAGTGGGCACATGCAGAAGAGAGGAAAAGTGGGTCAAACTCCCATAATAGTCAGCCCGTCCCTGTAAGGAAAGCATTCGTGTATCATGAGGCCTCTGTCCCATGACCCCAACACCTCCCAGGAGGCCCAACTCCCAGCACTGCCACCGTGAAAGTCTAACTGCCGCATGAACTTCAGCGGGGACAGCCCATATTCGGATGGAAGCAGGGCCATAGCGCTTATTCTTACATAAAGGCAGAGGCTCAAAGAGCAGCTGAGTGGATGCCATGACACGCAGGGATGTAATTTCACCCCTTTAAAGGCTTGACAACAATTCCAGTATCTGAACATGAGCCATTGTATTAGGCAGGACCCTTCTGGTTTCAAGTAACAGAAACTCACCTTGAGTGAACTTACCAAGGAATTTGATGATTCTCATAATAGAGAAATGTAAGGATAGAACTTACTCCAGTTATGGAGGGATACAAATTCTCAACACCATCGGGAATTAGTATGTATCTCTGACTCCTCCCCCCACTTTTTTTGGTGCTGGGGATTGAACCCAGGAGCATTCTACTTCTGGGCTATATTCCCAGCCCTATTTTATTTTTTATTTTGAAACAGGGTCTCGCTAAGTTTCAGAGGGCCTCAATAAATTGCTGAGGCTGGCCGCAAACCTGCGATCCTCCTGTCTCAGCCTCCCAAGAACTGGGATTACAAGCGTGTGCCACCATGCCTGGCTATCCCATAATTTAGTTGGCAGACTGTTTCCACACTCGACAAGGTGGCTAATCTTGGCTTCATGTTTCATGCTTCCCTCCTTCCGGCACGGCAGCCTCAGTAGATAAAGAGTAATTCCTAGATGACAGCACAATGCCCTGGGATAGTGCTCATGGGTCCACCATAGGGTGTGTATTCGTCCCTGAAACAGCAGAACCAGGGAGGAGCCGCAATCTGATTGGCCTGGCTTTGGTCATGTGCCTAGTTCTGATCCAGGGCATATCAGCCCCTTGAGAACACAGAACCAACAAACAGAAAATGGTTGTGGTAGGAGGAATATTGAACAGGTAGAAACAGCCTCAGGTCCCCCCAAAGAGTTGAGTACAACTTCTCAGTAGACATTCTTAAACTGACTAACTTCGTATAGCTGACTTAAATGCCAAATGACTTTTTCTTTTTCTCGGCAGTGCTCGGGATTGAACCCAGAGCCTGGTTCATGCTAGGCAAGTGCTCTACCACTGAGCTACAGCCCCAGCCCCTGAATGATGTTCTAATCCCACTCCAGGAGGCCTTTCATGATGGATATTTTCATGCTGGATTTATCAATCAGGGTTCTTATCTACAAACAACAAAATTCACTCTGGTGTTGTTTAAACAGAAAAGGCATTTATAAAGCATGTTGCTCATTAGACTCTCCAACAGAGTCAAAAGAAAAGAGAAATTGGAGGTCTGTAGCCATAAAAATTACCCACTTCCTACCTCCCTGGTTATAGGATTAATCCCTCTGCCTTTGACGCATCTCTGCTCCTGCTACTTTCCGGACTCTTTGTCCTCTGCCATGTTCTACCCCATCACAAAGATGCAATCCCATGATGCAGCTGTCCTTTGCTTTTCACACTTCTCAAGTCTCATGATGCTGCATAAGTTAGCAGAGCCTGGGCCATGTGCCTGTGTACTAGCTGCAAAGAAGTCCAGCAACTGAGTTCTGACCTCCATCCTGGTGAGATGAAACACCAAACATGGCTTCATTCATGGTCACTATAATGAAATACCTGATATAATCAACTTATAAACATAAAATGTTTATTTTGCCTCATAGTTCTGGTGGGTTCAGCCTATGATTGAGCGGGTCCATTATTTTGGGCCTCTGAGGGGGGTATTAGAGGACAATGGCAGGGAGTGCAAGGCAGAAAAAACTGCTCCTCAGGTCAGGAAGAAAAGATGGGGCTGAAGTCCCACAGTGCCCTTCAAGAGCACACTCAACTAGCCTAAAGCTCTCCCCCAAAGCCCCACCTCCTCATGGTTCCATCACCTCCCAATAGTACCACGCTGGGGGCCAAGCCTTTAACACATGGACCTTTGAGTGACACGTATCCAAGCCATCGCAGTGACATACATCTCAAATTCAGCTAGACTGTGCAAAGATACCTATAAGACCTGTATCCACTCTACTATGTCTCAGGTATGTCTCCTGTCTTTTCTGGGTTCTGAAGAAACCAAACAATGGAGCCAAGGCTCTTTGTTCCACCTATGACTCCCCAAAAATCCGTGAATCTCTGCTCTTTGCAGGGAAAGGGACCCAGTTAACACAATGCAATTCCAGATAGCATAATGAGTCTAAAATCTGGCTTGGACTCATTGATAGGGGGGTGTACAGGGGGGGCCACCAAGTACTGTGTGAATGTATGCCATTATCAATATAATCCACATTATGATGTGAAACTATCGTGTACCAATAAAATAAAATAAAAATTAGCTTGGGGCTAGTAGTTTCCTTTCCTATAAGATTAGCTCACAGAATCTCGTTTTTTTTTTTTTTTTTAAGGAAAGTTCACAATGGGTCACTTGAGGGATCTGTAAAGCATGACCACGAGAACCCTGCCAGGAGTGCCAACAGATATGTAATAGGTCTTATAGAACTCTACCAGTGCCATGCTGGGCTACTATCTAACCAGAAATCATTCTCTCCTCTCCCCATTAACAGAAGTTGGGTTGTAGGGTGAGGCCCTGGCAAGGATCTCCTTATTCTGATAAATTTCCTTTAGAGTATAGCATCTTCCAGCAGCTCTTCCCAGAGCAGCTGAGTTATCTGAGTTTCCTCCTGTGACTTTCAACTGCTCCATCAGGGGTTAAGTCATTCCGTTGAGAGAGTTTTTGAGCATCAACTATGCCCCAGGCATGGTGCTAACGCTGCATATACTAACCCCAAGGAGCCCCCAGACAAGCAAATGAGCCAGAACTTACATGGAACGAGTGAGGTGAGGTATGGAAAGAGATAAAAAGAGAAATGTGCTGTTATCCCAAAAGAGACGCACAGTCTTGATTTTAAGCAGACTTACTGACCAGGGTCATATGGAGGCTGAGGTCTCTGACCTGATACAGAAGTAGTGTCGTTGACAGAGTCTAACGAAGAAATGTTTCTCACTGGAGAATTCATTCGTGTAAAAATCACATGGAGATGTCACTATTAAATAGTTAAATTAAATAGTTAGCCGTGCGTGGTGGCGCACGCTTGTAATCCCCGCGCTTGGGAGGCAGAGACAGGAGGATCACGCAGGTCCAAAGTCAGCCGCGCTGGCTTAGGAGACCCTGTTTCCAAATAAAAATATAAAAAATAGACCTGGGAGTGTAGCCCAGAGGTAGAAGAGTTCCTAGGAACCCCAGTGCCACCAAAAAATAAATAAATAAAAAAATACTTTTGGTTGTATTTAGTCAATGAAAAGAATAAGGTCAAAGGAAGTAATAACTGTTGCAGTTTTGGGTGCCACTTCAGGGCATCCCATCACCTTAGTGTGATGCTTTCTCTCTTGCTTTGCAATAAATCCTACTTTAACATTGCACTTCTTTCCCGGCTTTTGTATCTATACTGGCCAAGAAAAAGAACCTACAGCTGGATGGGCGAGCGGCACCCCAAAGTGTAAAAATGACTAGTTCAGAACACCTGAATGGTGCAGGAGTCACACCCGGCCACCCTAAGGGTTATTGGGAAGTTCAACCGTTGACCAATGGTGCCTGCTTCCATATTTGGGGTGTGTGGTACTCTCCTTAGAATATTAACATGTTCCACAAGGGAGGAGGGTGGATCCCCGTGCGGGATATGGGCTCTGCTAGCAAGGGAAAGGAGAAAATGTCTGTTTCAGACCCTCAGTCCTCCTGGGCTCTGCAGTTTCCGCAGAGGCAGCCGGTGCCCCTCGACCACTAGGTGTCGCTGTGAGCCTGCGAGAGCGAGGCACTCTGCTAGGCGAGTTCCGGAGCTCCGGTCTGTTTTCAATCAACACGTTGTCAGTTTTTCTCCCGAGGCCCCAGGGGTGTGCAAGGAATTTTTATTTCTTGAGAAATCCTGTGATTCAGCTGCCCTTTGTTGGCCCTGCTCGAGAGAAGGAAGGATGTGCTTGCTCCTGCCAGCCTCCCAGGCAGGGGCTCCCCAGCAGGAGGCTTCAGGCCACCAGCCCAGCCCTGCCTCTCCCTCCTCCTGCCTTCTTTCCTCTTCATTCCCCTTTTTATCTTTCTCTCCTGGTGCCCAGTGATACCAGCGAGCTAGGCACCCACCCCAGCTCCCGAATAAGCTAGTCTGCAAATTGCACCCTTCCCATCCCCTCTGACTCTAAGACCCTAGCCTTGCTCCCTCCTTTAAGGCTGGTAAGAGGAAGGCATTTTGGAGCGGCGGGCGGGTTCTTCAGACTCCAGCCTGGGCACCCAGGAACTTAGAACTGAGACCTGCTTTCACATCCTGCCTTCCCCTGCCAGGTTACCCACTGTGGGAATTTCGGCAGGCCATTTCCCCTTTTTGAGTCTCAATTCTCCGCTTGTAAACTAGAGAGTACCTACAGATGCATACATTAGAGATATAAATAAGTGCAAAAACTCAAGGGTCCCCAGCGACAGGGACCTGGGGCCTTCTGGAAAAAGATCGCTGGGGGTGAAACTGGTGGGGCACTCCTTCCAGAAGGTTTGGTATGGCATTCTCTGGTTTCCAGCTACCACATTGCTGCTGTGGGTTTTTTTTTTTTTTTTTTTTTTAGGGGGAATGGTGACCACCAGCCAGAACCCTGCCCTTGGGTGTCCTGCAGGTAGTGGCCACAGACCCGGGAAGGCTTGGGCAAAGGTGGAGAAAAGGAAGGGTCAGTCTTTTCCCAGAGGTGGTCCTGGACTACTCACTGAAAATCAATGGCCAGATGAGGGCAGCGTCCCTGCTGGCCATCACGAGTAACTGCAGCTCCTTCCACCTTTGGGAAGAGGCTATTCCTTCCTTGACCCGGGGTCTTGTGCTGGAAGTCACTGGTACACTCATAGACAAGATGAGGCTGGTTTTGTTGAGCAGAAGATAGATATGGAACGTGCAAAGAAGAGAGAAATCAGCCAGGCGTGGTGGCGCATGCTTGTAATCCCTGCACTTGGGGAGGCGGAGACAGGAGGATTGAGCAGGTTCGAAGCCAGCCATGCTGGCTTAAGAGACCCTGTTTCCAAATTTTAAAAAGTATAAAACATAGGTCTTGGAGTGTAGCCTGGAGGTAGAAGGGGTAGAACCCCAATACCACGAGAGAGAGAGAGAGAGAGAGAGAGAGAGAGAGAGAGAGAAAGGGAAAGAAAAAGAGAGAAATACACTGTTCCTTTCACCCTGCCCAAACCAGGGTGCTGGGCTTGGTGGAGCTGCAGGAGGCCAGCGGCTATTTTACACCTCCTCACACACCTGACAGTAGACAAAGCTCTCAGAGAATATTGCTTGCCTGGAAGCCATATTGTCTCTGTACCTGTGAAGATCTGTTTTCTGCATCTATGGAATGCCTTGAACTGTCAGGGCAAAGAGCCTTCAGCCATAGGATGCATGTGGGGTTCAGCCATCAGACACTTTTTCTTCCATCAGAGCAAAAATCAAAGGCCAAAGCTCAGCCCTGAGGCTGAGAGGAGACAGGCTCAGGCTGGCCTGCACTGTGACCTGGACACATGCTCTAATCTCTCCAGGCTTTCATTTTCTTGTCTGTGAAATGAAGATAATCTTCACAATGAAGATCATCCTCAGAAGAGGCTGTGAAGATCCGCAATCACATGGGTAGAGCGGCCAGCTCAGGTTAGGCGTGTCACTGCCATGCTGAAGTGTACAGGTACCTGTCTGCCCAGGTACCAGGGGGCTGTCACTGAGAAGCTCTATGAGGCTGCCTAGCATTACACACCATGTCCACCTCCCTCAGGCCAAGGTGGATGGGGCCACGGAAGGGCTCAGTGTCCCACTCTGCAGCCTTGGCTGAGGGCACCTCACAAGTCTGTTTGAAAAACTTATGAAGCCCTTATGCACTGCTGGTGAGGATGTAAAGCTGTAGCCACCATGGCAAGCAATCTGGCACTTTCTCATAAAGAAAAATATAGAGTTTCATATGACCCAGCAATTTCATTCCTAGATATAAAACCAAGCTAAATGAGAACATATGTCCATATGAGAACTTGTGTGCAAATGTTCATTATAGCATTATTCATTGCAGAATTATTCATAAAAGCCAAAAGGAGGAAACAACCCAAATAACCATCCATCAACTGATGAATGGATCAACAAAACGTGGTACATCCATGCAATGGATATATTATGCCGCCATAAAAATAAATGGAATGGACCTGGGTGTGGTGGTGCATGCCTCTCATTCCAATACTGAGGGGGCTCAAACAGGAGGATCACAGATTCTAGGGTGGTCTTGGCAACCTAAAGAGACCCTGTTTCAAAATGACAAGGGCTGGGGTGAAGCTGGAGGGTAGAATGTCCCTGGGCTCAATCCCCAGTACCCTCTCAAATAAAAATAAACAAAAGGGCTGGGCGTGTGACTCAGTAGTAGAGTACTTCCCCAGTACCATGGGGGGAGGTGAGGAATGAAATACAAAAATGCCTACGATATGGATGAATCTTAAATACATTGTGCCAAGTGAATTAAGGAAGACACGAAAGGATAAGTAGTATAGGATTCCACTTATGGGAAATGTCTAGAATAGGCAAATCCATCTACACAGAAAGTCGATTCACAGATGACAGTGCCTGGGAGTGGGGAATGAGTGTTAATGGCTGTGAGGTTTACTTCGGGGGTGATGACAATGTTTGGGGATTATATTGTGGTGATGGTTGCACAACTCTGTGAATAGACTAAAAACCACTGAATTCTACAGCATGTGAATTAAATCACAATAAAACTGCTACTTAAAAAAATACCCTGAGTATGCCAGCTGGAGTGAGCTCTGACTGTGGATGAACAAATGAGATGGGCAGTGCAGGAGTGGGCTCTTGCAAGCTTTGCCTATAAATCAGATTAACCAGCTTCCCTCCCTCGGCTGCGCTGGTTCTGAGGCGCTCCAGCAGCCACAGGCTGTTCACAGGAATTTAAAGTCTTATGAGTAGCTGGGTCCCAGAACTCGGGCAGCAGGGATTTTCTTTCTCTCTCTTTCTTTCTTTCTTTCTTTCTTTCTTTCTTTCTTTCTTTCTTTCTTTCTTTCTTTCTTTCTTTCTTTCCTCTCTTTCTCTCTTTCTCTCTTTCTTCTTTCCCTCAGGCCAACCTCATCAGGTAGATGTTACACTGAAAGATGCCAAAGCCTCACAGAGGTCTCAAGAACTACAGGGATCAGGTTTTCCAAACCCAGAACTGGACTGACTGGTCATTACGATTTGTAGTCACAGGGATGGCAGGATGCACTATGTGAAGTCAGGAGTGTCTCCAAAGCTTTGGGCACGAGGCTCTGGTTTTCCAGGAACTGGCCATCTCCCTTTGCCGCTTCACCCTGCTCAAATTAGTTTCCAAAAAACTCAGACTTTTTGGGGGCCATAGGCAAAAGTTGGGGAGTTTCCCATGACTCAGGGCTCCCAGTGAAAGGCTTTCATCGGAACAGCACTTTTCCAGATTGAGCCAATCCAATGCACGGCTCAGGTTGAGTGAGGTGCTACAGCCTTTTCCATGGAATCCAGACCCAGAAAGCCCTTTCTAGGCCTGCTCCCCTGGGGCTTCCCAATGGTGCTTGAAATCTTGGCAGGAGGGTGCAGAGACACTGGGGCACTCTCTTTGCTCTGTCAGCACATCCCCCAGTGACAAGAGGTTCGAGAGACAGGTACAATGCAGTCACAATCAGGGAAGATTGGCCATTTAACTAAAATAACTGTATCTGGCAGTGTCTACTGTGGCAATAACCAAACCCTGCTGGGGGATCTTTATCAGGTACAGGGATGGGATCCAAGAGAACTCAGAACTTCTTCAATAGCTGAGACCCGACTCAAAGAAGGACCACACGCTGGGGTGGTGGCGCACACTTGTAATCCCAGTACTTGGGAGGCTGAGACAGGATTGCAGATTCAAGGACAGCCTCAGCAAGTAGTGAGACTCTCATCAACCTAGCAATGTTTCAAATTAAAAATTAAAAATAGGGCTGTGGATGTAGCTTGGAGGTAGAATGCCTCTGAATTCAATACCCAGTACTGAAAACAAAAACAAAAACAAAAAAACAAGGAAGGGCTGCAAGGCTCCCACCATCCCTTTGCCCCTTGGTCCAAGCTGCAACTTCCCCCATCGGGATTAACCCAATAACTACCTCGCTGGCGTCTTTTCCTCCACCCTGTCTCCTGCCTTCCTCAAATCTAGCCTCACCTCAGCAATCAGGAAGATGCTTTCAGGACACCTCTCTGCTCAAAAGCCTGCAACGGCTCCCCATCAGGCGTGGAGTAAAAGCTAGCATCCTGCCAATGGCCCACAAGGCTCTATGCCATGTGTGCACCCCTCACTGCACACTCCCTGCAGACCATGCATCCGCAGCACCTCACGCACACAGCCACGCCTGTCTCCCAGCCTCCCTTTGAAGATGTCCACCCTCCTTAAGCTCATCCTGCTGTCCTCTGCAGGTCCCGTCCTGGCACCTGGAGGGCTCTGCCCAGGGCTGTGCATGGCTCCTCTGCACTTCCACTGGCAAAGCCTCACCTCACCCTGGGGGCCTTTCTTCACCATATATTTAAAGCAGCCATGCTAGTCCAGCATGGTGAAACACACCTGTAATAGTCGGTACTTGGGAGGCTTAGATAGCCGGATCAAAGGTTTAAAACTACCAACTAACGAAGCTCTCAGAAACTTAACTAGACTCTATTTTCAAATAAAAAATAAAATGGACTTGGGACAATGCCCCTGCATCATCATCATCACCTCTCTCTCTCTCTCTCTCTCTCTCTCTCTCTCTCTCTCTCTCTCTCTCTCTCACACACACACACACACACACACACACACACACACACACACACACAAAAGTGGCCAGGCTGCCCTTTATAACTTTTTCTTTTTAGTTGCTTTTTTTAAAATTTATTTTTATTGGTGCATTGTAATCTTACATCACATTGGAATATAAGACTTGAGAGGATATACAAGCACACATCATCCAATTAGCCCTCATCCAGTCCCCATCCCATTCCCTCCCCCTCCCTCGATCCCATGCTTGTTTGGTGATTAACTTTGATACATATGTTTATGTACCTCCTGCTTTTTAAAGAGGCTCCATCCTCCCCTATTCCATACCCTCTGATTGGTCACCTTAATTGTTTCACTATACCGCCCTTTCTATAGCTCGACCACTTCCTGTTGCCCCTTTCCTCCTAGTTATTACTGATTAGGGGAAGTATCTGGTTTTAATTTTCTGCGATATTTCTCTGTGCATGCTGCATTGCAAATACTGATCCCACTCTTGACGGCCCCAGTTGTGGCCTGGCTACCCGGTGGACTGATCCAGACCTCGCTGGCTCAAGCAGCGGCCTTGCCTCATGGGAGGCCCCGATTCTGGTCTCTCTGGCCCCGACACTGGACTAACCCCTCAGCTGGCTCCGATCCCGGCCTCGGAGGCCCCAGCACTGGCCTTGTCTCATGGCAGGCTCCGATACTGGCCTCACTAGCTCCAACACCGGCCTAACCCCTCGGCAGGCTCCGATCCCGGCCTCGGAGGCCTCAATAGCGGCCTTGCCTCACGGAAGGCTACGATGCCGGCCACTGGCCCCAGCACCGGCCTAACCCCTCAGCAGGCTCTGATCCCGGCCTCGGAGGCCTCACACCAGCCTTGCTTCATGGCAGGCTCCGATCCCGGCCACGCTGGCCACGGCTCCGGCCTAACCCCTCCGAGGCCAGGATCGGTAGGCTCCGAACCTGGCCTCGGAGGCCCCAGCACCGGCCTTGCCTCACGGCTGGCTCCGATGCCGGTCGTTGGTCCCGGCACCGGCCTAACCCCTTGGCAAGCTCTGATCCTGGCCTCGGAGGCCTGAGTAGCGGCCTTGCCTCACAGCTGGCTCCGATGCCAGCCATTGGCCCTGGCACCAGCCTAACCCCTCGGCAGGCTCCGATCCCGGCCTCGGAGGCTCCAGCACCGTCCTTGCTTCATGACAGGCTCCAATCCCAGCTTTGCTGTTGCCGGCCTCACCCCTCGGCAGGCTCCAATCCAAGCACCCTCTTCGCCCAGCCATTTGTCCCATGTTCTCGAGGGTGTGTGGTGGTAGCATTCTGCCTCTGGGGTTATTACTTCAAAGGTTCCAGGTGTAATGCATCAGATCTCTGCCTCCCCTGAGTACTGGCCACTGCCATTGCCACTGCCTCCACCATTTCAAATCTTTCCCAAGCTCTTTTTCCACTCTGAATGTTGTCCAGTGTTCCTAAGCATGCGCGGCGGTAGCATTCAACCTTTGGTGTAATTTCTCCAAAAAAAAAAAAATAAGGTTGGTAGGATCCAATTTCTGCTTCTCCTGAATACAAGTCTCTACCGCCAATGCGGAGACTGCTTTCAGCACTGCCTTTCTCCTTGGTCTCTGCTAAAGTCTCTCTCCTTATAAGTGATGTCCAAGATTCTTAACAATGTAGAGAAGACGCAGTCCTCCTTAGCAGGGAATTTTTCCAATAATTCCAGTTCATTTGGATAAGTTTTGTCTGCATCTCCAGTATCCTGGCATCCGCCACAGCCTGCTTGACACCTCTCCGATATTTTCCTTTTTTCTTTTCCTTTTTTGCAGGGTCCTTCCAGGTGGAAAGAAGGTTGCCTAGGGGTGCCCCGCCAGCGCCTGCCCACCCGCCCAGGGTCGGGGCCAGAGGCCCGGGTGCCCTTTATAACTTTGACCTTGTTTATTTTTCTAATGATATTTGCCTCTGTTAACATATTACATATATTGTTTGTTTGTTTGTTTGTTTGTTTGTTTATTGGTGGTACTGGGGTTCCTGGAAGCCCTTCTACCTCTGGGCTATACTCCCAGACCTATTTTATATTTTTATTTGGAAACAGGGTCTCTTAAGCCAGCAAGGCTGGCTTTGAACCTGCGCGATCCTCCTATCTCTGCCTCCCAAGCGCGGGGATTACAAGCATGTGCCACCACACCTGGCTACATGTATATTTTAAATAGTGTGTGGTTTTTACATATTTGTATATCAAATTCATTTATCATCAAAGTAGACATAAAGACCAACTACAAGAGAAAAGCAAAGGCTTTTTATTTGAAGATTGCTGTTGCAAGGGAGTTAGATACCAGCTCTTGAATTTTGGTAGAGATGCAACGGCAAGCAGAGGAGAGGGAAAACATTGTGGTAGAAAAAAGAGAAGGCTTCGGGCATGCCCTCATCCCAGTGGCAAGCCTGGGGAAGCTGTAGGTGGGCTAAGTGGATGAAGGGCATCTTTGATGGATCTTTGGTCTTCTCTGGTTGGCCCTAAGTTAGAAACAGGGACAAAAAGCAGGAAAGCTGTCAATTATTAATCAAGACCCTGCTGTTTGTGTCCATTGTAACAGGAGTATTGTTTGGCTTCGTGGATTGTTATTAAAGATAGTGATCTGGCTTCCTCAAGGTCTGACTTAAAGCAGGCTGGCTTCCTGGGTTGATTATTGTACAAAAGTGAGGTGGTTTCCTAGCTGCCTGTTGTGGGTGGACATTCTATTTTTATATAAGGTAGTCCTTGTACAGTTGGATGTTCTGTCTCTGTCCCTCACTAGAATATAAACAGGAAGAGCACTGTATTATTTACTGACATACCCCAGAATCTAGAATAGTCTGTGTGTTTGGGGGGGGGTAAGCACTTACTTATTGTTGTAAGTGCTTACAACATTATGATGGCGTTTATCTAGACTTGTAACTCTTTTATACCTGGGAAGAAAAATAACTACAAGGCTGCTTGATTCAATCCAATCTATCAGTGCTTACTGAGCGCTTTCCTGGTGCCCTGGAGGCTACACCAGTTATGGAAGACAAGTACTGGCTGAAAACCCATCCGAGACCAGGATCTGAGGCTTTAGCCCATTCTCAAAATTTCTCTCACACTTGGATGCTGTCTTTTTCAGGTTCTAGGTCTTTATTATACTTCCAGAGACTGCTCTAGCCCCCTGTCTACTTCCTCCAGCTCTCATTTAGTTCTCAAAAAGTGCTCCTGTGGCAGCTGTTTGCCATTTGTTTGTTTTGGAGATAAGGTTTCTCCACATTGCCATATCGCTCAGGTTGGTCTCAGATTCCGCCTGCCTCAGCCTCCTGGGAGCTGGGACCATAGGTGTGCACCACTGCATTGGGCTCTTTCTTGCCTCTTTACTGAGCTGGTTATCTTCTCGATTGGATTATTCTTTTAGAGTAGGGGCTTTCCCTAATACAAGTCTGAGTTCCCCCAACCCCATCCCTGGGCTTCAGACTAAACATCTCACTGACCTCAGGGTTCCATCCACATGGAAGCCACACCTGGCTCTGGGCTGACATCTGAAGGTGTGGTAGCAGAATGCTGGTCAGAAAGACATTCAAAGAACCAAGAAAGAAATGGAACTGGAAATAGAATCCGTTAGGCTACTTATCAGCAGGCTACATTCAGGAGAGGGGCTCTGAAAGGGCAGGGATTGGGGGCTGTCATGTTTACTAATGACACAACACCTGGCAGGTGATAGTTGCTTTATTGAATGAATGGAAGACATCACCACACACACTAAGTTGGAAAGAGAAACATGATGCTGCAAAAGCGATCATTTTCAATGTTCACTCGTTTTGTGATTTAATTTTCTCAGCCATCACCACAAGACACGTTAAATAAAAAGGCAAACAATAGAATCATGGATGTGAGAGAGAGATCTGAGGAGCAGAAGCATCACCTAGCAGCTTCTGTTTGTGGATCTCACGTGCGATCGACACAGGCCCACTGAGCTGCGTCAGCTCCTTTCCACAGAGCACAAAAAAGCCTCAACCTTGGACTTGACTGAACTGTTTTAAGTCCCCAGCAAGGATGGATCTCTGTGTAGTTTGGTCCTTGAATATATTTGCACTTTTTGGGGGGGGGGCCCTAGGGTTTGAACCTAGGGGTACTCTACCTTTGGGCTACACTCTCAGCCCTTTTAGTTTTTTTTTTTTTTTTAATTTTGAAACAGAGTCTCATGAAGTTGCTGAGGGTCTGGCTAAGTGGCTGAGGCTGCCTCAAACCTGTGACTCTCCAGTCTCAGCCTCCCAGTACTGGGATTACAGGTATGTGGAACCTTCCACGGGGTCATTTGCTCCAAGTTTTAGTGAATCATAATGAGGAAAGTAAACATTAGCTATAATTGATTCATGTGTTGAAGGTCTTACAAGAGAAATGTGAGGAAACACAGGGTCCACATTGGTTGCTGATTTTACTTCATTCGGATCATTTTTCCTCATACCTAGTAAATGTTAGAAAGCAAATGGTCTCAGCCCCAGATCTCAGACTTCTGAATTTCCTTTCATCACTTAGCCAAGTATGCAAAAAGAACAGGGGATGGGCAGATGCTTTCTCTCCTCCAAAGCCTCCTGCTACTGCTCTTACCCCACCTCTCAGGTTCCTCTGGGCTCATCTTGGGGACTGGAAGACAATCAGCTCATCCTGCCCATCACCAGGGAGGACGCTGAGTTCTTCACACAGTCCAGCTTTGGGGAAGTGCCTTCCAGAGTCTGATTTCGATTTCTCCTTTCGGCTGTTAAGCACACTTTCCTCTTTTCCCATCATCACTGGAGAGGGAAGGACAGCTGCTCACCGCCCTCCTTCTAATCTTCCTTAATGGGCTTATAAACAGTTATTAAGGTCCCTTTCAGGCTTCTCTGAGCCTCATTTTACTTGCACGGAAGCTCAGCGCTTCTGAGAACGGGCCCCACAGACTTGCAAAGTCTTAAATGGGTAATCAGCCACTTCACCCACTTTAACCTCTATGAATGAACAGCTAGCCTTCTTTTGCAAAATTTAAACCCATTCAAGGGAGTTCCCTGGCAGCCCACCCTTATTAATAAATCATGCCTGGTCTATGCCAGAGCAGGCAAAGCGTTTGACAAATGTCTCTCTTAAGAAGTCATGATGCCGTGCAGGGACACTGTACACTAGCAACAGGGCACTCCCCAAGGTCTTGGTGGATATGGCTGCCTCCTACATGCCACTGAGGAACTCCTACCTCATCTGACTCCCCAGCTGGGAAGGGGGTGCTGCTTTGGTGGACTCTCACTGGGTCATTTCTTCTAGTTATTGGACTAGGTGCCCAGCAACTAGAAACCAGGGCAGGGAGGTAAATGAGGCCTGCCCCATATCTGCAAAGTTGGAAAGTTTCATTTTCTATTCCACCATTCACTCTCAGTTCAGTGCTCAGGTGAAAGTCTCAGATGTAAGGCTGGCTAGAACTTCCTGGTGTGCTTCCACTCAAAATCCTGCAGAAGCCCTGCAATCACAGGAGGCAGAAGGAGCAGGGTAGGTTGAAAGGTTGGTGCCATTTCAGCTTTGAGAAGGAGCAATTCACTTCAAGGGTCATTTCAACCAGAATGGCTAAAATTAAAACACTGACAATTCCAAGTGTTGACAAAGATGCACAGCAGTAGGAATGTTCAATCTTTTCTGCTAATGTATAAATTGGAGACACTACCTTGGAGCTCTTGGATAGTATCCAGAGATTGTTTAAGGAATCTCTTTTCCCTTGAGCAGAAACAGTGAGTTGTTATGTTTTCCAAAAAAAACATGCACATGTTGTAATTCATGTTAGCAAAAACACAAAATTAAACAAAAAACCCCCTCCAAAACAAACTACTGGGTACAGATGCAGCCACTCAAATGTTGAATGGATAAATAAACAGTACCACAAGCCAGATACTGAAGCTCACTTCTGATCCCAGGACTTGGGAAGCCAACACAGGGGGACTGCAAGTTTGGTGTCAGCCTTGGCAACTTGGAGAGACCCTGTTTCCAAATAAAAAATAAAATAGGGCTGGGGGTGTAGCTCAGAGGCAAAATGCCCCTGAGTTCAATCCCTAGGACCACAAAAGATTAAAAAATAAGCCTTGGTGCAATCATACAAGGACATCACACACAATAAAGAAAACCAGACTGCGACTCAGTACGGCATGTATGTCCCCGCAGATGCACCACCGGCCAAGAAAGCCAGACACGAAGGTGTGCGTTCTGTGTGATTTCATTTATATGGCATTCAAAAATGGCAAAATTAGTCCATGATGGCAAAGAGAAGAGTAGTGGTTGCCTCTGGAAAAACTCTACCTATGATAGAGTGAAACACCTTAGGTCTCCGCACTCTATCATATGTAGGCTAGACCTCAATGGGGAAAACAAAGAATCAAAGAAGGCCTCTGCTGTGTCTTTTTCTGGGATGAACAACTCATTATTTACTCATCCTTGTTTTCCACTGCCTTGCTTTTGAAAAAGATTTGAGGTGACTTTCAAAGGTGTATGGTGGTAAGCTGTTTCTAAAGTATTTCAGCTACTGAAATTATTTAAACTAAGTGTAGAAATCTGGATGGTGCTCAAATAAGAACAGGACTATCTGAGGAAGCCAGATATCTGTGTTAGGAAGTCCTCTGCACTTCATAGGGTGAGTGGACTAGAGCTTCCTGTGCCAGGACTGGGAATGGCCTAGGAAGATTTGAGAAAGCTATGATTATTAATATATTTCAAAAATTGGGGGAGGGGCAAATCTGTGCAAGGACTTGGTTTCTGCCTAAAAGCAGGCAACTATTCCAATGTAAATTAACATAGCTAAAAGTAATTAACAAGTCAATAGGAGAGGAGAACTAGGCCTTTCTCTATCTAAAGACAGATCTACATGATAATCTAGGGAGGATGGAGCAGGGTTTGACCTAGTCCTTCATGAAAGGAGACACCTTGCCACACCTGGCTGGGGGAGGTACTTTACAGGGTTAAGGGGAGGTACCTTACAGGTGCGTTCACTATGTCAGAGTTATGTAAACAAAATGGAGGTCATGGGTATAAAAAGTCCAGTCCACGTGTGATCCCTTTGGTGTATTCATTCGAGTCACCCCTCCATGCCACTCGGGTATGGGGCTGTATTTCTATTTTCTGTGTTTCTATCTTTCTAATAAACTTCTTTAAATCTTTAACAACTGTCCAAGCTATGCATATTTATTCTTAGCTTAGGACAAGAACCCGCGGTTTTTTTTTTCTGTTTTTGATCGTTTGGGGTTTTGTTGTGGTTTGAGGGAAATTGTGTCTGGGACCCTAACAGGGGTCCCTAGGAACAATTTCCCCACAACCACATTCTCTCAATCCGAACACTTCCTAGTGGTCAAACCCAGCATTTCTGCCATCAAATGATCAGCAGTTTCAGCTGATCAGAAGCACAAGCGGTTCTGAACCCTGAAAGAAATTTCTCTGGTGTCATCTCAGAAAAAGGAACTATTTTATCCTTTTTTTTTTTTTTTTTTTTGCAGGTCTGGGGATGAACCCAGGGGCATTCAACCTCTGAGCTACACCTCCTGCCCTATTTTTTATTTTGAAACAGGGTCTCACTAAGTTGCTGAGGGCCTCACTAAGGAGCTGAGGCTGTCTGCGAACCACAATCCTCCGGTCTCAGCCTCCTGAGTGCTGGGATTACAAGCATGCGCCACCACGCCCAGATCCTATTTTGTGTTTAACCTCTGTCAGATTTCCCACTTGGCATCCTGGATGTCCGAATCCCTGCAGCCCATGTTTCCACTCGTTTGCTTGCCCACCCCTGCGCTCACGGGATTCAGGATGAGAGTCAGGCCCCGCCCCAGCCCTGCGTTCTGGGAACCACGCACCGTTTACTCTCTTGCGTGCTGTTTGAAGAATGCCCAGTCAGTGAGGGCTGGGTTTCTCTTCTTTGGTGTTCCTGGCTTGTCATCCTCACTTCTGGGATTTACGCCTGCATTCTGGGCTAGAGCTTTGTCAAGTGGCCCATCTCTTTCCTTGTTGATGGACCTCAGTGGCCCGGACCTTTTCCCTGCAGCGACTCCAGGTAGGGGAGCTGCAGCTCCCTGCGGGCTGGGCTCTGTCCATTTTGCCACGCGGGTTAATGGATCTTTCCACTTTCTGGCTCCGGTTTTTGAGTTGAATTCATAGATCTCCCCAGACACTAGGGAGAAGAAAGACAATAATCATATGAACCAAGGAACTCTAGCCATTCTATCTTTCCCTTCTCCGACTGCCAGGAAAAGATGAAGTGTGCTGGAAGATGTGAATCAGAGGTGGAGTGCAGCTTGTGGTCACAAATGATCTTGCCAACCTGCCCTGTTCACAAACTGTGCGGTTCAGTTCGTGTGGTAGTGCATCCCCTGCCCCTCGGGATGGGAATCTTTGGGAGAGCGTCAAGTCCGTCTCTATTGCAAAACCAAGTAAACCTTGAACTCCTGTGGGCATCTGATAAATGAGGAAATGAGACTCGATCTCAAATGGAGTTACCATTACGTTCAGATGTGCTTTTGTTTGCTTTGAAAGACTCCTGTGGCCGGGCGTGGTGGCGCACGCTTGTAATCCCCGCGCTTGGGAGGCTGAGACAGGAGGATCACACAGGTTCGCAGCCAGCCTCAGCTGCTTAGTGAGGCTTTCAACAACTTAGTGAGACCCTGTTTCCAAATAAAATAGAAAAAAGGTCTGGGAGTATAGCCCAGAGGTAGAAAGCCTCTGGGTTCCACCCCCAGTACCACCAAAAAAAAAAAAAAAAAAAAAAAAAAAAGACCCCTGCGTCCCTGGGACTTTTCCAAGTAAAGAGGGAGAGACCCTGCTTTTATTTTTGTTAGGATAGCGGAGCTTTGTAGACACAGACACATGATTCTGGCCCCTCTGGAGACGATGCGAGGGAGCCATTTTTATTGTGTCAGAGCCCGCAGATACTAATTGATGTGTTTGTTCACATTAAGCCAGTTGGCTCATTTCTCCCTTTTTTTCTTCTTTCAAACACACAAAACCCACACAAGGCCTCCCTGGCCTTTGCTCTGCAAGACTGGGTTTGAGGCAAGCCCCTGCGCCCGCCATTTCCATACCGCACGAGTGGCCTCTGGGCTCAGGATCCCACCAGCACTTATGCTAATGTGGGCACATTATGGTAACAAGTACCTAATAATAGAGGGAAATTTAATTCCAACAGCAGCAGCTTCTCACTGGAGAGGAGCCATCCTCCTTCCGAGGACCGGAGCGGTTTGCATATGAGGGTGGCAGGGAGCCAACACACTTGCCTCCTGAATTTGGTTTCCTTCCCTTTATTCACGTCTATAATTGAGCCTTTGTAAGTGGAGGGATGTGTGTAAAGGAGCTAAATTTGGAGCTGATTTCATGAGAGTGATGAGTGCTCTGGAGCCCGGCTTTACCTCATGTTCTTCTTGCCAACCAAGAAGAAATTCTTGGCCCTGATCTAGGGGGTGGGGGGGAAGAAGCCAAGCTTGCCTTTTTTTTTTTTTTTTTTTTTTTTTCGAGACTAATAAGATGGTACTAGAAGTGTTTGGGAAGGATTCGGGGAGGGGAGGGAGTTCCAGTGGGCAGGAAAGAATGTGGGTTCTTGAATTCACTGGTTTTGTGAATTAGCTGGTGAATTAAAGGGAGCCAAAAGGAGGCATGTCCTTGAATATGAGCCTTCAGTGGAAGCCCGCTGGGCAGGATCCACGCCTAGAAGTCCACAGCCCAGCTATGTTCAGAGCTGATCTCAGACTGCATTTGGGTCTAAAAGGGTCAGCACCGCACTAGAGGCACTGTGGCCCAATGGATCCACAAACTAAAGTAAAAGGGAGACACCAGGCGAGGTCGTCTCTGACGCTACCAGCCTGGAAGGTGGAAGACCCTCACATGGGTGGCACCGCCATTTGATTACCTGGGTCTATAGCTTCTCCATCAAAGACAGTATTCATCCGGATAGTTTCCTAAGGAGAATAAAGAGACAGTGTTGAGCACAATCCTACATACTCCCCACAAAGCAAGGCAGCATCTTCCCAGCCCGAGTTTCTTATCCAAGGCTTCTTGACACTTCCTTATTCAACAGGCACTGTAGTAGAGGCTGGGGACATGGCAGTGAGCAAGGCTGGTGTGATCACTGCCAGCACAGAGCTTGCCACTGAGGACCAGGGGCTACAGTGCAATCATAGGCCAAGACAGGAGAGATGCGGGATGCTGGGGCACAGGTGAGGGGGCATTTAATCCAGACTTAGGGGTTAAGACAGCATCCCGAGTGCGTGACATCTAAGGTGCATAGAAGAAAGAGTGGAAACACCACACCCACAGGCTAAGACCTGCATCATCTCAGTGGGCCACTGTAAGGCAGATTTGCACAGCGGCCCAGAGGAGCCCCCAGGAGCTGCCACCGCTGGCCCTGGCACACCCGCCTGGCCTTCCGGCCTTTTCTTGAGGCCTTCCCTGGAGTAGGCCCATGCAGTGTCACATGAAGACCTTCCCTAAGTCCTGTGCTGCACAATATGTACTCTGTGTCACCCCCAAGACCTGACCACTGCCTCGTGCACCTGTCCCTGACCATGGACGCCTCCTTCCTTCCAGTGATGCCCTGTGAAGGTGCCAGAATCTGTTCTTTAGAAAGCTAATAAGGATGTCATTACATGACCACCTAGCATTTTCCCACAGCACCTCAGAGAGGAAAAGGGGATTGCGGGGTTTCATCCATGGCATCATGTAAGCAGCCCCAATTTTCATAGCCATGGGGTTTGATTTATTTAATAGATTTATTTAATATTGCATAGTTCTAAGTTCATCACTGAGTGGCATATCTAAGCATACTTGCCTTAGAAAAGAAGACCTTTAAGACCAGAGACTGATCACCTTCCTTCCATTTGTAGACTGCTGAGAATGTAGAAGCACTAAGGTGATAGACCTAAAGCAAAAATCCCAGGGCTCTGCCTTCACCTCCTTGTTGTATATATTTACCAAATATGTGTGTCTTGGAGCCTAACAAAGTTTTATCACGGGGAAAGAGCTGGGGAGAATGACAACTCCATCAAGTCTGTCACAGTCCCCATGAGTACTCACTCCTCAGGGAAAGAAAAAGCGTGCGAGGTGGAAAGGTAACTCTCCAGCCATCCTGCAAGCTTTACCTTTGTGTGGCACTGAAGACTTTCAAATTACTTCCCTACCTGCTATCTCGGGACTGGTGTCCTCACTCCCGTTTTCTAGGTGAAGGATCTAAAGCTTAAGGAGGCAGACAGGTCCCTAGGTCTTATGGCTTAGTGACAGGGACAAACCCAGACCCAAGTAGTCCTCTTTCTCTATCACTTTTCTTCAAGGTTGTGGGAAAGCAAAGAAAAATTAAACCTCGTAGGAAGCTGGAGTGCCAGTTCTGGTCGTTAAGCTCCACTCCCCCAGCACACTCTGCTGGAGAGCTGGTGTAGATAATAAACACCACTACTCAATATTTATGAAACCCAGGGCTTCCGCAAACACATCAGCAGACATGCTCAGTGGAGGGAAGGAATTCTATCAGGAGCTTGTCACATAGCAGGCTGGCCCGGTGGCCACATGCACACACCTCCCTGAATGATAAACACCCCATGAGGACTGACAGGGTGGGGGACAGGAGTGCCACCGCCCCACACCCAGCCAGGTGCGCGGCTGACCGCACTCACCACCACAACCTCTCTGCTCACACCCTTCACATCTGCAGGAAAGAGAACAGGCAGAAGGTAAGCTTCTTCAGGTGCTAAATTGACCTTATAATTCCACCCCCACAATGGGATTTACCCCAAACAGATCTGAATTCAGGCAAAAAACTCTCCTGTCTGTAAATACACTAGTTGACAGCTTTCCATCCTCTCAGAAAAAAAAAATACATACACATATACAAACATATATGCAGTACATACACAATTTTTTTCCACAATTTTTAAAAAGTTAAGCTGGGTAGGGTTGCACATGCTTGTAATCCCAGTATTTGGGAGGCTGAGACAGGAGGATCACACAGGTTCATGGCCAACCTCAGCTACTTAGTGAGGCCCTCTGCAACTGAGTGAGACCCTGTTTCCAAATAAAAAATAAAATAGGGCTAGGGGTATAGCTCACAGGTAGAATACTCCTGGGCTCAATCCCCAGTACCACAGAATTTTTTAAAACTTTTTTTCAGCTTATTATTATTACTGGATCTAGGAAATTTGCTTTCAAGTTACTTTAGAGATCGAAAAGACTGGGTTGCTACATTTGTTCATAACATGGATTTTTTTTTTTTTTGCATCAATTCCCTGTCCCCTTTTAAAAAGCAATTGGGATTGGAGACAGTTTGTGAAATTTCATTTATTAAGATCATCTCACTCAATGTGATCAGTAGCAATCATAATCAAATTTTGAACCCTGTGCATGTCAGACCACATGACTATTGTCTGCTAAAGCAGATATTTTTAAAATGCACTTCTCAAGTTTATATCCCCGCTCTCCCCATTGCCTGGAGTCACCTAGAGGTGACAACTTGCTGGCAGGGGTGGAACAAGACACCTCCTAGGGCTTGGAGCTTTCAGATGGACCTCGCTCAATCTGCCAATTTCCCGCAAATCAGTCCGCTACCCTGGCTAATCTGGCGGCCCTTTCTAACTAGTCTGGCCTAAATAATTTGTGAAAATAATCAAATGCATCACAATCTGAGAATAACGTAGCGTTTGTTCTTTCACAAGTCAGAGCCTCCGCTGTCATCAGGAGGGACCATGCCCCTCCACATGCAGCCGCAGCGGATACTGTTTTTAGTGCACAGAGAATTCTTCATGCCTGTCCACTCTGTGGGGAACAGATCGAGGAGCTTGCAGTACAGTGACTGGTTGGAGAGAAGCCCAGGCAGGGAGTGGGCAGGACCAACATGGGGGATCCCAGTGGGCTCAGGGCACCACCACCAGCCCTTCCCTTGCTCTAGAAACATGTGCCCTCTGCTTCATTCTACCCACTGTGATTTGGCTGAAAACCCACCATGACACAAGTTTGCCCTGATTGGCTCTGATTTGAGGCCTTTCTTATGTATTACAACAGAGCGAGCAAAACCCAACCAGCCAGCAAAGGGAACGGGCACATTACATACCTCCTTTCTTTTCCCTGTGGGGGAAAAAGGAATGAGCGTTAGTTAACCTGAAACTATTCCCCACAATTGTCCACATGAAAATATAGAGTGCTTCAAGCCCATGTTCCTTGGATTCAGAGCTAATTTGCAAAAGGGTCCAGGGATGGGGGCAAAAAAGAAGGCTTGGCTACCACCTTTGCTCTAAGGGAAGCAGCTCTGTACCTATGGCTTTGGACTAGGGAGGTGCTGGGACGTTGATGAATTTGACAATTGTCACCTTACAGAACTCCAGGGACTCTGATGGCTCTGCTGAGGACACCTGGTGAGTGCAGGGCCAGCTCGGTCAGGCTGGCAGGCCATTCTTCCTGTCCTGCTCCCCCCTCCCCAGCAGAGCAGAGGGCTTGGCTCACAGTAGGGAGGCTTGAGGGCTGGCAGATAAATTTGATTTCCTGTAACATGAAGAGCTGGACTTGGACTCTAAGACCCCACTTTAATGACCTTTGATTCTATAATTCTGTGATTCTAATTTCATTCTTTGCTGTTTGACAAATGTCAAATGTTGCATGGTACAAATAACTTCCAGAGAGGCCAGGTTTGAATATGAATTTCTAAGTACTTTTTTTTTTAAGTCAACCATGTTGGAAACAATATTTATAATGTAAGTTAAAAAACCAGGTTCAAGGTGCCTATTTAACCAGGTTCAAGGTGCCTATACATTGCATGTGAGTTGCAGTCTAATGGATTATTTCTTCAAAAACTTCTACCCAGACCCCATTTCAGGATACCACCATCCTTACAAGCTTAAATGTAACTCTCTTAGAGTCATTTTTTAAAAGCTAATTTGTGAGTGGAGTCCAAACAAAAATGCCTTTTATAATATTTACCAGATGCTCAAGGATTTCTTACCTTGAAGTCAAGGTTACTCATAGCAACTTCCCTAATAAATATGGCAAAATGCAATTCATACCTGTATACTTTTACATAGGCTTTCATCCATAGGCTTAAAATTATTTGAAAGGTAATAGTTAAACTTAAAAATACCTTTAAAAGGCAGATAAGAAGTTGGGCATGGTGGCGCAGTCTTGTAATCCCAGCATTCAGGAGGCTGAGACCACAGGATCGCAGTTCGGGGACAGCCTCAGCTACATAGTGAGGCCCTCTGCAACTCAGTGAGACCAGGTTTCAAAATAAAGAATAAAAAATAGGGCAGGGGGTGTAGCTCGGAGGTTGAATGCCCCTGGGTTCCATCCCAAGACCCGCAAAAAAATAAATAAATAAAATAAAATAAAATAAATAAATGAATAAAAGGCAGATAAGCATGCCTCCTCTTTTTTTTTTTTTTTTTTTTTTTTTTTTTGCCATTGATAAATCCTGAGACTCAGAGGTTTCAACATCCCCAAGGTACTTGGACACAGAGCTAAACTTAGAACCTAAAGTCCTAAACCTCTAGGTCTTTGCTATAAAGGGTAATACAACAAAATGAAATAATAATCGCATTTGCTATATATCAGGAACTAATGCCAAGTGCTTTTTTTGCATGTGCATATTAACTGGTTAGCTTTACAAATAAGGAAGCTCACAGAGCTTGTCATTTGCCCAAAGTTGCATATCCAGAAAGCAGTAGAGCCAAGATTTGAACCCATGGCTGTGCTGTTTAATTTCAAAGCCTCAGTTCAGAACCACCATGCTGTAGTTGTAAAAGCTACTGAGAATCAAGAAACCTGGCTCTGGAAGAAGTCTTCATCATTCCACAACCTTCCTTTAGCCAGGAGAGGACTCCTGCAGGTTGTCACAATATGAGTCTTATGTGTAAGCAGGCAAGAATAGCAAGGAGAAAAAATCCATCCTGTATTTACAGTCCCTGAGAGTGAAAGATGGAGCCACATGCAAAGAACAAAGGCGGTTTAGTCTTACAAAAGCCCAAATGCATCACCAGAGCAAAAAAATCTTTCTCTTACCCGTTCCTTGTGCTTTTAAAAATTTCATCTCCTTTTGTAAATATTCTACAAATAAGAACACAGCGCATTCTATCACTACTTACAACAAGGCTTTTCTGAAGCTATTTTCCAAGGCAAGGTCACAAGAAGGTTGATGGCGCGATTTCACTGAAATCCCATCGGGCGCTCGGTGGGTTGCTGGGGAAAGCCGGAGGAATGGTTTCCTGGCCCCACCAGGGCAATGGGATTCTTCCCCCTCATCTCCTCTTCCTTCACACTAGGAAGCCTGCCCCATAGAGAAACTTACAGAGGTTTCTTGTTCTTCCCAGTTTTGCAGGGCCAGTGTCTGCGGATGGCTCTGGCCAACAGGACGATCAGAGACACCAGGAGACCCAGAAGCAGTATGGAGCCCAAGGTGATGACGAAAGGCACATACCACGCAGATGGGGAGTATACATTTTCCCTGAGGATCTGGTAGGTGACCCTGTGCTTGAACGGAAGAGAACAGGAGGGTGAGTTAGGGCGGTACTGTCTTTGACGTTCAGCACTCCTCCCGCTTGGAGTGTTCATTTCATTCTCTGTTCCTGCTCTACAAATTGGACATCTGTGTGCTCATACTTCTTGCCACTTGCACCCATTGCCTTATAAGTGTTTGCAAACACCCATGAGATCAAAACCCAGCAATAATTCAGAGAACTGAAAAAGCAATTCCAGGCCTAATTCCATTCTCTCTCTTCCCCTTCCCCAAAGTTAAAAAGTCCATTGACTGTTTTTCTGCCATAATACAGCACAATCCAGAGACTGATATAGCCATTGTCTCTCACTAAGAAGGCATGAGCCACACAAGTTGTTTCTCTAACACGTTGTAGGCTTTTCAGTGCTCACTTGATACAGCTGCCACCACCAGATGAGTGGGCTGTTATCACAGTGAAACTTCAAGCTTTGCATTGGCTTCCTAGAGCAGGAGGCGGACAGCCAACAGGTTATGGAGGAGATGTCACAACTGGGCCATGCTGCAAACCCAAGGAAGGTGGCATTTCCTTCCTCAGGGAGCCTCCTCGCTCCTACCACACTGCAAGTCTAATAAGGGCCGGAAATACTTCCACTCACCGGGGTGATGTTGACTGGCGCACAGGAGAGATACACATTACTCAGCTCCTGCAAGACTCTGAGAAGCAGAAATTGGCCACCTTCAAAGGTAGTTTCCTCCCCTCCTCATGCTACAAACATGGAACTGCTGACCACGAGTGCAGCTTTTACTAAGAGAAGGAACATGAGCAGAGGGAGCGACCAGTTCCTCCAAAGGGCAGGGGAGATAATCGTACAGTTATACTCCAAGGCTCTCCTTACCTCCCAACACGGATTCTCTTAAAGCACCTGTAAAGTTCTGACCTAGACTATAAGCCCAGGAGAGCAGGAACCATATTTGGCTCGTGCACTAGGATGTTTGACATACATAAGCATTACATCAATATTGATAAATTGAATACACTTTTTTTGGTGCTAGGGATTGAACCTGAGGACATTTTCCCTCCAGGCTATACCTCCAGCCTGTTTTATTTTTATTTTTATTTTTAGAAACAGGGTCTTGCCAAATTGCTAAGGATCTTGCTAAGTTGTTGAGGCTGCCCTTGAACCTGAGATCTTCCTGTCTCAGCCTCTGCAGTACTATGATTACAAGTGTGTGCCACTGCACCCAGAAGATTAATTTTTTTTTTTTTAGTAGGGGTAGGGAGTAGGGTACAGATTGGCAGGTGGTGACTCCTGGGAGAAAGTGGAGAAGAGTACCTGGCAGCTAGCTACCTATTTTCATGGACATTGGCTCACAAAGGCTCCTATGAACAAGCAGTGAAGCTGGGGAGGTAGGAACTGGCTCTAGGCCCATAAAAATTGGCTCCTGTGTTAGAAGTTGGATAGGTGGTCAATGTCTGACCTATCACAACTCCTCTCTTAAACACACACTTTTCTTTACCCAAATAGGAAGTGAACGGTTCTGCAAGCCCAAGGTCTTACCCAGAGCTTTATTTGCCATCAGTGACCACTGCGATCCAGCCTAATACCTTAGCTCTTTTCAGTCCACCCCACACTTCTCCTGGGTCAAAAGGCTCCACCGGTCTACATTGGAAAGGCATGTGCCTGGGGATTCCAGGTTCCCCAGTTCTTACCCTGGGGGATGTGGTGATGACGGTGGTTGGGTGGGGAATTACTTTAATACTCAGTGTCACTGTCCCGGTTTCAACCAGAGCCTCTGCTTTCGTCCTGCCAGACAGCAAGTTGTCATCAGTTATGTAGACAAGAAGTTTGTAGTCCCAGATCTTATCAAGGCCACCAGCATAGTCAAAGCGGGAGGCAAGCAGCAGGCGGGTAACATTGGAGCCGGCGCTGGGAGAGAAGGTGAAATGACTGTTGACGTTGCCTAAATAAAATGTGAAACAAGGGCGTCAGTAAAAGGAGGAAAGAGAATGCAGAGAGTTTAGTAGAAGACATTTGGTTTTCTCTTTAAATGACTACACCACAAATATAGACTGTGTTTCTGATGTTCCAGGGCCGGGTCGATGATATGCTAAAGGCCTTGGCTGCACTGAGATTTCACTAGGACAAAGAAACTCTCACTCACGATCAACATGGCTGCAAAGGATAAGCAGAACAGGATCACAGCATGCCTGTCCCGGTGCCATCAGGCAGAGGGGGTTAATATTCCTGGTGCAGCCTCTGATAGCACATCATCTAGCATTTGTTTGGTAATAACATAGGTAACTTGTACTCAGATAAATGAGTAGGCAGTGAGAGGGTAGAAAGGTTACATCCTAATCCCTAGCCACAGCCCAAGTTCACCCATGTCTTTAAAGGTGTACCTGGAATCCCCCAGAGGAAGGTGCCTCCTGGTTCTGCACTAATGGAGGCCTCAGGTCCTTCTGAGCCCACCGGCTCCTCCCTAGGTGCACACACAGCTCCAAGGGGGCCCGCAGCTCAGTCCAGCAGGCCTGGAGCGTGACCACTGCGATCCAGCCTAATACCTTAGCTCTTTTCAGTCCACCGCACACTTCTCCTGGGTCAAAAGGCTCCACCGGTCTACATTGGAAAGGCATGTGCCAGGGATGGAACTCAGGGGCTCTTGCTCATTGCTTTGGTGGCTCAGACTCATTACCAACTGAATACCAGTAAATGGAGCAGGAGATGGTGTGATTTTTACTCCTTGCAGCTAAGTGCTCCATAAAGGCCTTAGGGTCCTCGGTGTGGATTATTTCTATCCTGGCAACTGCAGTCTCGAGGCGGCTCCGGCCCCTGGGTTGTGACACAGCCAGCTCCGAGGCTCCCTACTGCTCGAGTTCCTGCTCTGCCAGGGCTCAGCAGGCAGCCGAGATGGATTTTAGTCTTTCCTGTGGAATTGCTCTGCTTGTTTGGGTTTAAATCTCCGGCCCCAGCACTTCATTAGATGTGCTATTTTGGTCTAATTTCCATTGAGAGGTGCTCTTTTTCCCCCCCACGATGGTATCTTCTTTTTAAAGGGAGAAAATGAATGGAGCAGAAGAGAATTGTGGAGGACACGTTTCAAAATGCACTTAATCTACTTTATTATTATCCAGAGAGACGCTGGGAATTCCCTGCCCCCACGCAAGCTTTCAGGAAAAGGGATGTTGAAGAGCTGGACTAAAAATTGTTTTAATTATACTACTATGATTTAGGATTCATTTTAGAGTTTGGGAGATTAGAGGGTGGGATTCACCACCCATGGGCTCTAAGGCTTTTGGAGAGCCATGTGGGGAGAGCCCGGGGGTGTTAGGTGAGATGAGAAAGCCCTGAGTGCACAAGGGACCCCGGGGGGTTCTTTGGCCCCCTTCCTCATCACGATGCCACCCCACCACACACGGTGCCTGGGGCCACCCTCCCTGGGCAGCTCGAGTCCTCAGAGACAGTCACAGGCCTGTTAACACCAAGCACTGTACCTGGACCAATGGAGTAACGAAAAGATCTGGGGCTGGAATCAAGGTCGGTACACGTGAGCTTGAAATTCTGAATATTAGTACCAACTTTCAGATCCACTGGAATGGCCAGGAAATAAGAGTTTGGGGTGCACACGGGCTTCTCGTCATTTTCTCCAAAGATGTTCACAGTAACCTAGCATGACAAGAAGGGGTCATTCTTAAAGGTGACATTTTAGTGCATCCTCTGTGCCAGGTGCTTTCTGGACTCTACTTTTCATGGGTTAGCTCATTTAGCCTCACATGAGAGAGATAATAATAGGATCCTTTATTTATTTTTGTGGTACCAGGGATGGAACCCAGGGGTGTTCTAACTGTGAGCTATACCCCTGGCCCTATTTTATTTTTTATTTTGAAAAAGGGTCTCACTAAGTTGCTGAGGACCTCACTAAGTTGCTAAGTCTGTTTTCAAACCTATCTCATCCTCCCAAGTACTGGGATTTCAGGTTTGCACCACCATGCCCAGCTTGATCTTTCCTATGATTTTATAGATGAGGAAAAAGAGGCTTAGGGAGAGGAAGAAAATGATCTAAGGCCTTTTGACTTGTGAGTGGCAAAGCTGGAGCTGGGATTCAGTTCTGTTCTATCCCTAACCCTTTGCTGTCTGCACACACACACATGCATTGCAGCGCATGTAGATATCCCCAGGACCCCACACACACCCGCCTAGGCTCAAGGGCTCTGAGGGAAATGCCGAGTTCTTTTCCAGCGATGGCTATGGATTACAGGGAACCCACAGACTTCCTTGCTCTCCACCCCGTGTGAATCTGAAGTTCAGTCTCAACTTTGGCATACATAGCAATGGTTCTTGACCTGGCTCCACTTTCTTGGGCCCATTTCAGACCAAATGAATCAGAGTCCTTGGAGAGTGGGGCCCAGGCACCATCATTTATAGTCCCCAGCAGATTCTAATAAGCAACAGGGCCAGGAAGCTCAGGGCCAGAACAGGTGGGCCTAGTGGAGCTGGGATCGCATCTGCAACCTGGGCTATTAGCAGCACATTGAGTCCCAGAGCCGACCTGTCACGAGCAGGACCCAGTCTATCCTCCATCACTGTCACTTAGGCCCGGTGAATCGGCCTCGAGCCTGGGATGGCTGCCAGCGCAGAATCATAGGGTGTCAGCCCTGAAAGGGACTTATGTGATCATTCAGTTCATCACCCTTTTTAAAAGCTTATGAATTTTGAGTCGTATTCATTCCACTTTTGAAATTTGGGGATTTCAGCTATTTCTGAGCTGGGGAATAAATTGAAATGTTCACTCTAGCTAGCTCCCAAAGTGGAGTCTATTCATTTTCCTCAAAAGCCCCCAGCCTAGCAAACCCTGCAGTTATCTCTGACTTTCCTTGGCTAGCAATGCCCAGCCTCACACATCATTGAAATCATCATCCTGTTAATTCAAAGCAGGTCATCGGAGGAGCCAGACAATTTGGGTATTGCATTATCTGGAGACTCTCTGTTTAAGAAGTACAGAAATGGGGACACAGAGGAAAGCCTGGCTCAGACCCCCTTGGAAAATTAGGATTGAAGTTGAGAAATGAGCTCATTCTCCTGACTCCAGCCAGTTGTGTGTATCACATAGGACTGCTGCTTCTAGCAAAGAGTCCATTTGTCTTCCTGCTTTTCCAAGGTACTAGTGGGAGAGAGCAAAAAAAATGGTTGCATCTTGGTGGTCATCGTGTTGCCCGCAGGTAGGCCAACCCGACTCCACAGACCTGCGAGACCCTGTGCGCTGCCAGTGTGGCTGTGGGCCAGCAGCATGAACACCACCAGGAAGCATCTCGAAAGGCTGGCTCTCAGGCCCCACACCTACTCACAGAATCTACGCCTCCCAAGGCTTTGGGCATCAAGAGCTGAGAAGCGCTAGAGCAGTGGACGTCTGCTAAGGTTTGGGAGGTCCATGTGTTAAAGACTGGGTGCCCAGGGTGGCGCTATTGGGAAGCGGTGGACTCTGGGAGGCGGAGCCCTGTGGGAGGTCTTTAGGTCCTCAAGAGCATGCTCCCAGGGGGCTTAGGGGCCCTAGACCATCTTCTCTCGCTCTATGCTGCCTGGCTAGAAATGTGAGTGCTTGCTGAGACACACACTCTGTCATGGTGGGCTACCCTAACCATGGGCCCAAACAAATGGGGACCACCTAATTATGGAACCTCCAGAAACGGAAGCCAAATAAACCTCTCCCAATTCCATAAAGCACCTGTGCCAGATTTTTCATTGTTGTGATGACTGCAGCAGCCCCACAGGATCTACCCATCTGGTGTGCATGCCGTGGGGTAGGAGCATGGCAAAACTGCTCCTGGGGAGATGCCCAAATGCAAAACACCGACACTGGCAGTGGGCATCTCACCACCAGCCTGCTGCAACAGCAAAGCAGGAATTAAAGAGCTGCAGAAGGAACTTTGCCCCACAGAGTGACCTTGTGGGTGCAGAGGATATCCTGGTGTCTGGCCATTAATCTCAGGGCTTTTCCTAGTCAATCACAAACCCAGCCCTCAAATACAGGTTCTCATTAAGTTGTTGAGGGGCTAAGTTGCTGAGCTGGCCTCGAACCTGCAATCCTCCTGTGTCAGCCTCCCAAGTACTGAGATTACAAGCATGGCCATCATGCCTGCTCAGAGGTGAATCTTTATATCCTGGACACTACTACTCATTTCTCATCACCTCTGTAAGATATGCCCTGTGGAGATTCCTCATTGTGCCAGAGAGGCCCTCCGTCCACCAGCTGGGTGAGAGTACCAAACAGCCTCACTCACTGGGACTGAGCTCGTGTCCTCGCCGTTGGTGGCCTGGATTCTGAGACTGTAGACGGGAGTTGTTTCATAGTCTGCTTTAGTTACTAGCTGGAGCTCTCCCGTCTTCGGGTTGATCCAGAACATGTTTGGGTGCTGGAGGCCGGCTCCTCCAGCGGCGATGGAGTAGACGATGCTGCTCTGAGGGAAGTCTTTGTCTGTTGCTCGCACCTGTCCAACCCGGCTCCGAGCTGGAGGAAGGAAGAACCTGTGATTAGTCCTGAGTGGGTGGGTGGGGCAGACCATGACCCGGGGACAGATGTCCGCACTGCAGAACAGGCAGAAGGATGTTTTAAAGCCTCCTGTCTGTTCTCACTCTCTGCTTTATATCTTCAACTCTGTTAAAGTTAAATGCTGCCAGGCGTGGTGGCGCACGCTTGTAGTCCCTGCGGTTGAGAGGCGGAGACAGGAGGATCGTGCAGGTTCGAAGCCAGCGGCGCTGGCTTAAGAGACCCTGTTTCCAAATTTAAAAAAAAAGATGTAAAAATGGGTCTGGGAGTGTAGCCCGGAGGTAGACGGGCTTCCAGGAACCCAGGACCACACACACACAAAAAAAAAATTTAAATGCTAATGAGCACCCAAAGGTTCTTGGCCCTAGAATCCAAATAGTCCTGGGAGATGTAAAAGACAACTTATGCCTTTGTAGAGACTCCAAGGACAGAGATTGTTTTGCTACCACAAGACAGTGCAAAGAACAACCATACTCATGCAGACATCTTCTGGCAGCAGTGCTATCAAAAAGTCTCTTGTCAGCTGGGAGTGGTGGTACACACCAGTAATCCCAGCACTTGGGAGGCAGATAACAGGAGGATTGCACAGGTTCAAAGCCAGCCTCAGCAACTTAGTGAGACCCTGTTTCCAAATAAAGTATAAAATAGGTTTGGGAATATAGCCCAGAGGTAGAAAAAAAAACCCTAGGTTCTACCCCAAGTACCACCAGAAAAAAAAAAAAAGTCTCTTGTCAGCCAGGCGTGGTGATGCATGCCTGTAATCCCAGTACTTGAGACAGGAGGACCGCAAGTTCAAGGATTGCCTCAGCAACTTAGACCCTATTTCAAAACAAAAATAAATAAATAAAATAGAGCTGGGGGTGTGTAGCTCAGAAGTAGAATACCCCTGGGTTTAATCCTCAGTATCACCCCAAACAAACAAACAAACAAACAAATAAAAAATAAATATATAGAAATAAAAGTCTCTTGTGTTTTCTAAATTTTGTTATGAGCATGAATTGCTTTCATAAACAAGATTAAAAAATGTTTTTTAAAGAATTCAGCAACTGATGGTAACAGAGTGCAGATTGTTCAATACTGTTCCATTTTGCTTATTTTATGAATTATTGTTGGTGAGCCTGCTGGAGTTCTTGATTGCTTATTTTACAGGTTACACTCTTCCAGGGCAGACATCTTCTCAGCACCATGTGTGTATCCCAGGGCAGGTGGTCAAAAACAACTGTAGTGTGATCTGTGACTTCATGAAGAGCGTATTCCTCTTGAGTGTGTTGTTCACCAAGTAAGGGGTAAGGATCAAAGCATTTTCCTTGGGTCTTCTTTTTAAGTGTTTCATTTTAAAGATGTCAGAAAGCCAGGCACAGTGGCACACGTCTATAATCCCGGTATTTAGGAGGCTGAGACAGGAGAATCACAGGTTTGAGGCAAACCTCAGCAATGGAGACTCGCTGCTAAGTCTCAGCACTTAGTGAGACCCTGTTCCAAAACAAAAGATAAAAAGCACTAGAGGTGTGTAGCTCAGAGGGAGAATGCTCCTGGGTTTAGTCTCCAGTACCAAAAACAAAAACTTGACATAAGGAAGTGGAGACCACCACTAAGAGACATTAAAGTGGAAAAGAGATCATTTTAGAAGAAGTCTTCTGTTCTGGGATTTGATATGTGTGTGGTGGGGGGATGTCCAGGAACTCAAGGTCAAAAAGGAAGTCTGTTACACTCCTGCATTTATTTATATACTAGATTATACCGGAGAACCAGCAGATAGTGTTACCTTCAAACTGGGAAAGACAGGCAGAGACTGAGGCTGGGAGCAGGGAGTATTTTCTTAATAGGGGAAAAGCCTACAATTATCAAGGTGTTGGGGCAGAAAAGAGATCTCCAGTGAATCTGAGGAGGAGAGGGAGGAAACATCTTTATTTTGTTTTTAAATGAAGTAGAGAAGTGGGAAGCCACTTTGCTATTTTTAAATTTCAATTCTCCAAGTGAGATGGTAAAAAGTCACAGTGGAGACTGAAAGAACATTTAGGCTACAAAAGGGAAGAGGAGTGGAATCCGGCAAACAGACCAGGCTGCAATCAGGGGTTTTAGGGAATTGTGGTTTAATCCGCAGTTTCACCAGAAGAGCTGCACAGCAGCGAAAATGATTTAAAAAATATAAGAGGGGCAATAAACACTAATCAGCTGTGAAACACTGTGGGAAAAAAAAAATATCGCTGGTGCCCCTGGAAGGAACTTTCCCCTCCCCAAACGTGTGTGTGGGTGAAGCCCAGCAAGAGCATTGTGGTCTGTTTCTTGGCTATTACTTACCTGGTCTGATTTCTGACAAACCAAACACATAGGCTGGCATATCAAAGATGAGAGGAAACTCATTTTCTGGGCTTGTTAGAATAGAGATGTAGATGTTATCTAAAAATGGGAACGGAAACAAATTTAAATCACAATCCTTATTTGTTTACTGAACATTTTAAAAACATTTTTTAAAGATTTTTTTTCTTTCCAGAGTGAGGAGTCACTAGGGATTGAATCCAGGAGCATTCTATCTCTCAGCTACATCTCCAGCCCTTTTCTTTTTTTTAATTTTGAAATAGTGTCTTGTTAAGTTGCTGAGGGTATCACTAAATTGCTGAGGCTGTCCTCAAACCTGTGATCTTCCTGTCTCAACCTCCCAGTCCTGGGATTACAGGCATGTGCCACACATTTTTAAAGAATCTTCTGGTTGCAGGCTCTAGGATGCAGGTGTATACAACCTGGTGGTTCCTGCCTTCGAAGTGCTTAGGCTTGCAACCTCCTGTACAGGTCACTATGAAACACGGGGGAGGGAGTAGAAAAGAACCTTACAGGGGTAGAGTTAGCAAGTGAGCAGCGCAGTGCAGAGGAGGTGTTCTAGGCGTGTGCAAGAATACTAAGGTATAAACTGGGCGTACATTTGAGAGGCTGAGACAGGAGGATTGAGGTTCGTGGACAGCCTCAGCTAGTGAGGCCATTTGTAATTCAGGGAGACCCTGTTTTAAAATAAATAAAAGAAGTCTGGCGTGGTGGCGCACAATTGTAATCCTAGCATTTGGGAGGCTGAGACCGGAGGATCGCGGTTCGCCGACAGCCTCAGCTACTTAGTGAGGCCCTCTGCAACTCAGTGAGACCCAGTTTCAAAATAAAGAATAAAAAACAGGGCAGAGGATGTAGCTCAGAGGTCAAATGCCCCTGGGTTCCATCCCCAGACCCATAAACAAACAAACAAATAAACAGGACTGGGTGTTTAGCTCAGAGTTAAAATGCCCCTGGAACCCATCCCCAGTATTGGAAAAAAGAAGAAGAAAAAGAAGAAGAAGAAGAAGAAGAAGAAGAAGAAGGAGGAGGAGGAGGAGGAGGAGGAGGAGGAGGAGGAGGAGGAGAAAGAAGAGAAGGAGGAGGAGGAGTCCAAGGTATAAAATTGCATGATTAACTCAGGACAACTGCAAGTCATTTGGACTAGTTAAAAAAAAAAAAAAGGTGGGGTGAGAGCTTAGAGGGGAGGGAATGGGGTGCTCAGCCAGTGAGTTAAAATGGAGCAGCCAGGTGGTGGCGGTCCTCACATGCCAAGGCAAGGAGGCTGAGCTTGAACTTGACAGATAGTGACGATGGGAATTGGTAGGATGGCATCTGTACTTCCTGGAGAATCCCCAATGGAATCGAGGAGGACGTGCTGGGAAGGAGCAGGACTGGACTCAGAGAGACCATCAAAGGCTTAGGCAAGAAAGGGGAGGGCCCTGCATCAGAATGTGCTAAAGGTGTGGGGAGACCTCAATGTTTCCTAGAATTGCTTAGCACAGTAAGTCCTTGATGCCCAGGGAAGTATTGCATGAAATAAATCAAAGTGATACTTGCTTTTATAGTACGGATGAGTGATATCCTGGACCTGGATTACCACAGTGTACATATTGCCAGCTGCTCGATTACTTGGATTTTCATAATCTAGATCACCAATCAACTAGATTAAAACAGAGATATTAGATTACACAGTATAAGCGATCCCGTTCATTGAACTGACAAAGACATTTTCATATACTGCTAGTGACTGTGTAAATTTGCACACACATCTGTTGCTATACCTCCCGCAGCCATTTTTATTTTGAAACATTTTATTTTGCAAAATTGCTAAAGCTGGCTTTAAACCTGCAATCCTCCTGTCTCAGCCTCTCAAGCAAGTCCGCACAAACCTTTTTTATTATTTTTGGTACTGGGGATGGAACCCAGGGGTATTCTACCTCTTAGCTACATCCCCAGCCCTTGTCAGTTTTTAGGGTCTTGCTAAGTTGCTGAGACTATCCTTGAACCTGCGATCCTCCTGTCTCAGTCTCCCAAGATCTGGGATTAAAGGTGTGAACCACCACACCTAGTTTGCATGATCTTTTTGAAAAGGATTTCTCCCATGCATTTGAGGAGTTTTTAAATGTTACAACCATGCCTTTGTGCACCGCTAGAGAACTTATTCAAAAGAACTTACCAAGAGAGAGAATGTATGTGCAAAAATGTTCATCAAGCACTACTACCTAATAAGCACATAAGACTTTGGACTAGTTGAAGAAAAGCCTGATATTGAACCTTCATTCAAGAATATTTTCATTGTTTAACATGTTTATACATGTATATACATATATATGTGTGTACATGGATATATATGTGTGTGTATATATATATATATATATATATATATATATATAGAGAGAGAGAGAGAGAGAGAGAGAGAATAACACAAAATACATGCATAGAAAACAGACAAGAAGGAAGTGGTCATCACTCAATGGTAAGGGGTTGCTCTCTACCTTTTCTACAGTGAACATGGATTGATTTCCTAAAAAGAAAATAAAATGACGTGTGTGTGTGTGTGTGTGTGTGTGTGTGTGTGTGTGTGTTACTAGGGATCAAACCCAGGGCCTCCTACCTCTGAGCTACATCCTCAGCCCTACTTTATTTTTTATTTGGAAACAGGGTCTCACCAAGGTGCTGAGGGCTTTGCTAAGTAGCTGAGGCTGGCTGCTAACCTGCGATCCCCCTATCTCAGCCTCCCAAGACCTGGGATTACAGGGGTGCACCACTGAGCCCTGGCTAGAAGTTACTTTTTAGATAACACTATGAATAAAGTTGGCAACACTCTCTTGGGGACTGAAGACAGGCTGAGATGGGAGGTGGAAGAGGTGGTGAGGGGTGGAAGTGGACTGCTCACCCTACTCCCCAGGCGTCCCCTGCTGTGAACACCTCCTAACCCCACCTACCTGCTCCTGCTGTCCTCTGTTCTGTCCCCCCCTCCCAACCTCTGCGGGAACCCAGCCAGCGAACCTCCCAGCTGGGTGACACCCGCCTCACCTCGGAAGCTCATCTTCCACATCTACGTTTGTCCCTCTGCAGGATTTTGCGCCCTGAGTCCTTCTCCTTTGGGTTTCTAAGAGGTAGAATCTATCAAGACACACTCAGGGCCCCGGCCCGTCCTGCTCTCTCTCCTCACACCTCCCTTGAGGATCAAGCACTCAAACAAAAAAAGCTTGAGCACTACCACCAGCAAGCTCTAAGAGGCCGCAAACCCGTGAGCTGCATGAGGAAGAATCAAGAATCGTCCTCAGTGCCCCTTGTCCACACAGCAACGCATAACAAGCTATCCCAGGACCTGGTAAAATAAAGAGCAACAGGGGACACAGCTCCCGATGATGGCGTCTGTCAGTTATGGCGGCTCTGAGTGGGGTTACCTTGGAAATTTCTCTCTATGGGGCAGCAAAAGCACTTGGCATGTTGGACCGCTTCCCCGATGCCCTCTTAACGATGCAATGACCATAAACTGACCACAATTTTCCCAGAGCCAGCTGGATCCTGTAAAAATCTGTGGCTGCTCCCCACTCCAGATGGCGTGGTGAAGTTGAATTTGTTGTTCGGAGCTTCGCTGTCATCATCGAAGCAGAACTTGTTCAGGTCCAGAAGCAGCGTCCCGTTGGCTGCACTTTCAGCCACCAGAAGGCTGGAGAAAAGATATGAGTCAGTATTTACCCCCCAGCAAATGGCGATGGGGCGCTCCTTCTGACCTTAGAGCGAGTCCTGTTTAGCATAGTAGCCTCCTCACTGGCCTCCCTGCTCCTGCCCGGACTGCCTGTCAGAAATGTGTGTGTGTGTGTGTGTGTGTGTGTGTGTGTGTGTGTGTGTGTGTGTGTGTGTGTTTACTGGGGATTGAACCCACGGTCATTCTACCACTGAGCTATACCCCCAGCCCATATATATTAAATATTTGATACAGAGTCTTGCTAAAATACCACTCTCTGGCTTTGAACCTGTGATCCTCCTGCCTCAGTCCCAAGTACCAAAATTACAGGCGTGTGTCACCACGCCTATCCTCTCAGACTATTTTGAATAAGGCAGCCAGCGGCATCTTGCAAAAATGTTGTTAGGCCATGTCACTTCTCCGCTCCTAAGTCCCAAGTGGCCCCTCGTAGAACTCAGAGTCCTGACTTAGGTCTACCTCATGGTGTGCTCCTGCGCTACCTCTCTGGAAGCATCTTCGCTGGCCCCTGCTCCTCCTGCCTCTTTGGCCTGTTGGCCTACTTGCATGTTCCACCATGTTCTGGCCTCAGGGCCGCTGCGCTTGCTGTGGAATGTCCCTCCTGTGATACCCAGATGGCTCCCTGCTATGGTTGATGTTGAATATTCCCCAAAGGTCCATGTATTCAAGGCTCCGTCTCCAAGGTGGCACTGTTGAGAGGTGGTGGGACCTTTAAAAGGTGGAGCCTAGGAGGAGGAACTTAAGTCGTTGGGGGTGTGTCCTCAAAGGGGATTGTGGGGCCTCCGCCCCTTTCTCACGCTCCTGCTTCCTGATTTTGTCCCAACACACCCGTGCCGTGGAGCTGCTTCGCCAACAAGCTCAAAGCAATGGGGCAAACCAGTCATGGATGGAAACCTCCAAAACCACGAGTCAGAATGAACCTTTCCTCCAAGCTGATTGCCTCTGGTGTTTGTTTTAGTAACTGGAAGCTAACCAACACCCTCCCTCTTTCACTTTCTTTCGCTCTAATCAGATGCCACCTCCTCAGTGAGGCTACCCTACCTAGAATCTCAATGACCCCTGCCCATAGCCCCTTCTCCCCGTTCTCCTCTATATTTCTAATTCCTGGCACCCACTACTATCCAATATACTATATACTTAGCTCACTTATCCTGCTTACTGTCTATTCCCTCCTATGATGCAAGGGCAGGGCTTTTGTTTGCTTTGTTCTTGGCACACTCAATAAGTATTTACTGAATGAATGAATGATAGCACCATATGAAAGCACAGTTGTGAAGAAGAATGTAAGAGAAATGTAAGTTCCACTCCCTGCCTGCAGAAATTTGTAATCTGATTGGAGGAAATCCCTGCAGCCCTGCATCCCTCATTTCACGTTTTGAAGGTTGGGAATTCCTCAACTTGTGACCTAGTGGCTTCCATGTCATAGAAGGGCATCCAGATGCCTTGTAGCACTCATTCAAAGAGGGTTATTAACAATTGAATTTGGAGCCAGGCATGGTGGCGCACGCTTGTAATCCCAGCATTTGGGAGGCTGAGACTGGAAGATCACGGTTCACGGGCAGCCTCAGCTACTTAATGAGGCCCTCCGCAACTCAGTGAGACCCTGTTTCAAAATAAAGAATAAAAAATTGGGCAGGGGGTGTAGCTCAGAGGTCAAATGCCTCTGGGTTCCATCCCCAAACCCGCAAAAAAAAAAAAAAAAAAAAAAAAAAATTGAATCTGGGGCTCTCAATCCTAAGTATAGGCAAATAACACAAATGGGTAAAGCTACCCCTAACTCAAAGCCTCCTGTCAGGCCCAGCTTGGTGTGGGAGACTCGGGAGGACTCAGACTCCGTGGGCTTCAATTCACTGGGGGCCTTTATCAAGCCTCCAGGTTTCAGGTTCTTCTTCTATAAAATGGGAAATAATCATATCAGTTAGATTTTGCTACATGACACACCAACCCAAAACTTGGTGTCTTAAAACAACAAGTATTTGTTATCTTTGACCATGCTATGTGTTTTTCAGAAGTTCCTTTGGTTCTCAGTGGCTTGGCTGGCCTCTACGGTTCGGCAGCTCAGCGGGCGCAGGAGGCCTCGGCCAGCTCTGCTCATGCAGCTGGGGTGAGAAAGCGGTTGTTGCCTCTCACCCTCCAGAATATCACCAGGTTCTTCACATGGAAATTCCAGGTTCCCAAAGTAGCAAGTCCCAATGCACACACTTCACAAGGCTCCACTGTGCCTTGTCTGTGACTGTCCCCGTGGCCAAAGTAATTCACATGGCCAAGCCCAGATTCCCATAGAAAGAGAGGCCCATTCAATGAGAAGAACAGTCTCGCTGCCAAGGCCCACCATGTAAACAGGGAGGGCTTTGTGGCTAGTCGTTTTTGTTGTCTGGGTTTTTGTTCTATTTTAGTTTTGCTGCCCCTTCTCAGTGATATTTTGCTTTGGCAAAAGTTCTTACAAAACTATATTGTGGCTGCCATGCCTGGAAGACCTTCATCCAGGGGACTGTACCTGACCATAGGACCCTGCTGCTATGCTCTGAAATCCATCACTGGGGTTGCAGTGAGGCATGACTGGCCGTGGCAGAGATATGAAGATAAGCTCATTCTGCCCTTTGACAGCCGACTTCGGCTCCAGGACACAGATGCCCTAGTCTGCATGGCAGTCTAGAACATTTTCAACCATTTTCTCTCCCTCTTTCCTTCTCTCGGATCTGAATCGCCTGCTGGTTTGGTACCTCCCCAGACTCTCTCAGCTCTCTCCTGATTTTTTTCCCATAGGCATTTCCCCTAATAAAAGCCTGCACATTTTTTTGTTTTGTTTTGTTTTGTTTGCGGTACTGGGCATGAAACCCGAGGGCATTCTACCTCCGAGTTATACCCTCAGCCCTATTTTTTTTTTAATTTTTATTTTGAAACAGAGTCTCACTGAGTTGCAAAATGCCTCACTAAGTATTAGCTGAGGCTGTCCTCAGACCGCTATTCTCCTGTCTCAGCCTCCCAAATGCTGGGATTACAAGTGTGCATTACCACGCCTGGCCCAAGCCTCACATTTAATCCTGTCTTGGCATCTGGTTCTTGGAGCACCCAGACTAACATGTGTTAAGTTTTAAAATCCTTTGTAGCCTCTCTGCAACCAAATTATGGTATATTCCACAGCATCTCTTAATGGCGACTCTGGGCTCTGGGCTCAGTAACTGTGGAGCAAAGGATGACAACTTCAGGCCTTGAGCTGCTGAAGATAACTGGGTTTGTTTGCTAGAGAAAAAGCAGGTGCACCTGTCTCCACAATGCTTCTTGGTAAAGATCCCACCTGTGCTGCTGCAGGTCTGGAGTCAGAGAAGTCTCATTCCTACCCTGATTGTACAATGTTATAGTTTCATTCACTCAGAATAGATAGCATTATTAATCACAAACTGCATGCTGCATTATACTAAGCACTTTTTTTTTTGGTGGTACTGAGGGTGGAACCCAGAGGCTTTCTACCTCCGGGCTATGCTGCCAGACCTATTTTATATTTTATTTAGAAACAGGGTCTCGCTAAGTTGCTGAGAGCCTCACTAAGTAGCTGAGGCTGGCTTTGAACCTGTGTGATCCTCCTGTCTCAGCCTCCCAAACCCAGGGATCACAAGTGTGTGCCACCACGCCAGGCTTATACTAAGCACTTTTAAAATATTATCTCTAATTCTTTCATCTCTAAGAAGTTTGTGCTCTTATAGTCATTTTACAGGTGAAGAAAGAGTGGTTTAGAGTGTTTTCAAGACCTGTTCAAGAAAGTTCATTCCTTCAGACAAAATTCTCTATTGCCTGTGTTACAGTCTCTATAAATTCCAAGTTCACCAATGAATATCCAGGCCCAGGGACATTCAGAATGATGTCTGAGATCTGAGCATTGATCTGCAGTTGCCAGGAGATGGTATCATGCATAAAATCCAGGATTCTGATGCCAGACCAGTCATGTGTTCCACAAAAGGCAGTTTTTGTTGTTCATTTGTTTTGCTTTTTGGTCTAGCATGAATTTACTGGGGAGGGGTGGTGCTGAAGGATTGAATCTGGCACGTCTCCCTATTCTTCCCTCCCTGCCACTTGCTATTTCTTAATCCCTGCCTCAGAGGGTAGCTGCCCTCTCTCCCAGCAATCGGATCCCCCGTCCCTCTCCATGCAAAGGTGACTGCACCCAGCTGCGGTCTGAATTGACCAGCCTTCTCTGCCACCGTTTCAGCCAAGCACCTGACCCTTTACAACCTGAGTGGCCCTTTGATGCCCTCCCCCCAGGCGCCCTGGCTCATTCATCACCAGCCTGAGAACGCTGCAGGGGCTTCAGCGCTGAAGGCCATGAGGCTCAGCCAGCCACTGCCCCGACTCTGGCACCCAGCCCACCCATTCTTCTGCCTGCTCGCAAAACTTCAGGAACCACAGGGCTGGGTATGGCCAGGCTGCTTCTGCTGTTTTGTCATGTTCTGCTATGTGCTTGGCTTTCCCATGCTTGGGATGGAAGTGGGATTAGGACAGGAGGAGGTGCTGATGCAGGCTCAGGTTCTCACCCCACCTGTCCAGTGTGTACAGGAGCCCTAAGATGCACAGACCGAGCTTCTGGAGAGAAGATTCCCCTGCAGGGCTTCGGAAAGAGCTTTCAATGGCCACTCCTCACGTCTGGGCTTTCAGAGTATGGCTGGGAGTTACTCTCTCTGGAAAAGCACAGAGGAAGGACTTGGGCATTGCTTAGAATTAGGTTTGCTTAGGTAACAGTGACTGACTTGGTGCTGCCTTCGGCGAGAGAAGATTAAGCACCGTCTACAAAATGTCCTTCTACCACCTCAGGGGACCCTGGGCCACAGGAAGCCAGAATGTGCAATGAACAGATATGAAATAAAGGGAAGAAGTGGACAGGAGAGGCCCAGGATGACAGGATTCCCTCCAGGCATTGATGCCCAGAGCTCTGACTCCTCACCCCAAAGCCCTACCTCTCAGGGCAGTGGGGACAAAGAAGAGCAGGAGGGCAGGACAAAAAGAGAGGAATTTCCCAGGGTGCACTGGGACCACACAAGAGCACCGGCACAGATTTAGACTTCCCAAGGAAAGTATGGGTGCGACTCTGCAAACCATCTCTACTCCATCTCTAGGGCCTTAACTTCTCTTAACAATTTATGTGTGCCATGGAGTGGAAGTTACAATTTTAACTACCACTGGCAACCATCTGCACTCACCTCAGAGACTGAGGTGCAGGAATGCCTAGGTTGGAATAGGAACCTCCCCCTGCTCTGGCCCGTGACTGAGTTTAGCAAGGTCTCAGCAGGAAGCTGGTGGCAAATTGGGATAAGTCTCAGAGGCCTAAGAGAGGGATTATTACCAAGGTGCATGCCAGGATCATGGAAGCCTCAAAGGATGGTACCATACCTCAGGGGTAGGAGTGGGTATCCTCACTAACCCTACTCAGAGAAGCCAGAGGAGGGAGTTCCAGAATCAGGGACACAGAGTACTGTGTACAGACAGCTGCCCCATAGAAGCTGAGCCCTCCAGAGGTAGAGGGCTGCATCCAGCTGACAGAGAGCCCAGGGCAAATGCCCTGTCCTCGCTTGCTCCCTCTTTCTAGGGCTCCCCACTTGAGTGCAAGAAAGCCAGTTGATGCCCCTGAGGTCAGCCCCCTGGGGTACAGAGCAGGATGGAGACTGGATCTGAGTGGCAGATCAGGGATGTGTCCAGAACAGAGTATAACTGTTCTCTTATCAGACTCAAGGCTACACCAGTTCTTTGGCACTTGCTGGGCATGTCAACTGGGAGAACAGGGAAACATTTATAAGCATAATTAAGCAATTTATCCTTCTACTGCTTACCTCAGACAATCTTCATCTAAGGTCTGTGTCCAAAGTCATCTGGAACAAAGCCAGATAAAAATACACTCCAGAGACTTTCCTGATGGGGGATCTGAAATGGGCCTGCGCTGGTCTTTGGCCTTGCCCCAGTCGCAGCGCATCTCCCGCTTCAGAGGGAATCTGAAGGCAGTAACCTTAGACTCCCCCAAACCAAAGACTGGCTGGTACAGAAACGGCAGAGACGAAGCTAACCCGGGGGATTACTAATCTTGTGGCTTTTTGACAAAATAGCCAGTAGAAAGACAGTACTGTCATCAAAAAGTAACCCAGAGTCACAAGGGACTTTAAAACAACTGTGAATAGATTGTGAAACAAAGAACAAGTCAAACTATACAAAATACTCATATCCCACTCATGTCTCCATTTCTCCCCTTTTGTTTATAAGCAATTAAATCGCACGAGGTGAATTAGATGCTTTGTTTTGTTTTCCCTAAGTATGGGCTTGATTTATTCATATTACTAGTGATATATTTCTCTGGGAGTTCCTAGTTACTAATCCTAAGTCTCAAGCATCCATTATAGCTGCTAACTAACTGTACCATCCTGCTGCCAGTGGCAATAAATAAAGAAAAGACACAGTCCAGAGAGGGCCTAACAAGTCCCTCTGGTACTTTTCACCAACCAAGAACAATAAAAAATAACTCTGAACAGAGTTAGAAAGTGGAGAAGGGAAATAATGAAGAGGAAAGGAAATAAAAGGGAGAATCAGAGAAATGATAACGGAGGAAAACCTCAGAACAAAACTGGACAGTGCAAATCTACTTACTGTAGTGAGCCATCTCCCCCAAATGCCTATAATTCTTCAATTCCTCCTGAGAACATACCAGAGAAGCCAAAGGGCCTCAGGCCACCCAAGACGTAATATGTCCAGCATAAGTTTCAAAGTGTGAAAACCTGAAGGTGAACTTTCTGCAAGTGGCAGGGTTGTCATTGATGTCTTCCACAATGAAGATTATCTGGATGCGGTTCTCCTGACCCCCGGTGGGTCTGTCCTTCACCAGGACTTCCAGAGAAATAGCAGGGTTCCATCTTAATTCACCTGCATCTCGGTCTATCCTCTGGGCCACCTGGATTGTTCCGGTCACTATGAAGGCAAAGGTTAGAACGTGACTCTTTGTGAAGATAAAGGAAAAATAAAGGCATATGGAAACTTGGAGAAAATTGGAAAAGACCATCCTAATCTGAGGACTGGCTTATACCTAGAATATCAGTTATATAAATAGTTTTGAAATGAAACTCATATAAGTCCCTGTATTAAACATTTATTGCAGTATCAGGCCTGACTAGTGGAGTATACAGCCCTTTCCACGGGGCTCTTCTATTTGTACCTGAGAGATAGACACATGTTGGAGGAATCAGGTTAACAGTGGAGCCACAGGTAAAGGCCAAAACTCTAGCTGCTGAGATCCATGGAGGTACTCTGGTACACACCTTCTTATGCCCTGATTAATTGGTTTCTTATAAGATACCCAGTGTCCCATCCATAGATGCCCCTACCTTTTCTTTTTCTCATGCTTAATTTGGTTTGCACTAGTTTTTGTTACTTGCATCCATAACTTTAATAAATATGCTCAAAATGGTGTGCTTGTTAAAATTTCAGTTTTGCAATATTAGAGTGAACAGAATTGTCAACCATGGTTGTTCGTCCTTATACAATTGGCTGAGAAAGGTCCTCAATGCCAGGGCCCAGGGACATTTCCAGGGGCCCATCACAGTTTTTGCCTTTGCCTGCCCACCCTGGGACTAGGCACACTTTTCCCTAAAGCTTATAGGGCCTGTAACACGTTGTCTTTCTGGGATTGTCCCAGGCTGGTCCCCACAGAATCACTGAGTAAAGCGAAATCCTTTTGGGTGATGTGGTCTGGGTTTAGGGAGGCAGGAGGGTCTAGTAGTGGCTACAAGAGCAGGCTCTAGGGTCAGCTGGCTTGGGTCAGTATCTCTGCTCACAACCTATACACTGTGAGATTTTGGACAAGTCTTCACCTGTCCAGGTCTCTCCCTAAGCCTCAATGTTCTCTCTGTAAAATGGGAAGTATGATGGTTCAATTGGATTGTGTGGAATACTTACTTAGAGTAGATACAGGTGAGTCCTTTAGCATAATGCCTACTGTATACAAAAAAAGGTGGCTATTGCAAAAAAGAGACTCTATCTCTGCATTGAAATAATACTCGGATGGGAAAATAACTCCCAGAAATTCAGCAGATTGATCTAGAGAAACACTGTCCAATATGTCACCACAGGCCACATATAGCTGCTGAGCACTTATTGAGATGTACTTTGAGTGCAAAATACACAACAAACTTCCAAGACTTGGTATCCAAAAATACTTTAAAAAATCTCATTGATAACTTTTAAATATGATTACATGTTGAAATGGTAATATTGTATATCTAGTGGATGAAATAAAATGTCATATTAAAATATTTTGCCTGTTTCTTTTATTTATTTATTTATTTATTTATTTATTTATTTATTTATTTATTTTGGTACTGGTGATTGAACCCAGGGGCTTTCTACCTCCAGCCTACACTTCCAGACCTATTTTATATTTCTTTGGAAACAGGGTCTCACTAAGTTGCCGAGAGCCTCACTAAGTAGCTGAGGCTGCCTTCGAACCTGCACGATCTCCCTGTCTCAGTCTCCCAAGTCCAGGGATTACAAGCATGAGCCACCATGCTCGGCTTCTTTCTACTTTTTAAAAAATGCAATGACTAAGACTTTGAAATTACATATTTGGCTTCATTGATATAGATCCTCTTCCAAAGATTTTAGGCTGCCCCAGGTAAGGAATCTATCTATCCACCCACCTTCCTCAGAGGGGAGGGGATTCAGGGCACACTACCCCACACACAGCACCTGGGCACTTGAGAAAATAGCAGAAGCAGGAAGCCCTCTCTGACCCTCTCCTGACCTTCTCCTCTGCAGCAGAACACTAGAGATTCCTCTGACTCTCCTCTAAAGTGCTCATAAGATCTTCTTTACAGAGATACTCATGCTCAGAGGAGAGGAACATTCTTATTCTGGAAAGGACGTAAAGGCCAAGAAGATTTGGAACACACCGGCCTCACAAAGTGCCCCCTGCCCTGGGTTATTAACTGTTAGATTATATGCCTTTTGTCCTCCAATCATAATTTACAACAATTCCTCCTATCAGACTTATCATAAAAACAGTTTTCCTTGTATCTGTGAGTCTTCATTTCTGAAGGTTCCTTCGTCATATCAGACTCATATTCAATGCATCTGTCTGCTTTTTCTTATTAGTCTGCTTTGTATAAAGACAGATGATAGGGGTCTCAGTTAAGAACCTCGGGAGGGTGAGAAAAGTGGTCTCTTCACCCTGCAAAGATGAAGGCGGCCGGGATCAACACTGGGCCCAGATCAGTTTCCACAGCCCTCGAGTCAGCGGCTCTTAATGCATCTATCCCCGGGGCACTGATGATGACATTAGACAGAAAGGCGCATAAAATACTGTACAACAACCCAAATGGCTGAATTAGAGGATGCCTTTAAGGGTGGCTGCATGCAACTCACACTGGTTTATCACAAAATAGTTGTTAACAGTAGTGATGCTGTAGAGGAGGTGGCCGGGAAAACCCTCATCGTCCGGGTCCTCAGCTGTGACATTGGCCACGATGCTTCCTGGACTCAGTTCCTCCGGGATGGAGTACACTCTCGTTGGGCTGGAACAGAAACACAGGAGACACAGCTAGCACTCCGGGCCACGGGAGGGTGCAGTCTGGGTGGTGGGTATCTTCGTTAGTATTAAATATAGCACTGAGCTGTTTAAGTTGCATTGACATGCTCTGAAGGAGAGCACAGTGGCTGGGGAGAGGGGTGGCTGGCTTTTGCATTTCCAAAGATCACATCCCCATGGATGTAAAGAAAGCGCCACGCTGTTATTGCAACAATTTACATGTGCTCCAGTCTCTGACCCTTCCCATGCCTGCCTAATGCCAATTCAGATTGGCCTTGGCATCGATATCATTTTTGTTAGCTGGTTGGTAAGGAGGATTGAACCAAGCTACATTTCAACCCTTCTTTTATATATATATATATATATATATATATATATATATATATATATATATATATATATATATATATATATAAACAGGAACAGGGTCTCACTAAATTGCTAAGCCTGGATGTGAACCTGCATTCCTCTGCCTCAGCCTCCCAAGTGTTGGGATTAGAGGCATGCACTAGCATAGCCAGCTGGCATTAACAGCCTTTAAAATGGAGATAGTCAGCCTACCCAGCTATCTTCTCTCCTCCCAATTTTGGTGCAAAAGTCGCCCAGATTCTCTTAAAACTTTAGGCTGGGTGCGGTAGCACTCGCCTGTAATCCTAGTACTTGGAAGGCTGAGATAGACGGATTGCAGGTTTGAGGCTAGCCTCAGCAACTCGGACTCTGTTTCAAAATAAAAAGTGGAAATGGCTGGGGTGTAGCTCAAAGGCAAAATTCCCCCAGGTTCAAGCCCAAGGACCAAAAAATAAAAATAAAAAAATCCACCTGGACATAATGTCTAGTGCTGCAGGTTCCCTTCCCAGTGCCTGATTACCACCATATGGATGCTACCAAAGCCAGGGTCACTATAAAGTTTCTGCTTTTTCTTTCTTTCTTTTTATTTTACTTGGTACTGGGGATTGAACTCAGCTGCATTTTTGCACACTCTTAGCCTTTTTTTGAAACAGGATCTTGCTAAGTTGCTGAGGCTGGCCTCGAACCTGCGCTGATCATCTGGTCTCACCCTCCAAGTACTGGGATTACAGGCATGTGTGACTGCCCCCAGCATGAAGCTTCTCTTTTCTAACATTTGTTCACTTTTTATTCCTTCCTCGTCTTTTTCTTTTTCTTTTTTTTTCTTTTTTTGCCTGAGGATATAGCACTTATGCATGGAACTTGTCGCATTAACTATGAGGTCGGCTCTCTGAACTGAGAAGTAAGTGCCCCTGGCAGAAGACAGGAGAGAGCACTGTTCTCCAGGGGTCACTTCTTACATGATAACCCCAAATCATCAACTCACCTGTCTCCCTCCAATGCCTAAGGAAAAGGCCAGCAATAAGGCTGATAGGCTGGGAGTTTTGTTTGTACAACCAAGGTAAAATGAGTCATCTGAATGCACCAAGAGGGGCTTATTGTTTAAAATTACTTCAGGAAGTCCCTTTGCTGAGAGAAAACCATTTCTATGGGGCAAATAGTCCCCTCTAATTTCTCAGCTTCCTGAGCTGGCATTTTCCCACTATTGCCTTCTTCGGGAGGGGCAGCCAACCTCAGATCTACACGGTTGCATTCCTGTTGGGAGCCTCAGGGTATTTTTGCGGATCTGCCTCACTATTCCTATCAGGTAGGCAGAGCCAGAAGAAGGAGACACAAGAGGGGGCTGGAGTAGGGGGCAGATGGAACAAGATTGGAGACAGGTCTGCACTGCATCCCTCCCCACCCCACTCCTCCCTGGGCCCTCCCTGCCCCCATCCATAAGGGGGTCTCCTGCACGTGCACCCCATCGCTGAGGAGGAAGAACGTTGGTCAGCTCAAGAGGTCACTGCAGTCCTCTGGGCCTCCCTTCTCCAGTGTCCCACTCAGCAAGGCCATCAGTCCCCTCACCTACCTTCCCCAGCCTTCCCAGGGGGTCTGTGACACTGCCCACTGATGGGTCCAGAAATCGACAGAGTGGGTGGAGCCAAGGATGCAGAAGTGACAGGAACCAAAACCAGAGACAGGGGAGAGAGGAGAGCCATCATGTCCACTGTGACCAACTGAACCCACTCTCCAAAGGACTCTGCTTCTAATGTGGGATGCTTTCTCTTTTGTCACCATGAGTGGTTCTGTTAACTTCTGTCCGTGGGATTACTGAGGCACCCTTCTGACTGGACAGCCTTGCCCTGGCCCCAGCCTCTCCCAGCACCAGAGAAACCAGCGTCACCAGGGAGCCCCCTGGAAGCACAGACCCCAGGCCCACCCACCCCACACTACTGCAGGAAGATGTGCCTGGTCACGAGATGTCCAGGGGATTTGTATGTATCTTAAAGTTTGAGAAGGACTATTATTATAAGACGATGCCAGAGGTGCCACACAGGCTCCCATTCTTCCTAGGAGAGGAGATTCCCCTTCCTTGGGAGGAGACTCCCCTTCCTCTTGCCCTCTGCCTTCCTTTCTAGACAGAGTTCTAGCCGGGGCCATTACGTCTGGACATACTTTGGTTGACACAACTTGGGGCGGGAGATGCTCTTGGCATCTAGGGGAGTAGAGGCCAGAGATGCTGCTGTCCTACAGTTCACACAAGAGCCACACACACACGCACACAAGGAAGTACTAGCTCTAAATGTGAGTGGGCGCCATTCAAACCCTGCCTGACGGCTCTTTTAGTCTGTGCTGGGTGACGCGGGGAGCAGGCCCCCGGAAGGGCACTGGCCAGGCCATCAGTGGCGGCTCCTCATGTCAAACAGTCTCTCCTTGGCTGCCGCAATTGTGTGGCTGGCAGCAGATCAAACCTTTGGTCTGTTTGATTTGGGAACCTAAGATCCAGATCTGTATAAAATATAAGTCAACACAAAGATCTGACCAAGTTAAAATCTATCTGAAGCAGACAAACAAGGTCAGATACACTCCCATTCTCACATCCTTCTCCCTATAGCCCCTGACCACCTAAGCCTGGACAAGGGCATCAGGGGCCAATGGTCACACACAGGACAGGGCGAAAACCCTAGGTGACCAGGTTGGCTTCATCCCCATGAGAGAGTATTCAGTAAATGTCTGAAGTGTGCACGGCATTGCCAGGCACCAGGAGGAAGAAGACTGTGAGTAAACACCAAATAAATGGACAGGACAGAAGAAAGACCTACCTGCTGACATCTAAAATAAAGTGCTCTGCAAAAAATATCAAGCACTGTGCACCTGTAATGCGTATACACGTCAGATACTTGTATAATAAAGTACTCAGCTTTAATAATGGCAGACTCCTACAGCACACAAAGCATCCAGACATCTGTCACCACCCAGGGATGAAGCGGGGAGACACTTTCAGCAAGAGAAATGGTACTTGCTTTGGATGTATTAATTGCAGGTACTTAACCAATAGGGGAGGTAAAAAGGGCTGTTTCTACATTTAACATTTCTGTGTCACCCTCAAACCCAGTCTACTTGAGTCAGTGTGAGGATTTAATTTTGTTAATACTGAATTAAATAATTTCTAGTTAATGCTAGCACTGGTTTGGGGGGAAGAGGAAAGTCAGATATCCAAGAAAACCATGCAGGTCCTCAGTTCAGCACTTTTTCTAACACTAGAAAGATCCACTGAAATTGTGAATGGCCCAGACATGAGGTTGCCTGTAATGGAACAGCCTGGCAACATTCTGCCCCCAATTCCCTTTGTGGAGGGCAGGCTCCTGCAGACCCACCTTACCACCATCCAGGAACACTGAAACAAATCGACTGGCTAAAAACACATTAGATAGTCATGGAGGTCATGCTCGCCTACTGGGAATTCAGCCTGATAGGTTCATCTCTCAAGCCAGCAAGTTTCAGGCTGACCTCTGGTGGCCTCCAGGCCAGCCAAGGTCATGTTCTCTTCTGTGCTAAAGTCAATTGCTGCATTTTAGAAAACAGAGTACAAACCACATGGTCTGTAAATTCTGCTCCTGTGAAGAACTTATTTAACCTGTTGCTACCCAATTAACCTACTCCTCCATCTCATACAGCAGGCGTGTGGCGGAGACATCGAAGAAGAATGCATGGGCTCTGGCCCCACAGCCAGCACCGTCATCTGGGGTTACTGATGAGTCAACGGAGCTGTGCGGGCTGATACCAAGCCTGAGGCCCGGCTAGGATGTTACAACTGCTTACAAACTGGTCTGTGCTTCCAGAGTAACCCGTCATCAGAAATGTGCTGTGATCTCCAGAGCCTAACCCGGCAATGGGGGCTGACACGAAGCTTTGTGTGGGAGTTTATCTGGTGCCACTGCCTCCACGTTGACAGCCAGCAACTGGACTGTAGACAGTGTTAACATTCAAAAGTTTCACGACTGTGCTGTGTTTGCAAAGTGGCACCAGGTTAGCACAGGAATGGGGTGGCCTTAAGTGGGGTCACTTTAAATGGAGTGACCACTGAATCGCAGAATATTTTTGCAAGCATTCTACCAACCTCTGAAGCCCAGTGTCTTTTGTTGTTGCTGTTGTTGCTGTTGTTGTTGTTGTTGTTGTTGTTGTTGTTGCTACCCCAGGAGCATTCTACTGAGCTATACTCCCAGCCTTTTTTTTTTTTTAAATTTCAAAACAGAGTCTTACTAAATTGCTGAGGGTCTTACTAAGTTACCCAGGCTAACCTCAAACTCCCATCCTCTTATCTCTGCCTCCCAAATACTGGGATTTCAGGAGTTCACTGCCACACCTGGCCCTAATAAGCTTTTTTTATATATAATTTTTACATTTTTTATTTTATTTATTTTTTATTTTTTATTTTTTGCAGGTTTGGGGATGGAACCCAGAGGCATTTGACCTCCGAGCTACACTCCCTGCCCAATTTTTTATTCTTTATTTTGAAACAGGTCCTTACTGAGTTGCAGAGGGTCTCACTAACTAGCTGAGGCTATCCGTAAACCACGATCCTCCGGTCTCAGCCTCCCAAATGCTGGGATTACAAGCGTGCGCCACCATGCCCGGCAAATTTTTTAAATGTTATTTTTAACTGTCAAATACTAATTGTATGCTGATGGCCTTTTGTTGGTAGAGTATCCCATGCCAAATATATTCACAGCCACGGATCCAGTAATCCCCAGGCAGGTGATTTTGCCACTTTCCTTACAGCTGGCTCCTGCACCCATCTCGGAGGCAGGGGCAGGCAGAAGCTCTGTGATCAGAAAGCCAGGCTGTTTGGAGGGCCACTTGCTAGCTCAGAATCTCACGTTCCCCTCTTGTGTCCCTGTCTACAACTGGCTAAGGTCCCCCTTTGGGCCTGGGGTGGTGGCAGGCTCGATGCAGCAGGCTGCCCCTGCCAGAGCCTCTTCCTAGCCTCACTTCTGCTGCAGGTAGAAGCTGCAGACCCAGCTGACATCTTTGTAGATCCACTAGGGCAGGAAGAAACTTTGGCACATTCAGCAGTGGGCACTGCCTTGGGCACCCAGTACAAGGATCCCCCTGTAAGAGACAAGGCCTGTAACGTGCTCAGATTCTGCTAGTATCAGTGTGGTCACTTTTATACAAGTGCCTGCCTCGTGTCATTCTTTTACACGTGCACGATGGCAAGCCACATGCCAGAGTGCCGTGTCAGGCCCAGCCCTTTGCCCACCACATCCACGATCCCATGATACCAGTGAGCGTGAGGGCAGGGGAGGCGTAGGGAGCAAAGGCCAGAAATGGAAGCCCAGGGGCCCTGACCAAGAACACAGAGGAAGCGCTCAGGCCTCTTGTCTCTCCTGCAGGCCAGAGCACAGGGCAGCCCTCCGTGCTGTCGGAACTGTGCCGAGGAGGCTTGAAAGTCGCTGCCGGTGCCCAGGGCGCCGATGCCCTCAGGCCTACCTGGTAAAGCGTGGGACCTCATCGTTGATGTTCACTATGCTGAGCCGCAGCTCTGTGGATGCTTTGAGGCCTCCGCTGTCGCTCGCTCCCACGGTGAGGCGGCAGCTGTCAGGGATATAGTCCAAGTGAGACAATGAAGCTTCGCTGATGCTCCCTCGAAGTGGGGAGGGAGACAAGAGTCTTTCCCCATTCCTTACTGTCCTGCAGTGGTCCAACTTGCTATGTCCACCTTCCCTCCCAGCCCTAAAAGCCCACTCCCTCAGTTCTCAGTCTGCACAAGTTCTTTACAGCCGTTACCTCCCAGGATGGTGTCTGCTCCAGCCAGCCAAGCTCACCCTGTGACTCCTCAGACCTCACACTGTTCCTGGCCAGTGCCTGTCCTGCCCAGGCGGAAGCGATGCTCCCACGGTGTGAGTACCTACCCAGGTCCTCAGGATGGGTGCAGAGTTGGGGGCCTTACCTGCGGTTTGCTTCCCCAAGCCCCACCTCTCCACTGGGCTGTTCACCCAACCCTGCTGCCCCCCTGTGCCCCGCCCCTTCGTGGGAGGCCACCTCTCGGGAATGGCACTGCGCTCTGAGCGTTCCTCCTGACTCTGGGTGCCCCCTCCCAATATGCTCATTCTTGCTCTCTGAAGAGGATGAGTTTGGATGGGAGACACCTTCCAGGTAACGGCCTCATCCTCTCCCACCCTTGGCTCACAGCCCACTGAGCCCACAGCGGGGCAGCAGATCATGCAAAGCCCTGAGGTAGGATAGAAAAAATGGATGAGATCGGTAGAAGGTAACAGGAAAGAGTGACTGTATCTCCAGATCTAAAAACTCCCCGGTCGTCCTCACCTTCACTCCGAAGGCCTGTTTCCCTCCAGGCCTGAATTCCTAAAAGGTCCAGTAAATCTTAGAGTACCCTAAGTCCAGTTAATTAGTGCCTGTGTACTTTGTTAGCTTACAAAGTGTATATTTAGACTGATCAAAATAAGTCTAGGGAACCGGGCGTGGTGGCGCATACTTGTAATCCCAGTACTTGGGAGGCTGAGACAGGAGGATCGCATAGGTTCAAAGCCAGCCTCCGCTATTAGTGAGGATCTCAGCAACTTAATGACACTCTGTTTCCAAATAAAATAGAAAATAGATCTGGGACTGTAGCCCGAAGGTAGAAAGCCTCTGAGTTCCATACCCAGCACCACAATTAAAAAAAAAAAAAAAAAAAAAAAGTCTAGAAAGCAAGGCGTGGTGACGCACGCTTGTAATCCCAGTACTTGGGAGGCTGACATAGGAGCATTTGGTTCATGGCCAGCCTCAGCTACTTAGTGGGGCCCTCTGCAACTCAGTGAGAGCCTGTTTTAAAATAAAAAATAAAAAAGAGGGCTGGAGGTGTAGCTTGGAGGTAGAATGCCCCTGGGTTCCATTCCCAGTACCACAAAAAGAAAGGAAGGAAGGAAGGAAGGAAGGGAGGAAGGAAGGAAGGAAGGAAGGAAGGAAGGAAGGAAGAAAGGAAAATAAATAGGGCTAGGGGTGTAGTTCAGAGGTACAAATTTGGCCCCTGGGTTCCATTCCCAGTACCACAAAAAAAAAAAGAAGTTTAGAGAAAGGTATTATTCAAAGCCTTATTATGTGAGTACAGTCCACTTGCTATCCATGAAGTAGATAATAATGTCAACTTGAAGATTCTGAGAAGAACCAGACCCACTCTCACCTGCTCTGTGCTCCACCATCAAAGAAATCAAAATTCTTAGGCTGACATCACCCCACACACCTCTCATACTCTATTTACAAAGTTCCCTTTAAGAGAAGAGCCATGGAACCCCAAGCATGTCTCTCTCGCTCTGGAGACTGCCCCATTCTCCCTTGAATGTGTCTCTTGTTCCTAAATAATCTCTATGGCTCTGACTGGCTCCTGCTGAAATTCTTTTCTGTCATGCAAGCCAAGGACCCAGCTGCTCCTGAGTTGCTTTCCCCCTCTCTCCCCCACTGGGAACTCCTGGGGATCCTGCACGGAAGTAGTCCTTCTCCAGTGACAGCCCCAGTGGCCTCAGGTTGCGCGTGGCTTCTCTCTTGTGTTTGCTTTGCCCCTCAGAAGTCATACTTCAGGGAAAGTCATTGCCAAGGCTACCTGTTGTGTCCTGCTTCGAAGTCCAGTTCTGTTATGGAGAAGAGGGTGCCATTGGCAGACATTCTGAAGCTCGTTGAGGGAGAAATCAAGAAGTACTACAAAGGAAGGGGAAAACAGAATCATCTATCTGCACATGTGTTTGTTCAGTCCCCATTTTATATTCTTGGCCTTGGAACATTTTCAATGAGTCAGAATACATCCAAATGGACAGCTCTCAGACTTAATGGCTCCTGAAGTAAAAGCTTCCGGATCTGCTAGTCTGAGCTTCCAGCCCTAATTGATCACACCATGAGACGCTGGTCACTGGACCCTGCTTCGGCTACTGAACGTGGACAAAGGGTCCTGTCCACTTTTGAGCTCAGTTTCCTTATTGCCACCCCTAGATTCTCAGTTGGCGTCCGTATATCTGGCTTTGATTCTGTGCCTTGGCTTTAACCACCAATGTCTACCATGCATTAGATAGTAGGACTAGGCCAAAGTGAAAACGATCTAAAAGAGCAAACAAAATAGGAGGCACAAAGATGTACATAAGCATCACTCGCTGAAATGATGGAGGGGATAGAAAAAAGACAGGTGTCACCTAAGAATGAAACTCAGCTGGACACGGAGTACAGGTTGGAACCATGGTTGGGGATATATAAGAGCTATTTTAAAATCTCCCAGATAGCCAGGTGTGGTGGCGCATGCTTGTAATCCCTGCGCTTGAGAGGCGGAGACAGGAGGATCCCACAGGTTCGAAGCCAGCCTCGCTGGCTTAAGAGACCCTGTTTCCAAATAAAACAGTATACAAATAGGTCTGGGGAGTGTAGTCCAGAGGTAAAAGGGTTTCCAGGAACCCCAGTACCACCACCAAAAAAAAAAAAAAAAAAAATCCCCCAGATAGGTGGCCAAGGGTAAAGTCCTTCCTACTTCTTTGGGTGGTTGAGAGCCTTTGTCATCTTGGCATTCAGCGCCCAGCCCAGCTCCATTCTCTCCACGATGCTCTGTGCAGAACCCCTTGTTCTTATGGAAACACACGGGCTCAGGTGTACAGCCCACTGAGGGCCGGGCTGCAGGAGGACTGTGGCTGGGTCCTCACCACAAGGTCTAGGACAAATCCTTTCCTTGCCCATAATTGCTCTTTCGTGTTATTGGACTAAACGAGAATGCCCACTGGAAAATGTGAAGGGCTGTAGACACATGTGAGACTCACATGTTATATCCCTTTGTTCCAGGGGGCTTTAAAGTTAGAAGGTTCATTAATTCCCGCTAGCATGAAGGATGAACTGTCCTCAAGGCCACAGATCTCTTGATCAGGTCATCAGTGGAGGGGTTGTAACCAGAGCCACAGCCCCTGAAGCTGAGACTCAAGGGAAAAACTGACCAAGGTTTCTGACCCAGCGATTCGCTATGTGATTGCTGCTGGGCTCCACTACGAGAAGGGAGTGTGCAGAAAATAGATTAAAGGTCTCCTTGGGGGCCAATAGAAAGGTTTAAGACCATTTTTAAAGTGTTTACTCTCTGTTCCTTATTTAACAATCTCTTTCTAGTTGTAACGAACATATTTTCTTATACAAACATTGGGAAAGACAGAGAAGCATTAGGGAGGGGCTAAATATAAGTCACCATAAAATTTCTTTGTTTTGAAGCATGGCCTTCTGCTCTTCCTATGTAAACATAAACACTCCAAAATCTTAAGATGCTGTTCTAATCCAAATGATAATACCTTGTTCTTTTCATCTATATATTATTTTCTCATTCTTTTTTTTGCCTTTGAATTGTACCCAGGATTGTTCTACCTCCGAATTATACCCCCAACCCCCCCTTTTTTTAAAATTTTCTATTTTGAAATGGGGACTTGCTAAGTTGCTGAGGCTGGCCTTGGACCTCCATCCTCCTGTCTAAGGCTCCCAAGTATTAGGACTAAAGGTTTGCACCACCATGCCCAGCTTATAATTTTGGCAGTATTTCTGGGGTTTTATTATTGTTGTTTCTTTCTTTCTTTGTTTTGTTTTTGGCACTGGGGATTTAACCCAGGGCCTGATGCATGCAAGGCAAGAGCTTTGCCACTGAGCTACATCCTATCCCTTATTGTATCCTTAAGTTTTATTTTATAGCTTAGTTAATGATGATTGTTCAATGGGGGTTTATTTTACTAAGTCTTATTTGCAGGTCATCTGGGTGTTTCTTGCCTGTTTTTATAAAGAAATCTTGGGCAGTGCCAAAGAGTTCCCTTCTCCCAAACTCTAAACTTATATAAGTACCTCGGCAGCACTCCAGCACAGGAATTTTAAATCCCAAGCCCCTGCCAATTATCTAATTCACTATCTGGTCAGCAATTGCCTCAGTCCAAAGCTGCCCATGTGTGGTCCTGTATCTTCCAGCTGAGTCTTCCCTGACTCACATATCCATACAACAGAGGCCCAAGCTAGACGTGATGGGAGGAAGGGACAGAGAGGCCCATGGGGAGGGGCATGTACGACATGGTGGGAGGTTACCAGTTAAGAGCCAAAGTTATTTGGGGCAGGCTTTAGTCCCTGTTAATAGCCATTTACTATCAACCTCCGTATCTGACCCAGGTCTTGTGACCACTGGATAAAACTCCAGACCTCTGCCTCCACCAGCTCTAGAGCTAAGAAGGGGATAACATCTGAATCCAGTAAAAAAAAAATTCTCTTTCTTGCCTCCTTAAAGATAATATAAGAATCCTATAAAAGAGATCCCCCCTGCCTCTTCCTAGCATCCCTACATGAGGACTCTACCTCCTTTCCTTTGTGACTATAAAAGCTCTTGTAACCTCTTCCACAGGAGATCCGTGTCATTCTGGGCACGCTGAGTCTGTGTTCCTGAGGCATGCATGGCCACTCCTATTTGGCTCATAGCAAATTATCCTCTTATTTTCTCAAAGCAGAGTTGACACTCATTTAAAGTATAAAATCCTGAGGCAGGACACTAGTGAATCCTAGACTTGATCTCTAGCACTGAAAGAAAAAAATCCTGAGGGAAAAGGTAACTGCACCTTCCCAATATATAATACAGAGCTGGCCCATAATAGATGCTGAATAAAAACTTGTTAAGTGCTAAATATTGGGGTTTTCTTTTTGCTTGTTTCCCAACCATAAGAGAACAACATTTCTACCTTGAAAAATTCTCAAACAAAACAACAAAAATCATGCCAAACACTTTTTGGAAAATCTGTTTGAATGAGGTAATACTAGATTTGGCTATAAAATTTTCTCCAGTTTGGCCTGCAGTCTCAACAACTTATGTGAAAAAGAAAAGAAAGAAAAAGCAGGGGGGGGGACAGCAACAGAAAGAAAGGGTACAAAGAACATAGAACCATAGAATGTAAGAATTTTTTCTTAATTCTAGTGAGAGGCTGATTTCCTGGAATCTTGGTTTTTTTTTTTTTTTTGTATTAGTGTCAGGGTAATTTCTTTTTTCACTAAACCTTCATGCTTTGTTCGTGGGAATGGCAGTTTTGTACTTAGAAAAGAGATAATATCCATAGACTAAAAATATTGTGTCATGTGGCCATTTGCCAGCGACTCAGTAAGGCTTTCTGTGAAACCTGGCATTCTCTCCCCCTTTTTAAAGGCTTGTTTAATCAAAGCTGCTCCCTTGATATTCATTCTTGGAAAACAGAAATTAAATAGAATGCAAAGCAACTGCACCCTCTCTGCCCCCGTACTGGCTAAGAAAAGTCCCAAGTAATCAGATCAATTCAGTTAACAAATGCTTGTCAGACAAGCTCTCTGGTCTCCCTGCTGGGAACAGTCCTTTCCCGCCTCCTGGTTTCTCTATTCCAAGCCCCTTTTTAGCTACAGCTAAGGGACACAAAAGCTTCTGTTTGGAACGGTAGGGGCCAATCCTTCCTACCCGGTTTGCTTTTCAGTGTGCCTTGGTGTAAAGAGATAGATGGTGAGAGGGAACTGGCCCTAATTCCTAAAATGTCCACTGGTCATTGGGGGAGGGATGCCACCTTCTGTGGCTCCTCCACTGCAGTCGGAGCCACTGGCCAATGATTCAACCTGTAGTGATCCTGTGGCCATAAATTGCTACAGGTCTGGGGTGCTGCAGTGCAAACAAGTAGTAAGGTTTCAGCCTCCTGTCTCCCAGAGAAGAGGCAGTCTACTCCCAGGCCACCCTACCCCAAGTTTCCAGAGGGAAGGAAGGACTCTTAATTTCCTAATTCTAGAAAATCACCAGTAACTCTGCAAGCCAGAGATCACGTGGGCCCAAACACAGCCCAGAAGAGCAAGAGTGCACAGCTTCGTCTTCCAGCCCCGCTGTGGGGGCGCTGCAAAGAAGACGCCACATTCCTACTATGTTGTCAGTGTAAGTTGAATATTTTGCAAAAGCCTCAATGTTTCACTCTCTTTCTCCTTATTCTACCTTCATCCCTGCTTAGAAGTGGCAGGTGCGGAAGGAGAGTGGGGAAGAAGCCTTGGAGAGAGAAAAACTATCATTCAAAACTAACCAATCAGGCCGGGCGTGGTGGCCACGCTTGTCATCCCCGCGCTTGGGAGGCTGACAGGAGGATCGCACGGGTTCGAAGCCAGCCTCAGCTACTTAGTGAGGCTCTCAGCAACTTAGTGAGACCCTGTTTCCAAATAAAATATAAAAAAGGTCTGGGAGTATAGCCCGGAGGTAGAAGGGCTTCCAGGAACCCCAGTACCACCAAAAAAAAAAAAAAAAAAAAAACAACTAACTATTCAGCCAGGCACAGTGATACCACCTGCACTCCCAGTACTTGGAAAGATGAGACAGGAGAATCACAAGTTTGAGGTCAGCCTCAGCAACTCAGTGGGACCCTCAGCAACTAAGACCTGTTAAAAAAAAAAATTAAAAAGAGTTGAGGGTGTAGCATGGATATAGAATGCCCCTAGATCCAGGTCCAATCCACAAAACCAGAGAGAGAGAGAGAGAGAGAGACAGACTAAGTAGGTCACAGGCAAGAACTTGAGTATTTTTAAGAGACACCTTGACGAATGCAAAATGCTTTTAACAATGTGATCCTTAACTAGAGCTGCAGATCCAAGCCCCCCACATTCTGTCATCCTTCAGCAGCCTGGGTCCTGTGCTGCACGATTCAGGCTGCCCTGATCTTGGTGACGATGATCCCTAAGGGAAATCGTGTCCCTCTCAAAGTCTGCGCAGTCCCCGGCGGCACTTGGAGTGAGGATTGTCCAAGCCACTGCCTTTTCCTTTTATGAGCATTTGAACAAGAGCCTGCAGTAGAGTGACTTTTGCTCAGATTTTGGCTGTGACTCCAGACTTCGCAGGCAGACACCGGGGAGCTGAACGAGTGGGGTGTGTGGGTGTGTGGATGCCGTGCTGCCACTCAAGAAGGAAAGGGGTGGGATGCCAGTGGCAGAATTGCCAGAGCAGGATTTAAAAGGCCTGGGCAGGAGTCAGGGCAGCTACCTGGCCCAGCAAAAGTCTCCGTTCCCTCCCTTATTTGGAAATAAGGAGCGGTGTTCCCCAGGGCCAGGTGCAGCAGGAGACCATCAGGTTACTCAAGGCAGCTGACTGCCGCTGCTCAGAGAGAGAAGGCTTCCTCTGTTGCCCTCCCAGTAGCCCAGCTGATAGCAAGGTGATTGCTCTTTTAATTTAATCCTTTGTCTGCCCGGGTGGAGACAAAGCACACTTCATTTTATGCAAAAGCGCTTCCATAATGGAAGGGCCGAGAGAAGAGAAAGCCCCTTAATGGAGGGACAGCTGCACTAGATCACTTTGCCTCCAGCTGAGAAACCGATTAGTCCTCAGAGTCTCGGAGGAGGCTCTGCGGCAGTGGCGGTCCTGGGGCCATTTCCAAGCAGAGGGGCGGGAGTTGGGTGAGAGGGGAGGGGCTCACTCAGCCTTTTGCAGGAGGTGGAGAAGGAGTTGGGCAGGTCCCAGAGAAGAAATGCCAGGAAAGACGATTATTCCCGTGCAGGCCATCCTTCTCACGTTGCTGCGTCCCTCTGAACCCTCTCTATTTACAGCCTCTTCACAAGACAGAAGTTGCCCAGGGAGGGACAGTGAATGCTAGCTCTCAGCCCAAGGATCCAAAACTAGTCACCAGCCTCGTGAGCGTGAGACTACTGACCATTTGAAATGCAGCAGGTCCGAATGAAGATGAACTGCAAGTATAAAACGCACACCAAATTTTAAGACAGTATATAAAAAAGGAAAATGCCTCATGTGATCATTTTTATTTTGATTATGTGTTAGAATGATAATATGCTGGATATATTGAGATAAATCAACTACATTAAAATTAATTGCACCCATTTTCTTGTACTGATTTAATGTAGCTACTAGAATATGTAAGATTACATGTGCAGCACCCATTTCTGGCTTATGTTATAGCTTCATTGGACAGTACTGGTTCCATAGTTCAGTATTTTTCACTTTTCCTTTAAAAGGAGGGGGCAAATACCAGTGGTTTCTGGATACACTCCTGGTTTTCATTATCTATGACATGATTTCACTTCATTAAGCTAGATAGAGGTTGTCAGACGCGTCACTTTAAAAGGAGTTGGGGTTTCAGAATGTACGCTAGAGTTATTTTTTTTAATTTATTCTTCATTCTCTATTTACTGCCACCAGCAAGGTGACTTGTGGAGCCCAGCAGGTAAGATGACGGGCACAAACCAAGCCTTGGTGGCTTCAGGCACATGCTTTGGTGTTTTATTAAGGCCTGTTCTTCTTGCTCAGTTCAACGGTTCTGAAGTGTAGTGTACACCAGAATCCCTGGGAAGTTTGCATTCTAACAGCATTCTCCTGGAATGTGTATTTGTTAAAGCTGCCTAAATACATTCTCATGCCTGAACACACTCTAAGAATTACTCATAAACAAGTGTTCCCAGCCTTCCTGATCAAAAGAGTCTCCAGAGGTATTTAGAAACTATACAGATCTCCCAGACTCGACCCAGACCCACAGAAACCAAAACTCCAAGAAAGGGACTTGGGAAATCTGGGGGACAGTGGTTCTTAATCCTGGGGAGGCAAGAGTACAGGGTTAAAGTTTGAGCTGGTGATGGAAAAGCACTGCACGCTTTATGCTTAAGATGAAAGGTAAAAAGTCCTTTCCAACTACATCCACTGTGCAAGATAAGTAACACAAACCATCAAACCGATGTGAGCAGATCTGACCATAATCCCTCGGGGGACAGCAACCAGGACCAGCATTTAGATGCATTTCCATGTTAAAAGGTACACCCAGGGTAGGAGGCCTAACACAATTCTAGGCACATATTTAACCATGTGCAAAATGGCACAGCCACAGCAGGTGATTGCATGGTGACCTCGAGCATCATTATGTAACCTAGAAGTATGAAAATTCATGGACCACGACTATACATGCATTGGTCCCCTTGTGACTGGGGATGAAGTGGCCACTCTGCTGCCTGGCTACTCTACTTATGTCCAGCCACTTTGCTGTATGCAATAAATGGTGCATTAAACTTTGTTCTAATGCTCTCTGTGAGCTGTGTTTGATTTCTATCCTGCGAGAGCAAAGCCCCCGCAGAGCCAGTGACACCAGGTATGTATGAGGTCACCTGGGGCTGTATGTTCCTGATGCCCAGGCACACCCACCACAATCACATCAGACTTTCCAGGGGGCCTGCTGTCTGTGTGTGTCTGATGTCCCCAGGTGGTTACAATTTACAGCTAAGGTTGAGAAGCACGGGCTTGGTCAACAGCTAATTAACCCATCTCCTTTCTACTTTTCCTGAGCCAACTATGTCACACAGTACCCCAAGTGCCCAGAATAAAATGTCTGAGAACAAAGGCCATAATGGATTACTTCCCGAAGTCTTATTACCTGTTTCTAGCCTGAGAAGTTTCCGTCTCAGGAGGCTGTCAACTTTCTGTGCAGCTGTTGGTTCCAGAACAGGTGTTAAGTGCTTCATTAATGCCTCTACTGCCACCCTGAGGCCTCCTCTCCACACGCCCCCTGACCTCTGCTGCAGGACCCACCAGCGGTTGCCAGCTCCAGACCCCACAGCTGTTCTCAGACACCTTTTGATGGCTACATCTTTTCAAGGGAACAGTAGGCTGCGGCTGCCTCCCCCGCACTGCCTCTCATCTGGAAGGGTAATGACCCAAACTGTGGGTGTTTCCACAGAGACCAGGACCTCATGCTGTCTATGTAATTTGGAGGTATATTAAAATGGAGATTTAAAAAATAAATACTTGTCTTCACAACTGAGATTCCTCCCACCTGGCACTCATTGCATCCTATATAAACTTTACAGTAATTATACTGAACTATAATTATTTGGTGTATGCATACAATATCCCAGCCAGGTGCCGTGGCACAAACTTGTAATCCCCGCGCTTGGGAGGCGGAGACAAGAGGATCGTGGCAGGTTCGAAGCCAGCAGCGCTGGCTTAAGAGACCCTGTTTCCAAATAAGATATGTATATAAAATAGGTCTGGGAGTGTAACCTGGAGGGAGAAGGGTTTCCAGGAACCCCAGTACCACCAAAAAAAAAAAAAAAATACAATATTCCAAATATGGCACCTTGACACCTGAGAAAACTGTAGAAGTATAGAGGTCACTTGGGCCTCCGCCCTGGTCTCTCCCCTGAAGCAAGGTAATAAAATAAATCCATCCTCTCACCCACCTGAAGTAGGGCTCGCGAGGGATTGAGCCCTAGACACGGAAGCCAAGAAGAATCTGAGTGAACAGCCCTTACCAAAGTCCTCCCAGTTTAAAACCACTGGTCATACCCCTTCACCCCGTATGCCTTCACGCCTTCTTCCTTCTTCTACCTGCACGGAATCGCAAGGTGCAGCCTGGAAATGCAGCAGCCACTTTGCAATCATGAGGTGAGAACAAGGACTAAGCCAGTGGACGCGCTCAGGATGGAAGAGCAGAAGCATGGAAAGAGCACAGGTTCTTGATGGCCGCGGTTGCACCAGCACTGGGCTGCCTGGGTCTAGGCTTGTTACGGGAAGGGAACAAACCTCCCACTGTGGTTAAGTTTTCTCTTATTTGCAAACACTACCTGACATCATTAGTATGTTACCAGTAAGTACGTATTTAGAGCACCTACTGTTGCTTTTATGGTGTAGTAGATACCCAAGAAGTGTGTGAATATGCATTTGCCTACTCATGCAAATGTTGACATGAATAGATCTTGAAATAATGAATAAATGAATGAATGATTTTTTGGACAGAAGGCTCATCATCTTATAAAAACAGACTATCTCCCAACTTTAAGATCTGTCCAACAACAGCTTTGTTTCCAACCCTGTGGACTATATTATATTGGTCCTGGAGTTTATTCCCAAGGCTCACTTCCTCCTGTTAAAAAAAAAAAAAAAATCTTTTTGAAGCTGCAAATCATGCAGCACACAAAGGAAGCAGCCGCCTGCTGCTGCCAATTCCCCAGGAGTCACATTTCAAGTGTGCTCTTCTCCCCCAGGCTGGTTGGCAGGAGTGTGGACCACACCAGGCTTGGTCAGGTGGAATTAGCCGCATCTTTTTCTTTCCAACCTGGGCTGCCCAGCATCAGCACCAGGCAGGTTAGTGGGTGGAGCTGAGATCTGAGGGGTCTGAGCCCCTCAGCAAGCTAAGGGGCTTCTCAAGGGCTGGCGGTTACCAGAGGCTGTAAGGAGCTTCTTTAAGGAAACTGAATTTAAAAAGTAGAAAAAAGACATCAGCCTTTCTCAGACTGAGCCATGCATGAGGCAACTCTCCAGGACCCAGGTTCCTGCTCCACACAGGAGAATTCCTGGGGCTCTTTTTTAATTTGCTCAAGACTGCTCCCAGCAGTCTTCAGAAGGTTAAGTTAATGCCTGGCTTTGGGATGTGCGTTTTATGCTCACTTTTAAAATAGTATAGGTGAGCCGGGCGTGGTGGCACATACATGAAATCCCTGCGCTTGGGAGGCTGAGACAGGAGGATCGCACAGGTTCGAAGCCAGTCTCAGCTCCTTAGTGAGGCTCTCAGCAACTTAGTGAGACTGTTTCCAAATAAAAATATATAAAATAGGCCTGGGAGTATAGCCCAGAGTTAGAAAGCCTCTGGGTTCCACCCCCAGGACCACCAAATAAAATAAAATAGTATAGGCGAGTCTTTATCAGCTAGATTTTTTAAATCTTGATCGGATGACTTGCCAATTATTGTGCTAAGTGGCTTTTAATCTGGTAGCCCTTACCTACCATGTTAGGTGTTATTATTCATCCTGTGTTGTGCTCAAAGAAATTGCAGCTCAGAGAGGCTAAGAACTTGTCTGCGATCACACTGGGCCGGGAATTCAGGCTGGAGAGTTGTCTCTCTTTATTCTTCCAACCATCCTCTGTGACTTGAAAGTGGACAACAGCTGGGCGTGGCGGCGCACGCTTGGAATCCCAGTACATGGGCGGCTGAGACAGGAGGACCACAGGTTCGTGTCCAGCCTCAGCTACTTAGCGAGGTCCTCTGCAACTTAGTGAGACCCTGTTTCAAAATAAAGAATAAAATAGGGCTGGGGGTGTAGCTCGGAGATAGAATGAGTTCCATCCCCAGTACCGGGGGGGAAAAAGTGGACAGCATACAGCATACTACCATAACTGCCACTGTCCCAATCTTCCCCACCCTGCCACGGCTCCAGACTCCAGGCTCCGGCTCCCCTGCCAAAACCCGCGTGGACAAGAAACTCTTCAGTGTGACGAGCAGACTTACGCTCAGGGGGATGCTTCGTCTCGTGTCTTCTGGATCGAAGGCCTCAACCTGATAAATGAATCCAGGTCTTGTCCTTTCTGTTATGTAGAGGTCCAAACCTATATCCACATCCAAAATGGAACAAGAAACGTTTTATTACAGAAAGTGAGATACAACCAAAGGGGACTGAGAGGGTTGGCATCCAGGACAGAAGGAAGGGATAATAATACAGGCAGTGAGAAAGGCGGCCAGCCAATTTGCACACGTGGCTCCAATTATGGGAATTAATAAAATGCTGTGGTGTCAAATATGTGCTTATTTCCTCCACTGAGAGGTGACCTAGGGTACCACTGTTTGGAGGAAAGAGGGAGGTGATAAGAGTAGAGTTGGGAGGCAACCCGAGTAGAAACCGCCTGTGCGGGAAGGCTCCGGGTTCCAGGTTCACGCCCAGGCGCACAGTGCTCCTGAGCTTGCGGGGCACTTGTTATCTCAACAGAGCTGAGCTGCCGCCATACAGGGCTCTAGGGAACCGTGGAGAGGCAGATAGAGAGGGGAGGTTATGAGGCTCAGAGGAGGGGTCCAGAATTTTGTTTGATCTGCTTAGAGTTCTTCCTGGCAGTACTACCTCCTCCCACCAGCTCCGCCCAAGGGGTCACCAGCCCTTGCTCCAGTGGTACTAATTATCAGAAGTGTCTGGTAGCCGGGTGTGGTGGGGCACACTTGTAATCCCAGCATTCAGGAGGCTGAAACCGGAGGATCGCGTTTTGTGGACAGCCTCGGCTACTTAACGAGACCCTTTGCAACTCAGTGAGACTCTGTTTCAAAACAATAAGAAAACTAAAAAATAGGGCTGGTGGTGGGGCTTGGAGGTACAATGCCCCTGGGTTCCATCCCCAGTACGGGGAAATTTTTTTAAAAAGAAGTGTCTGGTAATATTCAAAGTAACACTCGTTGGGAGGCGGTATGCTGAGGACCTGCCATATTTTTTTTTCTATTATATTCACAAGGCCCTATGAAGAAGATATTGTGGTTGTTCTTAATTAACACTTTACAAATGAGGGACCCAAGGCTCCAACAGGTTAGAAAGTGGTCTGGGCTGGTCAGTGGCAGAATGGAGATTCAATGCCCACCTATCTATGTCTGGGTGTGGGGCTTCCCTTCACTCTTGCTGCCCTTCATGCCTTTGTTTATTTATTATTATTTTTTTAATTTTGGATGGTACTGGGGTTCCTGGAAACCCTTCTACCTCGGGCTACACTCCCAGACCTATTTTTATATTTTTTATTTGGAAACAGGGTCTCTTAAGCCAGCGAGGCTGGCTTCGAACCTACGACGGTCCTCCTGTCTCCGCCTCCCAAGCCCGGGGATTACAAGCCTGCGCCACCACGCCTGGCATACCTTTGTTTAAAAAGAAAACATTTTGATCCAGGCGTGGTGGCGCACGCTTGTAATCCCCGCGCTTGGGAGGCTGAGACAGGAGGATCACAAGGGTTTGAAGCCAGCCTCAGCCTCTTAGTGAGGCTTTCAGCAATTTAGTGAGATCCTGTTTCCAAATAAAATATAAAAAAGGTCTGGGAGTATAGCCCGGAGGTCGAAAGCCTCTGGGTTCCACCCCCAGTACCACAAACAAAACAAAACAAAAACATTTTACTGAGCCAGGCCTGCAATCACAGTATTATAAAAGCTGAGGCAAGAGGATCACAGGTTTGAGGCCAGCCTCAGCATTTTAGTGAACCCCTGTGTATCAAAATAAAAATAAAAGAAGGGGGATATAGCTCAGTGGTGGAGCAACCCTGGGTGCGATCCCCAGTACCACAAGTACCACAAGGAAAGAGAGAGAGGGAGGGAGGGAGGGAGAGAGAGAGAGAGAGAGAGAGAGAGAGAGAGAGAGAGAGAGATTAACTTTTTCAGAGAGAGCACTATGTTCCATAGACTGATCTGCATATCTGGAAGACAGAAGTTTCCCAAACAGACAAAACCCTGCCTCCATGGAGCTTGCAGTGTAGAGAAAAGACATGAGTAGTAAAATCAGTAAGTAAACTAAATATATGGTAGGAGGAAAAATCAGGGAAAGGAATATTTGGGGTTGGGTTAAATCTTTTATTTTATTTATTTTGTATTTTGGGGATTGAACCCAGGGGCATCATACCTCTGAGCCACACCCTAGCCCTTTTTATTTTTTTATTTTGAAATAGGGTGCTTCCTGTTAAGTTCCTGAAAGTCTCACTAAATTGTGGAGGCTGTTCTCAAACCTGCAGCCTCCTGTCTCAGCCTCCCAAGTACCGGGATTATAGGCGTGCACTACCACACCCAGCTAGGATTAGAATTTTGAATGTGGTAACTCTGGCAGGTTCACTAGGAGGCAACAGAGGAGTCAAGATTCTGGAAGAAATGGAGAACCCTGGAGATAAGGAGGGGAGAGGACAGGACAAATATGGAAGGAGGAGGAGGAGGAGGGTAATGCCAAGCACTAAGCTGCCAGGTGGCGCCTGCTGGGGAGTCCACACACCAGCAAGGAGGTGCACCCAGGGAGCAGGAGGGAGGCAGAGGGAGGGAGCTGGGGCAAGGAGGCGGGGCTCATCAGCTGGGCTGGGGCCTTGAGACTCTCCTTTCACACCAGATACCAAGTTCTTAAAGGGCTTGAGCAGAGAATTGCCTCCACTGAACTGGTGTTCTAGCAGACTCCTTCTGGCTGTGTCTGTGGCTTTTGGCGGCGGGGGAAGGGCAGGAGCTAGGGGCCAACCAGAGGCAAAGGCACTCACCAGGTGAGGCCCTGCTCCTGGCTGGGACCATGGTGACTGTTGTGCAGTGCTGGGGAGGGGGATCTGTTAGGAGCCGGCAAGGTTTCTGGATGGGTTTGAGGTTGGGTGTAAGAGAGAAAGAAGCAAGGGTACCTCCAGGTGCTGGGCCAAGTGACTGAATGGATGGAGTGACTGTCATCAGGGTGGGAAAGGTACAGGGAGGCAGAGGGGTTGGTGGCACAGGAGTCCAGAGCTTAGTCTGGGGGCCACTAGGCATCCGAGTGACGTTGGTATACGAGGTGGGTGTTTGGGTGGGGAGTTCAGAAGAGAGCCCGGACTGAAACAACATGCTCAGGGGGTGTCAGCACACACTTGGTGCTCAAGGCCAGGAACTTGGGGACATCCTGTAGAAAGTTCCCCTGTGTTCTGATTCAGAAACCGGTCGATCCATTTGAGGGCCCTGAGGCTCAGCCTCCTCCCTGGCACCGGGAGGTCGAGGAGGAGCCCCGGTGGGGAGCTCAGTGGATGTCAGGCCTGGGCTGCTGAGCTGGGGACATTCATTTATCCCCTGCTCATTAAGCAGCTGCTTTTCCCAGAGCAACAGCTGCTTGTTTATTTACTTTTTCTGTTTCCTCTGTCCCCCAGGGTCCTCCCTGATGCCACCGTCTGGGCTGCCTTGCACACCCTGGTGTCTTTTACCTTGTGCCAAGTTGCCTTGAAACTGAGGCGGCTCATTCACATCTGTCACCTGAACCGTCAGGACCTGCAGGTCTGTGACACCAACCTCATCCTTAACATAAATCTGCAAGTCAAATATGTTCGGTCCTGTTTCAAAATCTAGCTGTTCATTCCCAGTGGTGACAACCTAAAACAAAATGCAAAATTCATGGTGACCACGTGAAAGGAGGTGCGTGTCTCACACACACATTTGCAAGGGGATGTGGCTGGGAGGGGGGCAGCCAGGGTCCTGGAGACCTTCTTTTATTTTCATTCACTGCCAGAGAAACTGAGGCACCAGTTGTTTTGTTCGTCTTAGTCCTCCCAACACTAAATCCCATGACGGTTCACAAAAGGAGCTCCAGTGTGTGATGCTGCTTTTCATGGGAAGGGGAAATATGCAGGCGACGTCCTGGTGCAATTGACTGAAATGGAAAGCCTGAGACTTTAAAAACCTGCCACAGTTTGGGCATACTCCTAGACAAGTCCCTTAGCTACCCTGAATACAGTCAGATTTTCTTGTCGTTGAGAAAAAAGGCTTCCGGCCAGGTGCGTACACACTTGTAATCTCAGTACTGGCAAGGCTGAGACAGAGGGTTGCAGGTTCTAGGCTAGCCTTAGCAACTTAGTGAGGCCCTCAGCAACCTAGGAAGACCTTGTTTCAAAATAAAATAGAAAGGGCTTGGAGTGTAGCTCAGAGGCAGAATTCCCCTGGGTTCAATCCCCAGCACAAGAAGGAAGGAAGGAAGGAAGGAAGGAAGGAAGGAAGGAAGGAAGGAAGGGAAACCTTCCCTGGGATTGCTAAATTGCATCTCGTCTCATGACTCCACTCTAATTTTCCTAAGACCACATCCAAAAATAAATAATAAAGAAGAATACATCTGCATAAACATCTTAATCAATAGACCCTTTGCTATTTTTGTGCCTTTCTTTGTTTTCAGGAACTTCTGTCCTCTGTATCATACAAGTTTTGGAGGGAGAACAACAAGAGCCAGGGCTTGGGGAGGCCCTGCCCAGATGTAGCACTGTTGCCAGCAGGGTCCCCGTGGTCCCTGTGGAGGGTCTCTCTGAGGCCCCCTGGAGCCAGCCTGACCTCCCACATCTACACAGCTCAGCCCCCGAAGCTCCCTAGGTTGAAATGTCCCCACAAAAACACACGTTGAAATTTAGTTTCCAATGAAATGACTTTGTGAGGTGTGCCCATAAGAGATCGCAAGGACTCCTCTTTCCTTGTCGGGAGAGTGGGTTGCTAGGAAAGCACGATCCCCTTCCAGGGCCCTTTCTTGTTAGCACCCTCTTGCTACGTGCTGCGCCCTGTGATTGTGTTCTACTGCAGCAAGAAGACCCTCACCAGTCGGGCATCTTGACATTGGACTTCCACAGCCTCGAGCACTATGATAAATGAATTTCTTTTCTCCATAAATTACTCAGTCTGTGGCATTCTGTTATAGCAGCAGACAGCAGACTAAGGCAGACATCAAGGACCAAATTTCTCGTGTATCTTTAATATGTCCTAATAGAACCGCTGGCTCCCAGTATGACTGGGGCCAGGTGGTAAACGCTCAACAACCTGGTAGTGCGCTGTCATGAGAGCACCTGGCTCAGATTCCTTTGCACCACTGAACATTCGGGGGACCCTGAGAAGTTGCTTTCCTTCCCCTGATTTTATTCCCACGTGATTATAATTAGGAATTCATTCTTGCTCTAAACAGCTAAAGTATAACACAAGGTATAACCGAGCTGGGTTGAGGTACTATGGAAGATTGGGAGGGAACAATTAATTCACTGTGAGCTGTGTTTAGTCAGAGAAGGCTGCACAGAGGAGGTGGTGGGAACTGCGTTTGCAAGGTCCAGACTGGTTAAGAAGATGGAAGAGAGATGAGTGCACACATGCAGGGGAGGGTGGGGAGGAGAGTTGAGAGAGATGGCAGGCATCCTCGGTCTTTCATGCCTACGGTCAGCCTGGGAGCCACTTAAACAGAGACAACATAGGTCAGGCAGCATAACATAGCGGTCACACGCACAGACATGAGAGTTTTGACTGACTTCAGAGATCAGCTTTCCTATTATTTAAACTTTCCATGCCTCAGTTTCCCTATCTATAAAGTATGGATAAAATCAATACCTACTTCAGAGTGTTTTGAGAAGACATAGTGAGCTAATCTGTGAGAAGTACCTAGAACATTGTCACTGAACAAATATTTTGCGAATTCTGGCTTTATCATCATTAGGCAGTGAAAAACTGTGTGTCCAGCCAGGCGTGGGGGTGCACGCCTAAAATCCTAGTCCTTGGGAGAGTGGGACAGTAGGATTGTAGGGTTGAGGACAGTCTCAGAAAGTAATGAGACTCTTGCCAACTTAACAATGCTCTGTTTCAAAATAAAATTAAAATAGGGGTGTAGCTTGTATGTAAAATGCCCCTGGGTTCAATCCCCATTTCCACAAAAAAAAAAGAAAGAAAGAAAAAGAAATGTGTGTGCACCTAAAGAGGACCATTTGTTGAAATAGACCACTGTGTTTCCTAATTTATACCCTAGTTTCTTAAGTCTGGCGCCTTCTTCCAAATCTCAAGGTTAGATGGATCCTTGCCCTAAATATTACCTACTACCAGCCCCTCGTCTTGTCAGAGCCAGGTTTGACGAGCAGAGGAAGCAAATAGAGCACTCAAGAAAGGGCCCAAAACATTATATCTTGGAACCAAAATGATTGTCTTGCTAGCAGCAAAAGTGAGAAAGCTGTTTTTGTTGTCGTTGCCAGCGTTTATTAAACATCTGTGTGTCGTCCTCCTGCCAAGTCACCATGCGGAGTATTCCATTTCAATATCAAACAACCATTGGTTGGTAAAACTTCTCCACTTAGTATATAAGGATATTAGGAGACTAAGACAGAGAAGGGAAGAGAATCTTTTTTTTTTTTTTTTGTGGTACTGGGGTTACTGGAAGCCCTTCTACCTCTGGGCTACACTCCCAGACCTATTTTTTATTTTTTATTTATTTGGAAACAGGGTCTCTTAAGCCAGCAAGGCGGACTACGAACCTGCGCGATCCTCCTGTCTCCGTCTCCCAAGTGCGGGGATTACAAGCGTGCGCCACCACGCTGGGCGCGGGAAGAGACTCTTCTAAGGTCACACCTGGAGTAGGGCAGCCTCACTCTGATTGTGGGCCATTGCTGGAGAATTTGGGTGTAAGACAGTAAGTTTTGCTTTGGCATGTTGAGTCTGAAGTCATCCTGGACAGGGCTGAGCAGATATTCAGGTGATCAGGTGCTCCTGACAGTAGATGGGAGAAGGGAGTCAGCTGGACTTAAGAGACCAGCAGATGGAAGGAGGAGAGGTGCAGGACCTTGGAGAGCTCCTGTCTCTCATCTGCTGGGCTCAGCCAAGGGTCATTCCTCCTTAGCTTCTATGAGCTATCCTTCCTGGGGCTGCTCCTGGAGAAAACTCTGTGACCTCCGATCAGCCACCTGTGGCTGGATGAGCCACTGACAACATGGGGTTATGAACAAGGGTTCCTGGGGACAGCCCAGCTTTCCCTTTACCCTGCAAATAAAACAGTAAACCATCGCCAATTCTGCTCACCTCCACCACGCCAAAGCCTCAGCTGCTGTGACCCAACATGGGGAGGTCTGGCCTCTGGCATGAGTCTCAAGGTCAACAGTGAGTGACCAGACTCTTGGCCTAGAGGCCCAATAACCTCATTGCTAGACTCGATACCTCCAGAGTGTCTAGACTATCCAAGAAGGAGGCAAGTTTCACCACAGAGAGGACATGGCTATGTTTACAAGGTGGCAGGAATGGGTCTTGGGAGCAGTTTGGGAGGGAGAGTAAGATTTCCTTGTAAGGGGTGGGGGTGGTGATGTGGCATAGTTTCTGGGAAGAAGCCACCAATTCTTCACAGTATCAGGACTAGTGACCCCGAGGCCCATCCATGTACGAGGGAAGGAGGAGCTGCTGCATGACAGGATGCTGGGAGGCCACAGGGGAAAATACACCTAGATCAAACTACTAAGCTTCATTTCTCACCTGTGAAAAGGGAATAATACTACAGGAGTTCCCCAAGGTCCTGCACCTGCTCCTCTTCCATCTAATATAGCCTTCCATCTTCTCAATCTAATACAGCCATTAGATTGTTTTGAGGATCATAAGAACAAACATATATGAGTGCTTTCAACAGTGTCCATCTGTGTGGCATGTTTTGCAAGTGTCAGCAATTGGCAAGTTGTATAGGAAGAGACAGGCAGCACTGTGAAAGACAAGTCAGATATCAAGGTGGACACACAATCAGGCCATGTATACCAGAGGGTCCAGCCCTGTGGAGGATGAGAAAATTAGAGGCCTTGGTGCTGGCTTCAGATCCTGGGTTCTGCAGGTCTGCCACGGGGCCCAGACCTGCACGCACATCCCCACCCCCATCCTTTGGTAGGTACTGGAGTTTCAACACAGGGGATTCTATCTCTGAGCTGTACCCCAGCCCTATTTTAATTTTTTTTTTTTGAAATAAGGTCTCAGTAAGTTGCTGAAAGTCTTGCTAGATTGCTAAAGCTGGTCATAAACCTATGATTCTCCTATCTCAGCCTCCCAAATACTGAGATTACAGGTCTATCACAATGCCCAGCTTGCATATTTCTTAAAAGTTCCCTTAGTGCTTCTAATGATGAGCTGGATTTAAGAACACCTAGTGATGTCAGGTGTGGTGGCACATGCCTATAATTCCACTACTTGGGAGGCTGAGACAGGAGGATTGCAGGTTCAAGGACAGCCTCAACAATGTAGGGAGATTCCCAGCAACCTAACATGACTGTTTCAAAACCAAAAAATGTAAAAAGGCTGGGGGTGTAGCTTGTGTACCTAGAGGTAGAACACCCCTTGGCTCAATCCCTAGTACCACAAAAAACCAAAAATCTAGTGTGTGTCTCATGGAAGCAACCCAGTCTGGACCAGGCAGGTCAGAGCTCGCTGGGTTCCTCAAGGATGCCAGGGACCAATGGCAGAGCTGATGATATCATGCAGGAGGTTCCTGGGCCGGTGAGGGAGAGGTCGGGGTGCAGAAGACCAGAGCACGGGTAAGTCCAGGTGCCTGGATCCGAAAGACATTCTGTCAAGACCTCTGAGGTTACCGGTGGAAAACATATAAGGAGTAGGTTGGTCCTCCCTGTGGGGACGTGACAACCTTGAAAGAGACTCAAACGACAAGCCAGAAAACAGAGCTGCCGGCGGAGGGTGAAGCTCAGGGGCAGAGACCTTGCCTAATATGCACAAAGCCCCGTCTCCACTCTCCAACACCGCAGAAAATGAAGGAAGGGAGGGTGGAAGGCTCTCATGAGGGGACTTGCCTTGATTATCAAGGAAATCCTGGGATCACGGGTGACAGAGAAACTGATAGATTCACAGAAAACGTGTGCACCAACATAACTATTTTATCTGAATTATCCAAGAGAAAACATTCACACAGTAGGGATGGATATTTAGATTTTTATTTTATTAAAGGGTATATATCAGCTGGGCATGGTGGTGCACACTTATAATCCCATGATTTGGGAGGCTGAGACAGGAGGATTGCGCAGGTTCACAGCCAGACTCAGCTACTTAGTGAGGCCTTTGCAACTCAGTGAGACCCTGTTTCAAAATAAAGAATAAAAAATAGGGCTGGGGGTGTCGTTCGGAGGTAGAATGCTCCTGGGTTCCACCCCCAGTACCATAAAAAACTAAAAATGGAGGGTATATGTCTTACATATTAAATATATCTACTCAAAATTCCTGCCCAAACAATCAAGAATCATAGAAAAGCAACAACCAGTAGACATAAGTTCATCAGAGCTTGGTGTGTGTGTGTATGTGTCTGGAGATTGAATCCAGAGTATTTTACTCCAAGCAACACCATATCCCTTTTTTATCTTTTATTTTTTAATTTTTATTTGTTGATTGATTGATTGATTGATTGATTTGTGATACCAGGGATGGAACCCAGGGGCATTCTACTTCCAAGCTACACCCCCAGCCCTGTTTTTTAGTCTTTTTTTTTTTTTTTTGCAGCACTGGGGATGGAACCCAGGAACATTCAACCTCTGAGCTATACCCCCAGCCCTATTTTTTTATTCTTTATTTTAAAACAAGGTCTCACTGGGTTGCAGAGGGCCTCACTAAGTAGCTGAGGCTGGCCGCGAACCGCAATCCTCCTGTCTTAGCCTCCTGAATGCTGGGATTACAAGTGTGCACCACCACGCCCGGCTTTTATCTTTATTTTGAAACTAGGTCTCATGAGTTACTCAGGGCCTTGCTAAATTGCTGAGGTTGGCCTCAAACCTACAATCCTCCTCTCTCAGCCTCCCAAGTACTGAGATTACAAGTATGTACCACTATCCCAAGTAAGGGCTTGGCTTTTAAGGAGATCAGTACCCAAACTATGCAACTCAAAGAACTGAGTTAGTGTAAGCATACCTAATGCCTAGCATTCCCGTGTGGGCTGTTGGTAGTAAGAAACCAACCTTCCATTTGTAACAAATTGCATATAATGGCCCTGGGAGTTGCATAAGTAGAGAAAGAAGGTCCAAAGGCCACAAGGGCACCCAGCACACAGGGCTGTAGCGGAGAGGGCTGATCAATCCAGAACCCCTCCCCACCTTCAGGACCACTTCTCTGCAGACGTCTCCTATGGGTTGGGCAGGGGGCGGTGAAGGGCCAGATACCTCAAAGTCGGTGCCTGACAGCCCGTTCACCTTGAAGGCTTTCGTGAGGGGGCTTGAGTTGATTATCAGAGGAAATCCTGGGATCACGGGTGACAGAGAAACTGATAAATTCACAGAAAATGTGTGCACCAATGTCTCAGGTGGAGCATTCTCTGCCACGTTGCTGGTGGCAGGTAAGTGGATCAGGTGCAGCGCCTCTCCACCTGTGGATTGAAAAAGACCATACATCAGCATGAGCACAAAGCCTTTTGCTGGGAATTGAGACTTAACAGCTTAGGCCTCAGTTCAAGGCAACTACGGGACCTGTTCACTCCCTGAGAATGGATGCTCTTGCCAGGTGCTGGGAGTGGAGACCTGAGAGTTTATGAGAGCCTAGAAAGCAGCCCCAGCTAAGTGGGATCTGCTTCTGCCCGCCGGTATACAAGTTGCTGCTGCCCTCTCCACCAGTCTGTGTGTAGATCCAGGAAAAGAAACGCCATGCCTCAAGAGATAGCCTCCCACCTGGAGACACTAGTCTGGTAAGACATCCTGTCTCACAGGATGCCCTAACTTACAATAGTTAGTTTGTAAGAGTTTATTGTCCATATTTGCAGCAGTATTTTTTTGGGTGGGGGGGATGAAGGAGGGTACTGGGAATTGAACCTTTCTACCTTTGAGCTACACTCTCAGCAGTTTTTATTTTTAATTTTCGAATATTGAAACAGGTTCTTGCTAAGTTGCTGAGGGTCTCACTAAGTTGCTGAGGCTGGCCTCAAACCTGCAATCCTCCTCTCTGACTCCCACTGGGACTGAAGGTGGGAGTCACTGCACCCCAGCTTCTGCAACAGCACTTAACTCATGAGATCACCTGAGAATCGAGGACTAGAGAACTCCAGAATCCTGGGAAATCTCTCTACACTCGTTAGCAATCTCAAGGACAATTGCTTGTGAATGTTGGTTGCTGAGTACTTGGGCACTGGGTCAATCAGTCTCATAGGCAATTGATTAACTCCAATTTCACAGAGGGGAGAATAGGAGACTCCAGGGAGGACCTACGAATTGCCTTGGACTACATTATAAACCTTGCTATTTAAGAAAAGGTGTTTTTCTTCCAGGAAAGTCCTGGAACCGATTCTAAGGTCCCCAGAACACTCTGTAAGACTTGGCCTGAACAGAGGAGAGTAACCAGAAGCACGCTTTCTGGCACCTTCCTGCTGGTTACTGTCATGGGCTGAATGGTTTTCCCCCAAAGATTCAAATCCACTCAGAACCATAGGATGGAGCCTACTTGGAAATAGAGATTCCACAGATGTAATTAGTTGGCAAGGATCCATGCTGGCATGGGCCCTAAATGCAGAAACTGGTGTTCTTATAAGGAGGCAGGACACGGAGACACATGCACAGAGACGAAGGCCATGGGATAATGGAGACTGAGATCGGGCTGAGTCAGCTACAAGCTGAGGAATAAAAAACAGTCACTGGAGCCGAGTGTGATGGCACACACCTGTTATCCCAGTACTTGGGAGGTTGAAACAGGAGGATCTCAGGTTTGTAGCCAGCCTCAGCAACTTAATGAGACCCTCCTCAAGTTAACAAGACCCTGTTTCCAAATAAAAAATAAAATAGGACTGGGAGTATGACTCAGAAGTAGAATGTCCCCTAGGTTCAATCCTCAGTGACATGAAACAAACAAAAAACAAAACAAAACAAAACAAAAAACAAACAAAAAAAAACCATAGCCACCAGAAGCTGGGAGGTAGGCAGGAAACAGATTCATCCTTAGAGCTTCCAGAAGGAATAAACCTACCCACACCTTGATTTGGGGTTTCTATTTTCCTAAACTGTGTGAGAGAATAAATTAATGTTGCTTTAGGCCACTCAGTTGGTGGTAATTTGTTACAGCAGCCCTAGGAAATGAATACAATTATGATTTTTCCAACATCCCAAAGAAGTGCATAATGCAAATTTTTTTTATTTCATTTACACCTCAAAACATCCCTCTCAGACAGGTATTCATGTCACCACCTTACAGATGAGGAAACTGAGCTGAAAGACACATAGCAAATAACAACTGACAAAGTAGAGGTTTACATGAGGCCCTGCTTCCCAGCCAGCTTTCCAAACTTGACCACCATCAGCCACTGGGAATAAAAAACCCTGGGACAATTCATAATAGCCAAAATATGGAACCAACCTAGGTCTCCATCAACAGATGAATGGCTTGCAAAATTATGGGAAGTACACACAATGGAATTCTACTCGGTCAAAATCATGTCATTCACAAGAAGATGGAAAGACCTGGAGAACATTATGCTAAGTGAGATCAGCCAAGTGCAGAAAGAGAAGGGACATATGTTTGCTCTAGTATGCCCAAACTAGGGAGTATTAGGGATACCAGAGGGACTCCAGATAATGGAGGGGAAACCTCAGCAAAGCTAGAGTGGAAGGATAGGAGAGGAAGAAGGCTGAGGTTGATTAATGGAGGATACATCCAAATATGTGAAAAAGTATGAATGTAGTATGGTCAACCTGGACACTCATTGTTGGGAGGGGGAAGAGGAAGCGGGAGGAAGGGCACCAAGCACTGTCTGAATGTATGCCATCCTTAAGATGGTCCACAAAAAAAAAAAAAAAAAAAGACTGGGACAGCAGGAGGTACCAGGTGAGGAGGGATGGTAGAAGGACCTGTTCTAGGGAATGGTGTTAAGTTCTAGAAACAAAGAAGCCTGAGAAAACATTGGATTTTGTAAGAGGATTTTTTTTTATTTCAATAAAGGGTGGGATGCAGAAGAATCAATGGAAATGTGAAAAAATTGAAATACAAGTGCATTCATTAATACAAGCTTTCAGTTTAGAAATTAAAATGCAAATTCTTAAGTTACTGTTGCTTTTTATGGTTTTCTAGTTTTATGGACAAGAACTATCCAAGGACTTGATATCCAAACAGCTGAGTTTTAGGGTGTTGTGAATTTTGCAATTTATAGAAATTGACTTTAATGGGATAGTAGTCCTGCTCTAAAAACCAAGAGCAAAAGAATATGTCTCAAGTATTTAAAAACAAGATGCTTCCAAGGAGAATTATTCAAAATGCACAAAGCCATCAAGTGCTTTGGCTGGCCAAACTTTCTAGGCTTAGGTCCCTCCCTTGTTCTTTTCCCAGGAATATAAACCCCAGAGCACCCCTGGGCCGCTCTTGACAGTGTTTCCTCACTGCTCAGCAAGATAAGGGACACCAGATCAGAAAGGAAGGTGGGCGCTTTGTGTCCTGTGACCCACCATCTCCCCAATACCCTTCTCACCTTCCCCAGTAACTCAGGCCCTTAGGCCAAGTAACAAAAGCGAAACTTGCTTTGATTTTCTCCAGAATATCCTGGGGGTAGGCCCAAATGGATAGCCTGAAACTATTAACTACCTGCATAGACCAGCTGCCTCCAGCTGGGCACCTCCCCACACACACACACAGCTTATTGTGTAGGGTCCCTGCCACTGCCTCACACCCCTGCAGCCGCTCACTTGGGAGGGGGCTGTGCTGGCCGTGGTTCTCTGCTCCTGGGTCTGCTAGATAACAGAAGCACCCCAGATGCCGGTTGCTCCATGTATGTGACAGAACCATGTACTGGAGTTTTCCTGTGACCTGGGAAGATAGCAGCAGCAACATGGCTCTGGGGGCCGGTAAGATATTGAACCTTCGATCCAGATGTCAAATCTAGATGATGTGATCCAATCTAGATGATGTATTGTTTGGGGAACAACATAAGAACTGGGCTTTTCCTTTTCCAAGGCTCGGGTATGAGAGGCTTGCTAAGCTCCACTGGGAGGATTCCCACAGCCTCGCCCCAAATGAGCAGATTAATCTGTGGCCACCAACCTACAGCACCAACTCTGGGCTAATAGAAGCCTGCCCCCTGAGTGCTGCTTGCTGACAGCCCCTGGCTTGCTTTGCTGGGAATGTATCCACTGCCTTTTTTTTTTTTTTTTTTTTTGCATTAACTATAACTCAATATTTCTGGGTCAGAGAGATTAATTCCATGAGAGAACCAGCATTCCAAACCAATGCATCTGAGTCCATGACAGCCCCATCCTGCCTCCTTTTGCTTACAGAGCTTTTTGCAGTCCTCAGGGATGATCATACTTTAAAGGCAGCGAGGGAGAGATTTTGGAAGGAATGGTTAGAGCCAGTGCTCTCGAGCAGTTTGTCTTGGGTGCTGCCTGCTCCATGCATGAAGCCAGGCGGTTCCTGGGTCTGTCCTTTTTACAGACTGTTTTGCTGGAGATGTTCCACTATTTTTGTGGTTTTCTTCCCAGGGCAAGGTCATGTGTGCCAGGGTTGCTTGTGCAATTGTGTCTAAAAACTTTAAGGCAGACACTCTGGGGATGCTGATAAGAAAGGTAGCCATGCCGGAACCTCAGTACCCAGCTTCTCCAGCTCCTTTGCTATTAAAAAAGTAGAAATAGCAATAGAAATCATAATGTCTGACTACGGTTCACATGCTAAAAATGGAGCAATTAGTAAGATACTGTGTTCACAAAACATTCACCCCATTCATTATACAGTTAAGTTTGAGAGCTGTGCCCAAAGGCCCAGCTGAGCAGTGGCAGAGGGAAGAGCCCAGGGGCCAGCTCTTCCTAAGACCCTGCACTTTCCTTCCAAGGCAGGTCTTCCAGAAAGCCAGAAGGAGGCGGCTTCTTCTTCTTCTTCTTCTTCTTCTTCTTCTTCTTCTTCTTCTTCTTCTTCTTCTTCTTCTTCTCCTTCTTCTTCTCCTCCTCCTCCTCCTCCTCCTCCTCCTCCTCCTCCTCCTCCTCCTCCTCCTCCTCCTCTTCTTCTTTTCTTCTCCTCCTCCTTCTTCTTGAGGAGGATACTGAATTGAATTCAGGGGCATTCTACCTCCAAGCCATACTCCTAGCCCTTTCTATTTTTTATTTTGAGACAGAGTCTCACTAAGTTACTGACGCTGGCCTTGAACCTTCGATCCTCCTGTCTTGCCTCCCAAGTACAAGGATCAAAGTATGTACCTCCATGTCTGGCTCAGAGGCTTTCTTTTGTGGTCTGAGTGATGGAGAGAAAACAAGAAGCTCTAATGGAATTTGATTTAAACATGCATTTTAACTAAGAATCAAATTAGAATTGTTATAAGGTTAGACTTGGAAGAAGGAAAACCATGCTGAAGATTGATTCTGGTCATGGAGCCCACTGCACCATCTGGTGGGGTTGAGGTCTGGATATACCATGCACTCACTTGTTCTTCTTTAATCACTGTTTCTCCAGAAACAGACTACTGGGGCCTCATCACAGGAGCCCACATTGACACAGGAAGTTAAGGCTTCCTGGGAGGAAGCTGACCACCCAACACCAGACTGGTGATGTGGGTTCAGGATGTGGGATGATACCACCTTCTTCTGGGGATATAGCTGCTCTGACCTGTGCCAGTATTGGGAAAAGGCATCAAAATGTATTAAGAAATTGCTTTAATAATTTCCAAAGTGTAAAATATAATCAGAGCTTAGGTGCTGTGCAGGCATTCAGGCAGGGAGGGGGCTGCAGCGATTACAATGCAGAGTTCCTCTCTGTCTTTGCCCTTCATTTTAATCATTAACCTGTAGTAAAAGCCTTAGAGTCAACTGAAGCCATTAGCCCTAAAATTTCAATAGAGGCAACCAGTGCCTCTGTTTACCTCCTCTCCTCTGGGATCCAGGTTGGGCATAGGAAAGGTAAACTTTGTGTGCGGCTTCAAAGCACCCTAGTTGATGAGCAACCAATACTGCCCAATACAATAGACCCGAGGGCAGGTAGATTCTTGACCCTTGCACTTAGGAAGTGCACTGTCCAGAGACAAAGAGGCACCACCTGGCTAAGGAATAAGTAACTAGCCCATTGCCTTGGTAACGCTGATGAGAAAAATACCAAAACAAAATCTATTTAAGGGTTGGGGTCCCCAAAAGGGGCTGGAGTTCCATTTTTGGGCTCTCCAGCATGCGGGTCAGCGGTCAGCATGCGGGTCAGCACGCTGCTTTTTCTTTCTCTTCTCTATTTCTTACTGCTCTATTTCCTAATTTTGTAATAAAGATTTGTTAAAGCTGCACTGGGCTACCTGATAGTTTTAATTTTCCTATTCAACCAACCTTAGTTGAATAAGAAAAAGAACCCCCACCAATTCAAACCGTAACATGACCTATATATAGCTCTGCAGTCAGCACACAGCAGAGCTTGCCTGAGCCGCCACTCAATAAATACTCCTCATTCTCTCTAGTGACCAAATAATCATGAGAGAAATCAGAGCATTGGGAAAAAGAGCAAGGGATTCGACACCAGAGCCCTGCTCCAAGCGCCTGCATTGTCAGGACTCGGCTATGAGGCACAGGCTGGGCCCTGCGCTCCCCTGGGCTCCCTCACCAACTCTCTTTCCGGGCTGTGCTGTACAGCAACAGTGGCTACTGAGCAGGGTTCTATCACCAAGGCCCATCCCTGGCCCCAGCTGATGTGCCTGCAAGTTGACAGTTTTATTACAGAAAACACAGAATAGCAAGAAGGCCAAAGTTAGGACTCAGCTCGGCTGAAGGCTGCCCCATAGCAAAAGATCCAGAGAATCCAGGGGCAGATTCCTGCTGGCCCTTTTCTCTAAGGACCACGCAGAACACGCTTTTTCAGATCAGGAATCACTGATGTAGGCACAAATACTGTCTTAGTCCATTTGTGTTGCAGTAACAGAATATCACAGACTGGGTAATTTGTAAACAATAGTTTATTTGGCTCACAGCGCTGGAGGCCGGAAGCCCAGATCCAAAGGCTGCATTTGGCAAAGACCTTCTTGCTTTGGTGTAACTCTGCCGAAGGCATCGCATGAGGAGGAAGGCCAGACTTCCTTTTTAACAAGCCCACTCTCATGTTATCAAATCTGCCCTCACCTGCCGGGCGTGGTGGCGCACGCTTGTAATCCCCGCGCTTGGGAGGCGGAGACAGGAGGATCGCGCAGGTTCGAAGCCAGCTGCGAGCGCTGGCTTAGGAGACCCTGTTTCCAAATAAAAAGTCTAAAATAGGTCTGGGAGTGTAGCCCGGAGGTAGAAGGGCTTCCAGGAACCCCAGCACCACCAAAAACAACAACAACAACAACAAAAAAACACATTAACCACTTCATGGCTCTGCTTTCATGACCTAATCACCTCTTAAAGGCCTCACCTTTTCAACACTGTTAGAGTGGGATTAAGCTTATAAAACCTAGCTAGGTGCGGTGGTGTGTGCAAATCGACTTCCTATACTTGGAGGCTGAGACAGGAGGACCACAGGCTCAAGGCCAGCCTCAGCAACGGAGCAAGATCCTTAGCAACTTAGTGAGAAATTCCAAGACCTGAACTCTGTGACACGTTTGAGTCATAGCCAGTACCTTGAAATCATAGAGCCCCAAAGGGAGTCTTTGCTGAAATGTTTATTTTTTTTCCATTTTGCTGTAGGCACATTTCAGCTTCAATAGCAGAGCTCTCTGAGGTCTTCACTCAGCCCAGATGCAAATCAATCACTCTTATTGATAAACGGTGCTTATAGACTGATACAAGCCATAAAGAGACTCCCAGGACCCAGGATCACAGAGGAGCATTACCAGTCAGCAAGGCTTCAGTGTGATGCAGGAACTTTATCAAAACAACTCAGGCTAATACCAGGCCCACTTGAACTCATCCTCCCATTGAAACGGGCTTTTCTTGCGAGAAAACCCCGGCCAGCTCTTGTCTACGGTGTGCGAAGAATGACACCCGCAGACCTCAGGAAGGGGAGTAAAAGGTTTATTGGAAGCAGCAGGGAATGGGGCAAGGGTGGCTGAACACCCCCAAAGGGGCTGGAACTCTGGGTCCAGCAGCTGCCTTCAGGACAATACTTGAGAGTAGCCCAAGCCGAATTGCCTTCAGGTGCAGGCTGCTTTCTTCCGGAGTCCACGCGATCTGCCAGAAGGGAATAGAGGAGCCAAGTGCCCATCAGTTGCAAACTACTTTCTCCCAGAGTCCACGCGATCTGCCAGAAAAGAGGTGCAGGTCACCCCTAGGGGCCTGGTCAGCCATGATGTCCAGCAGAGGCCTTCAGGTCACTACTTGAGAGTCACCCGAGCCAGCCAACACGACCTGCGAGAGAGAGAGAGAGAGAGAGAGAGAGAGAGAGAGAGAGAGAGAGAGAGAGAGAGAACAGCTCCCCAAAAGGGGAGGGGGTCCCGAGAGGGAAGTCCCCCCCCTTTTGCCATCTGACTGGCCGATGCCTGACCGCTTACAAGTCCGTTTGTGGTTAGGGCGACTTTGAGATTTCAAGGAGAATTTGCATAGGACATTTGCAAGTTCTTTGAAGGGTCTCCTTTCAGGAATGCCAGACTTGCTCGGTGGGTTTGTTGATTAGGAAATTCAGGATGGCTTTGTGAAGCTCTGGCCTTCTTATCTCCTGAGCCTTGGCGTTTCAGGCATTTGTCGCCCCTCAGGAAACTCAGGAAATTAGCTTTTTTCTACCAAGGCCTTTTCCCTATCTGCCTATTTCCTTTCTACCTCCTCACCATCACAGGTACCACACAAGTAAATCTATTTACTTGATAAACTATGAAGGATTACAAGAGTATTGGCCTCAGTATATACGACTTCCTATTGGTTTCCACAATGTGTAGCTTTTTAAATGGGATGCTCGCCCACCCCCTTTTGGAGAAGCTGATCTATGCCGGGCAAGGCACTTATAGAAGGGCCTAAGAGGACACAGAATAAAAGGAGGTGACTCTAATAAGGACTCTGTACCTGACACTAGATTAAAATTAGCAAGAGAAAAACGTGTCTGTCGTGGATCATCACTCTGGTGCCAGGCCCAGAAGGACTGCTTTATTTCAAACCTTTTCCAAGTCCACAGAAGTGAAAAGCAAATGGATTTCAGGAACTTTACTGCTTGAACTGGAAGAAGGAGAAGACAAACAGGTAACCATGCTAGAGAAGAGCGGGAGAGCAGAGGAGAGCTGCTGCCTTGCTTGTCTGAAGGTAGCTCTGAACAGAAAAGTGACACGATACAGTAGAAAACCCTTGCAATGTTTGACTGTCATAGAAAGGGTTAACTGGACAACAGAAAGACCTTTTGGAAACGGCCTGAATCTCTTTGCCTGCTTTGGTCAGCGGTCTCACTGCCGTGGCCCAGTAAACCTGACCACACACACAACTTAGGGGAAGGTGCATTTATTTGCTCACAGTGTTTTGATATTTCACAGTTTCAGCCCATGTTAGACCAGGTCTGCAGAAGTCAGGGCATGATGGCAGGAAGAAAGCAAGCCTCAGCTCTCATGTCGTGGGAGCCGGAAGCAACACAAGAGAGAGCAAGGGAAGGAGGGACCATATATAGTGCTCAAAGCTACACCCCCAGGGACCCACCTCCTCCATTCACACTCCTACCTAGTTACCACCTAGAAACCCATTACAATGGAGTTACCCTCGAATGCTATTACAACCTTTATGATTTATTATATCAACTTCAAACCTTAATAATGAGCGCTTCAGGGGACATTCTATATCCAACCAAAACACTACCTTTTCTTTTTCTTTCTTTTTTTTTTTTTAATCTCTACTGGGGATAAAACCCAGGGGCATTCTACCTCCGAGCTGTACCCCCAGCCTTATTTTTTGCTCTTTGTTTTTGCTCTGGTCTCATTGAGTTGCAGAGGGCCTCACTAAATAGCTGAGGCTGTCTGAGAATAGCAATCCTTCTGTCTCAGCCTCTCAAATGCTGGGATTGCGAGTGTGCACCACCACACTTGGCTCTAACACCGCCTTTTCAAATGATGAGAGCATTAAGAAGCAGATTCAGCCAGGTGCAGTGGTGCATGCCTGTAATCCCATTAGGTGGGAGGTTGAGGCAGGAGGATTGAAAATTCAAGGCCAGCCTGGGCAATTTAGTAAGACCCTGTCTCAAAATAAAAAATATCAAAAGGCCTCAGGATGGAGCTCAGTGATAGAATCCTCCTACTGCAAAAAATAAAAAATAAAAAAAATAAGAAGAAGAAAGAAAGAAAGAAAGAAAGAAAGAGAAAGAAAAGAAAGAAAGAAAAAAGGAAGGAAGGAAGGAAACAAAAAAAGTAAAGAAAAAGAAAGGCAGTAACACCTAGTTTTTCAAGGGGCATAAGACACTGAATCTTGTGCCTTGTCTATCACAGGCTCAGGGACTTCTTGGAGAGACCTGGGATAGTCCCTGAGCTGGTCTTATGGATAAAAATCAGGTGGATGGATTGGTGCTTTTCACCAATCAGGTAGGTCTTCCAACTCCTAAAGAACCTTTTTCTCACAACACTCTGGGATATTTCACTTCTATCAGAGTAACTCTAAAGTTGGTCCCCTGGGAGCATTCTCAAAATGCAGACAGCTCCATGTGCAGTGGGTTCCAGTATGCTGGGGATCTTTGGCGAGGTCCCTCATCTTTCGGGATTACCGCTCTCCTTTGGTGCGGATGGAGCCTGAAGGCGCACGCAGGGTCAGGAGTTTTGTCTAGCCTATGTTCTTTGGAGGCCTTCCTTTGTAAGCCATCATCAGAAATGGAACATGATAGCTTCCCAAAGAAAACTTTCGTTTTACTCAGCTTAATAAGAGATGAAAGGAACAGGCACTGATTTAAAAGCCAATAGAAAGCAGGCAGGAAAAGATTGAAAGATCTGCATTCGGTAGGGAGGGAACCATGTAGTGTAGACTCAGAAGGGATGGTCAACAAAAACAAATGCCTACTGGATATCCTTTATGTATGTGGCACTCGGGGCCTGCAGAGTGATAAGAAATACAAAATTGAGGCTGGGCCTGGTGGGACATACCTCTAACCCCAGTGCTTGGGAGACTGAAACAGGACGATAGTAGTTCCAGGCCAACCTTGGCAACTCAGCAACTTAGTGAGACCCTGTTTTAAAATAAAAAACAAGGCCGGGCGTGGTGGCGCATGCTTGTTATCTCTACGCTTGGGAGGCGGAGACAAGAGGATCACAAAGGTTCAAAGCCAGCCTCACTGGCTTAAGAGACCCTGTTTCCAAATAAATAAATAAATAAATAAATAAATAAATAAATAAATAAATAAATAAATAAATAAATGTCTGGGAGTTGCCCGGAGGTAGAAGGGTTTCCAGGAACCCCAGTACCACCAATAAATAAATTTAAAAAATAAAAATAAAACAGACCTGAGGGTGTAGAACATCACTGGGTTCAATTCTCAGTACAAAAGAAAGAAAGGAAGGAGGGAGGGAGGAAGCAAGGAAGCAAGGAAGCAAGGAAGGAAGGAAGGAAGGAAGGAAGGAAGGAAGGAAGGAAAGGAAAGATGAACCAGACCACAGAGCTGACAGCCTACTTGATGGAAGAGGCTGGACATGGATCAGATGGACTAGAGAGTGATAACTCATGCTACCTTTGCTGAGAACTTGTTCTATGCTGGGCCCTGTATAAGCTGTGAGTCCTGGAGTAGGCAACGGCAAGAGGGCTCACCAAGAGCAACCCAGGAAGCCTCCCTGGGGAGGTGAAGCCTGAGCCGAAGGGAGCATAGGCCCAACAAAAGAGGAGACCAAGCATCACCTGCTGCGTGATGCCTGCTTCCAGCACGCTGAGGGCAGGAGCTGAGGGGTCCGCCCCCACCCCCAGAATCCTGTGCCCTGGTGTTCCAGACTGAGGGTCAGGCTCAGGTTCCTAGACTCACAAAAGCTGAGAGGAACAGTCTGCACCACAGCAGCCCTTCCCAAACCAGGATTTAAGCCCGTGGAAGTAAAAGCATAGTAGAGTGCATGGTACTTGGAGGAGGGAGGGATTCAAACGTGTTTTTTCATAATAAGTCCCAGGTCTTCCGTGCAAGCCTTTGTGATGTTCCTTTCACAGGTCTGATGATCAGGTTCAAGTACAAGATGCTGGATTCTTCTTAACCTTGCTCTTTCCCCAGTGACAGTAAATGTCACCTCTTAACTCAAATGATTGTGGCCCTAAAAGCCCGCAGTTCTGGGAAAACTGCAAATGTTTACTTCAAGCAGGAGTCAGGACTGCCCAAGTCCCGCTTCCCATTCACAGCTCCCCTGCCCTCTGCAGAGTCTAAAAGCCCAAAAGAAGCAGGCTCAGCATTAAGAACCCCAGTCATTTATTTATCTTATTAGCAGATCAAAGAGGAAAGTCAAATGGTCATTTCCACAGATCTTGAGAAAGCATTTGACTTAAAGATCCATCTTTATTTAAAAATACTCTAAATAGCCGGGCGTGGTGGCGCACACTTGTAATCCCAGCATTTGGGAGGCTGAGACCAGAGGATCTGGGTTCACAGACAGCCTCAGTTACTTAATAAGGCCCTTTGCAATTCATTGAGACCCTGTTTCAAAATAAAGAATTAAAAATATAGGGCTGGGAGTGTAGCTCAGAGGTAGAAAGCCCCAGGGGTTCCATCCCCAGTACTGCAAAATATATATATATATATATACTCTAAATAGGAATAAAAGCTATCTCCTTAACTTATAAAATATTTTTGTCTCACACCAAAACTAGCAGCATCCCTACTGGGAAATGAGACAGGAATGTATACCACTTAACAATGGTCTGGAGGTACAGGCCTGCAAGTAGATAAAAGAAATGAGAGATATAAAATAGGAGAGGAGGATTATTAATGTTCATTATTTTCAAACCTGGAAAATGCATGAAAATCAACTGAAAAAACTTTTTTTCCCTGGTACCGGAAATGGAATCCAGGGGCATTATACCTCTGAGCTATACTCTCAGCCCTATTTTTTAGTCTTTTTTATTTTTGAACAGGGTCTCACTAAGTTGCAAAGTGCCTCACTAAGTAGCTGAGGCTGTCCACGAACCACGATCCTCCAGTCTCAGCCTCCCAAATACTGGGATTACAAGTGTGCGCCACCACGTCCAGCCTACTGAAAAACTATTATAAGTAGTAAGATAATTAATTAATAAACTTCCATATACCATTTAATAGTATGTTGAGTGATGTAAGGGAAGAAGAGATTCCATTTTCAAATGTTTAAAAAAAAGCAAAAATAAAAGAAAGCACTAGAAATAGACATAAATCAGAATGTGCACTATCAATATGAAGGAAGCTTTAAGCTATTCCTGAGGAAAAGAAATGGGTATTTTTTTTTTTTTTTTTTTGGTGGTACTGGGGTTCCTGGAAGCCCTTCTACCTCCGGGCTACACTCCCAGACCTATTTTTACATTTTCATTTTTGGAAACAGGGTCTCCTAAGCCAGCGCGCGCGGCTGGCTTCAAACCTGCGCGATCCTCCTGTCTCCGCCTCCCAAGCGTGGGGATTACAAGCGTGCGCCACCACGCCCGGCAGAAATGGGTATTTAAACAAGTATCTAGAAACTGTTCTTCAATTAGGAAGATCCAACATCATAAATAATAATCACTAACACTTACTAAGCATTTACTATGTTCCAGAAAATCCTTTAAGGATCACACTACATAACTCATCAAAGATGTAAATTATCCCCTAAATTAATCTGCAAATTAACATGATTGAATTCCATACATTATGCATACACTACCTACTCAGAAGTAAATTTAATTTAAAAAGCTGAATTTCAATAATCCAAGCTGACGACATTAAAATGATCATCTAAGATTCTGAAAGTTCTTGAATGAGAAAGAGGAAACCATTAAGCGGATGCTTTGGCCCTTCTACCAGGAGGCATTTTCTTTGCGCCATATGAAAACAATAACCCCTCAGCATCTCAGTTTCCCCAGGCGTGCCAACTTCAAGTTGGCCCACAAGACTCCAGAGAAGGGCCATAATCTCCATAAAGCCTGCGTGGACAGAACACAGAGCTCTGCAATGAAAATCATGTCCTGGCTGGGCGTGGTGGTGCACACTTTTAATCCCAGTACTTGGGAGGCTGAGACAGGAGGATCCCAGGTTTGTGGCCAGCCTCAGCTACTTAGTGAGGCCCTCTACAATTTAGTGAGACCCTGTTTTAAAATAAAGAACAAAAGATAAGGCTGGGAGTATTACTCAAAGGTAGAATGCCCCTTGGGTTCAATCCCCCATACTGCAAAAAAAGAAAATCATGTCCCCAGCTGTGGGTCTCAGAAGCACGTCCTGCACACGGTTAACACCGAGGAAGAGTGAAGTCCCGATGCACAGGGCCTAGCCCCCCTCTTCTCCGGGCCCCTCTAGCACACCCCCAGGCCTCTTGGGGATGCTGCACCTCATTCACCCCAGCACACACGTCTATAGTGGACCAGGCGCCCAAATCTCTCCTCCTCATCATACAATGGCATCCTGTGAACCAAGTGGGGAAAGCAAGGTTCCAGAGCAAAATGGAGCTCCTACCAGACATGGCACACAGGAGGACCAGGAGGATGGCGGCTTCCTGCATGCTTGATGGCTCCTGACTGTGTGCTCCCAGAGCGTTATCCAGGACCCGGCTCCAGCCTTTATCTCACACGCCACTCATCTCTCCTGGCTTTGTTGCCATGCAAGAAACCAAACAGAGGCTTGGTGGTAACTTAGGGAGATTCCAAACAGCAAAGCACTGTTTGTTCTTTGATCACCTGCTTCTGTGAGGGCATGGGGCCCGGGAGGCCAGGCTTGCTCAACCCAACATCCTCGTCTACTGGGTGGCTCCACAGGTAGCCCAGCAGACAAAGCGCGCGCTTGTAATCCCAGGACTTGGGAGGTTGAGACAGGAGGATCACAGGTTCGTGGCTAGCAACTTAGTGAGGCGCTCCGCAACTTAGTGAGAACCTATTTCAAAATAAAGAATAAAGCCAGGCGTGGTGGCGCACGCTTGTAATCCCAGCATTCGGGAGGCTGAGACCTGGAGGATCGCGGTTCGCGGACAGCCTCAGCTATTTAGTGAGGCCCTCTGCAACTCAGTGAGACCTGGTTTCAAAATAAAGAATAAAAAATAGGGCAGGGGGTGTAGCTTGGAAGTCAAATGCCCCTGGGTTCCATCCCCAGACCCTCAAATAAATAAATAAATAAATAAATAAATAAATAAATAAATAAAAATGAAGAATAAAGCCGGGCGTGGTGGTGCATGCTTGTAATCCCAGCATTTGGGAGGCTGAGACCAGAGGATCGCGGTTCGCAGACAGCCTCAGCTACTTAGTGAGGCCCTCTGCAACTCAGTGACACCCTGTTTCAAAATAAAGAATAAAAATTGGGCAGGGGGTGTAGTTTGGAGGTCAAATGCCCCTGGGTTCCATCCCCAGACCCGCAAAAAGTAAAAATAAAAATAAAGAATAAAAAATAGGGCTGAGGGTATAGCTCGGAGGTAGAATGCCCCTGGGTTCAATCCCCAGCACCACAAAAAAATAAATAAATAAAAAGAGCAAAGAAAGAGCTGAGACACTGAGACTGAGGTAGGATAGAAGAAATAAATGTGTACAAAGGAGATATAAAGGAAGAAAAGGGAAAGTGTAACTTTAATATTGAAGCCCGGGGCAAAATTCCCCAATTAATCCTTGGCCAGGCTTATCACCTCCCCCGACCCCACATCCCCAGTCAGGCCTGTTAGTCTCAAATGTCTGAGGGACTTTTAAGTCATCATCCTGAGCACTATCGACTACCCTCAAAGAGGTAAATGTTGATTAGACAGCAAAAACCATACAAAAGATCCAGAAGGGTGGGGTTAAACCCAGGGGCATTCCACCTCTGAGCTACACCCCCAGCCTTTTTTAATTTTTATTTTAAAACATGATCTCGCAGCCGGGCATGGTGGCGCACGCTTGTAATCCCCGTGCTTGGGAGGCAGAGACAGGAGGATCGTGCAGGTTTGAAGCCAGCCGTGCTGGCTTAAGAGACCCTGTTTCCAAAGAAAAATATAAAAATAGGTCTAGGAGTGTAGCCTGGAGGTAGAAGAGTTTCCAGGAACCCCAGCCACAATAGATAAATAAATAAAATATAAATAAATAAAACATGATCTCGCTAAGTTGCTGAGGGCTTACTAAATTGCCGAGGCTGTCCTGGAACCTACCATCATCCTGTCTCAGCCTCCAAAGCACTGGGAGTACAGGCATGAGCCACCAAACAGGGAGCCCCATGAAGCCTGTGCTAGACACAAGGTGAATGGATGGTGGCAGGACGGCCTGTCCCTGCACCTGGATCAGTAAGAACAGTAGGGGGCGCAGAGGAAGGAGCAATCTCCCCTGCTCCTCAGGGGGGCCACCTGCCTGCTGGGGTGAGCAGCCCGCGGCTGATGGTTAGGAGCGGGGTGGAGGTGTTCAGCCAAAGCCTGCGTCAGGGATGTGAGCCACAGGAGACCCCGCTGATGCTCTGAAGAGCCGCACAGGCGCCCCAGAGCACACCGGCATAAAGCACACAGGCGACACAGAGACAAGGGCTTGCTGAATAGAGAACCTGGTCCCTTTCCTCTGCTCTGCTTCCACCCCAGGCAAGAGGGGGGAGGAAGCTGGGAGCTCTCTACACCCCACCAAGCTCAGAGTCCCAGAGCCAACCACACCAGCCGTGGGGCAGGAAGCAAGATCTGAGGGTTTGAAGTGGAAACCCTGGGCGACTGTGAATGACTGAAGGTGACCAGGAAGTGAGACATTAAGGTCAAGAAAGGGAGATTTAACAGGGGCTGCATCAATGGATGCAGCTTAGCCAAGAGCCCCTGGGTTTATTCCCTGTTATCCCCCCCCCCCCCAAAAAAAAAGAATGCATGCCAGTTAATTCCCAATTCTCAGTCCTCAATTGAGGAATAGAGAAAAAATAAAATCACTTTTGGTTCATATGCCACTGAATTTGAGCTGCCAAGGAAGCTGGTGATAGCCCCTTCTAGGCACCAGGAAACTGCCCCTGCCCCAGGGCCCCTGCCCCAGGGCCTCTGCCACTCCCTTTTCCAGCTTTAGTGCCCTCTCCCTGGCTCCAGGTCCAAGCTTCTGCCAGGGACTTCTCCACAGCCTCCAGTGCACTCCACCAGACCTGCCAGGTTCATTTTCCAAAAGTATGATTTTGATCATTCACTTTCCTGCTTAAAAATAGCAAACAACTTCTCCTTTCTGGAGAGCTGACTTTTCCTGTGTGAAGCAGGGAGGGTAATATGATACGGAATGTTAGACTGTAGGCCCCCTTCTGAAATAGGTAGATGGCACACACACACACACACACACACACACACACACACACACACACACACACAGGTTTTGCTGTGTGACCTTGGGCAAATTATCCAACTCTCCTGAATCTCAGTTCCACTTAAATAAATCAGGGGAAATAAGGCTTACCACACGGTACTATCGCAAGCAGCACACAAGACCACAAAGTGAAAGAAATTGGCCCACATTATGTCCTCTAATTATACTATTTTTTCCCAGTAGGACATCTATGGTGCCGTGCCAGGGCTGAAACACAGTAGGTACTCAATAAACACTGGTTGAATAGGAAGAGAAGTAAACAACAGTTGCCGAGCTACCAGTTCTCACCCTCAGTCTTTCCTGTCACATTAGTTACTGTAAATAATCCATTTCATTATGCATAATTAAAGCTGAAGTGATGGCTCAGATTAAGTTATGGAAAACGTCAGAATAATTAAGCCTTTGAATTAAAGAAACTCACATCTGTTTAATTTTCAGCCTGACTACACAGCAGTTTTCGTGTTGCCCTGGGTGTCTCCTCCTTCCCCTCCCTGATTCCAGGGAGCAGAAGGGTCATATTTTGGAAAGTGCTATGGTTTTTTCCCTCTTTTAATTACAGCTTCTGTTTCCAGCCCCACGGTTGTTTCTGCCACTGTGATGGACCGCTGTTCATTTCCTGGCTCCCATCTCCTGCAATCCCCTGGTCCCCGCATCAGGGACCCTGCGGGGTTGGTAGCACACAGAGGCTGGGGTGCCCCTGAGGTCCCTTGCCTTTTTGTCCTTTGGCTTCCAGGGCGCAGAGCCGGTTCGGCCAGGCTCTGAGCTGGGTGAGGTGAACAGGGCCACTCATAGGCAGGGCCAGGACCTTCAGCAGCCACCCGCTCAGCCTCCTGAGAAGGCCTGGGGTCCCTTCTCCTAAGACCCAGGAGGCCCTGCAAGGGTCAGACCCAGAAGCCATCTCAAGGGACTTCCCAGGGAGCCAGCTACTTACTGCAAATGTTTAGTGTACCTCTCATGGGAATTGTGTCCTAAACATTTGTTGACTTGAGACTTGGGACACACCTTCCAAAGGATGGATTGCTTGTAGCCCACAAAGCCTTATATATAATCTACAATACACTTGAAACAATACAGACTTAAGTTGAGACGCAAAAGCTGTGCAGTGGACATGCAGTAGTTGGGCTCCTTTAGCTGCTTCACAGACTCTGGTGGGCTGGACAGAGGGCCTTGTCACCTTTAGATCTGGGGGCACTTCTGTCCCAGGCTCCTATTTATCTGGCCTGAAACTGCAGGTTTCTAGGATGTAAGCTCTAGGGCAGGACACTCGGTCCCACCATTCCAGCGCCCCTACTTCCCAGGTCCCCTGAGCTCAGGCCCACCCTCACAGTGATGGAGGCCGAGCTCGTGGAGATACATCCCTCTCCCGCATCGTCTTAGTGGACCCGAGCTGGCAGCCACACCACTTTAGCACTGCAGCCCCGTGGGCTCCCACACATGCATTTCCAGCCAGTTTTGGCGAGCTTCCCAGGCCAGGGTAGTCTTACAGTCTTTGCAACAGAATTGTTGCACATTTAACTGTGCCAGATGTATGCTTCCTTGCCCTGTGCCATTCTCTTCCCATTCTCACTCCAGACACCCACCCAGGGAGAGCCCCACCATTCCCATGGAGCAGGAAATTCAAGGTTTCACAGCCCTCCTCACTCTGGAAGCCAGGAGCAGCTCACAGCCTGGCCAGCCCCCAGGACCATGGGGTGGGGGGCTCTTCCAAAGCTACTGGCTTCAGGGGTGAAGAGAGATGAGAATGACCTCCCCAGAGCTCAGCTCCACCCGATGCCAGAAGACAGGCCAGTGTGGCCGGGCTGCCTAGCCTCCTGATGCCTCCAGGAAACCCCGGGTCATTCTTACTTTATTTATAACAGGCTGAGATATAATTTACATAACATATAATGCACCATTTAAAGTATACAGCTCACACCTGTAATCCCAGTACTTGGGAGGCTGAGAGAGGAGGATCAAATGTCCCCAGCAAGCCTCAGAAATTTAGCAGAGTCCTCCACCACTTAGTGAGACCTTGCTTTGAAATAAAAAATAAAATAGGACTGAGGGTGTAGCACAGAGATAGAATTCCCCTGGGTTCAAGCCCCAGTACAATCAATCAATCAATCAATATATACAAATCGCCAGTTTTTAGTATATTCACAGAGTTGTACAACCATCACCACAATCAATTTCAGGACATTCTCTTTGCCCTAACAAGAAACCCTTTATTCCTTAGCAGTCATTCCCTATTTTTCTCCAGCTCCTCCCCCAGAACCTGGCAACCACTGATCTACTTTCTGTCTCTATAGATTTCCTTATTCTGGCCATTTCATATGAATGAAAGCATATAGTTTGTGACTGGATTTTTTCTTTAGCATAATGTTTTCAGAGTTTACCCACGTCATAGCCCAGTCAGTACTTCATCCCTTTTTGCTGCCAAATAATATTCTGTTATGTCAATCATATTTAATTTGCTCATTCATCAGCTGATAAACATTTGGCTTATTTCTACTTCCTTGGCTATTATAAATAATGCTGCTGCAAACATCCATATTTTTGTAGGAAGATATGTTTTTATTACTCTTGGGAAAATATCTAGGAGAATTGCCAGATGATATGAGTTCATTCTTTGGGGAAATATCTATCTTTCCTTGGAAACCAGCTCTCTCCCTGCATCCTTCATCGGTCTTTCGAGAGCCTGCCCCAAGCTGGGGGCCTCCTCCTACTTGACCTCTCTGCTACCTGTCCAAACATCCTTATGCTGGCTCATCACCTCTCCCTTTTCCTTCTGGGCGGCCTTCATCTATTCCTATAGCAGACATTGACTGCTTACTGGATGCCACATCCTGTCATTCCTGCTAAGGTTATAGCAAAGAACCAAACAGACAGTAAGGCAGTCAGGGCGGTGCACAACTGTAATCCTAGTACTTAGGAGGCTGAGACAGGAGAATCACAGCCTTGAGGCCAGTCTTAGCAACTTAGTGAGGCCCAGAAGACCTTAGTGAGACTTTGTTTTGAAATAAAAAATAAAGTAGGCTGGTGGTGCAGCTCAGAAGTAGAATTTCCCTGGGGTGCTGTGCTGGGTACTAAAACCACGATATCTATATGACACGGTTCTTCCACCAAGGACCTCAGACCAGCCCAGAGACAAACTGGTGAGCCCAGGGTACACCTGAGTAGGCCGTGTCCTGTGTGCGAGGCAAGCCTGTGGCTGGGAGTACATGCTCCAATCAATTCAGACAGAGAAGGGGTCTGTCCAAGAAGACCTCCAAGTGCATTCGAGCTAAAGAAGAAACAGGGCGGAGTCTGAAATAGCTTGGCTCACCCCATGGTATTCTGCCAGGTGACTTATCCTTATGGGTGTTCAATTCTTAAGAAAAAAATATTTTCGACTAGGTAAAAGATGCACACGCTGCAAAATTCCAAATGTTCAAAAGAATAAACAATGAAAAGTAAGTCTTCCTGTCCTCTCCAGTTTCCTCAGAGGAAGCCATTATCATCACAGTCTGTGATGCCCCTAGAGACAATCTATGCATATATCAAAGCATACGCATCTGTAAGCTGTTGCTTCAGTACAAATGGAAGCTCATTATATTCTCTGTATTTTGCCCAGATTTTTTGTCTTAATATTCCCTGGAGATCACACCATATCGGCGCATTAGATCAACTTGCTATTTTTAAATTACAGAGTAGTAGTCCATGTGTAGTTGTAGCTAGCACACCATTCCTCATTGATAGATGCTTACTTCATCTCCGATCTTTTTCTATTACAAATAATGCAGCAATAAATATCTGCAAACATAGGCAATGAACATATGTGATGAACTCGTAAGAGTGTATTTGTAAATTCCTAAAAATGGAATTGTTGAATAGAAGAAAACACTCGTTTTCTTCTATTTGATAGATGCTGCCAAAATATTCCTCAAAGATGTTTTCCCCATTTACACTTCTGCCAATGAAATGTAATAGTGCAAAGTCCCCCAACCCTCAGCCAATAGAGGACTGCTGAACATTTTACCTTTTACCAGAGTCTGCCATGGTGGATTATGACTATCATCCCAGAACACGGGAGGCTGAGACTGGAGGATCTCAGGTTCAAGGACAGCCCTAAGCAACTTAGCAAGACCCTGTTTCAAAATGAAAAAGGGCTGGGCGTTCAATGCCCCTCAATTCCCAGCAACACACACACACACACACACACACACACACACACACACACACACAGAGGCAAGTAAGATGCTGGGCAATTGCCACTCCACGGGCACACCAAGTTGAACGGCTATTCACGCACCAACAACCTTCATAAGAGGTGAGAGACCATCATGCCTGCTTTAGGTTATCAAAATGAAAAGACCAGCCGGGCATGGTGGCGCACGCTTGTAATCCCTGTGCTTGGGAGGCTGAAACAAGAGGATTGCACGGGTTCAAAGTCAGCCTCAGCTACTTAGTGAGGCTCTCAGCAACTTAGTGAGACCCTGTTTCCAAATAAAATATTTTAAAAAAGGTCTGGGAGTATACCCCGGAGGTAGAAAGCCTCTGGGTTCCACCCCCAGTACCACCAAAAAAAAAAAAAAAGAAAGAAAGAAAAGACCTATTGAAGAAGGCAAGCAGCTCCAGAGGAGTGGCCTGTGTCATCCCTTCCCCAGCCCCAAGCAGCCCAGGGTGGAGAGAGCCACTTCCTGCATGCCACAGGTGGAGAGAACCAAGCTGAGGCCTTAGATTTGAAACCCAGTGGCAGGCTCGCCACGCTGAAACCCAGTGCTGAGCCCGCGACGCCGACACCGGGGGAGCTCAAGCTGCATTAAGCAGTTTACTGCATCCTCCGCCCCAGCTCCTCCAACCTCTGGCGGCAGAGTGGCAAAGTGGGTACCAGGACTGTGCAGCTGGGGAGCAGGCAATAACACCAGCACAGGGCTTCCTCTTGGGACTCTATGTCAGGCTCGTCCTGGTCAGACCCAGCCCCCGATAGACAACTGTGAGCTCTGTGCAGGCTAGAGCGCACAGGCAGGGGCTATAGGCCAGCCCTGGCATGGGGTAGAGACCTCTGTGCAGGTAGAAAAATTAGAGTTTGAGCTGCATGGGTTCTAGCCTCGGAGTGGGCCCTGGACACACCAGTCCTCTTTCCAAGATTCTGCAGGCCCCTGTGACTGTGAGAATCAGGTATGACCCAGCTTAGCATCAGCCTTAGGTCCAAGGGTTCATCTCCACCCCCCGCCACAGCCTTGGCTGCAAAGCTATCATCAGGCCAGTGTTCAGCTGGGCCTCTAGAACTGCTCCCGCACTGGGCAGAGAGCTGCACCCCAAGAGGTCAGACTCAGGCATCCATCTGCTTGACTGCAGCATGGCTCTCAGTGCACCCCTGAGACCGTTGTGGCTGCGAGACTCAGGTGCACCCCAGAACGGCAGCAGCCTCAGTGGCCAAGGAATTGCTTCACCACAACTCCGACCTGGAGCAGCAGAGCATAAGGTGCAAGACCTCATTCTTTGGGGTAAGACGGGGTAGTAAGCACAAGACTTTGCCCTTGGAACTTAGTACTGGGCTGATGAACTAACAGTCCCATCCCCAGGCCTGTCCTTCTGCTGGCAGAACCTCTTAAATAGCTCTGGTCTAAGGGGGGAAACACACAGTCCCAGTCTAGCAGCTTCTATACCAACTAGCATACGTGTGGTGGTTGCAGTGGTCTTGGGCTGTGGGCCCACCACTGCAATAGGAATCCATAGAAGCGTGGGCCTCGGTCCTACTCCAGCGTTGTGCTGGCCTTAGAATGTGTGGCTTAGGGAGTGACACTGCATTAGTCACCATTTTCACAGTTATAATCTAAAAGGTCTGACCACGTAGCTTAGAGGAAGGAAGCTTTATTTGCTCACAGTTTTCGGGTAAGTCTGTGTGATCCGGGAACCTCAGACCTCAGAGCAGGACCGCGGGAAGCAGAGAGAGGGAGACCGTGTGGGCTGCGCTTCTCACATCATGGAGGCTAGAAGCAAGCAAGAGACCAGAGGAACCATGCATAATCCCCAGGGCCACAGCCTCAGGCACCCATCTTCTCCAGCCACACACTACCTGCCTACGTCCACTGCAATGGCTTTACCCACTGCTGGGATTGCAACCCTCATGATTCAGTTACATCAACTCCAAACAGCAGTTTATGAGCTCTTCAAAGGGCCATTCTACATCTAACTATAACAGACATCTTCACAGCACAGGTGTCACAGAGAGGCCCAGGGCTGGCCCATCCATGGGGATTGCCCTGAGCCATGTAGAATCCTCCAGTGTCTGACCGCAGAACAGTAATTGGATGAAGCATCTGGGCCTTCTCCATGCCCAGGGTAGGCTTGTGGGGACAAACTACTTGTTCTAGGTATTCCCCTGAACAACACTGTATTTGATACAGGTACCAACAGTGTATTGGGGGGAAGCCTGAAGCCAGGCATGATGGTACATGCCTGTAATCCTAGTACTTGGGAGGATGAGATAGGAGGATTGCAGGTTTGAGGCTAGCCTCAGCAACTTAGACCCTCAGCAACTTAGCAAGACCCTGTTTAAAAATGGAAAGGGAGCTGGGCATAGTGGCGCACACTTGTAATCCCTGTGCTTGGGAGGCAGAGACAGGAGGATTGTGCTGGTTCGAAGCCAGCCGCGCTGGCTTAAGAGACCCTGTTTCCAAATAAAAAATATAAAATAGGTCTGGGAGTGTAGCCTGGAGATAGAAGGGTTTCCAGGAACCCCAGTACCACCAAAAAAAAAAAAAAGAAAAGAAAAGAAAAGGGAGTGTAAGTCAGGTTCAAACCCAAGTACCAAGAAGAAAAAGAAAAAGAAAGAAAGAAATGAAAAAGGAAGGAAGGAAGGAAGGAAGGATGGAAGGAAGGAAGGAGAAATAAAAGCTTGAGCTTGGATTACCCCCTAGTACTGAAACAGTAACCTCAGATTCACAGAAAATCTGGACCTGGGCACAGTCCAGCTCAAAAATAATAGAAGTGACTGTAGCCTCAGAGAAAATAAGCAACCAGTTCAGAATTTCGGGAAAGATGGACACCAAACTAAGCCAGATTAGAAAAAAAATAGAATATATACCTCATCCCTCAATACCCAAATTTATCACAGGCCAGTAAGCAACAAGAGCTTTCAAGAGTCATGACCTTACCTATAAGGTGTTAGAAACCAAGAGGAGAGTAATCAGCATGGGAGAACTCTCAGGGAGTTTTATAAAGCTGTGTTAAGAAAACTTAATGAGCTTGAAAAACACACATAGAAATTCAATACTCTATGATAGAAACAACAAAGAAATGCAAGCAGTTTAAAAAACCAAATTTTCTGTCTGAAAAAAATACACTCAGTGAAATTTAAAACATGATACAAGGAGTCAATAGCAGTGTAGGTCGAACAAAAGGAAGAATCAGCGAGCCCAAAGGCTACTTGAAGAAATAGTCTGTAGAAAATAAGAGAATGAAGAGAAACAAAAACTTACCAAAAATTTTTGGACAGTATTAAAAGAGCAAATACTCAGGTTACTTGAGTTCAAGAAGAACTTGGAAATGTCTAATGAGTGTAAAGCTGATTCAAAGAAATAAGAGAAAGCTTCCCAAACCTACAGAAGGCTACAAATATCCAGGTACAGGAAGGTTAAGGTTCACCAGTCAAATTTAACTCAGCCAAGTTCACCTCAAGGCACCCAAAGGGTAAAAGATAAAGAGAAGATAATGTCACCATGTACACTCACAAACATATCAAAGTCAATCACTAAGCCAACCGTGAGAAGGAGAGAGGGAGGAGGAAATGAGGTGGGGGAATTGGGGAAGGGCTAAATGAGTGATATGTGCCTGTATGCCTCTATCATCTTGTACTCCATTAAGATACGACTACAATGGACCAATAAAAAATAAAATAAAATAAAAAATATCCCCTAAAAAAGAAAAAAGAAATAATACATAGGAGTATCTCAATGTGCCTAACATCAGATTTCTCAAAAGAAACCTTATCAGCCAGGATAGAGTAGTGTTAGGGTTTCTTGGTACTGAAAGGGAAAAAAAAACTTTCACTCAAGAATACTGTACCCCCCAAAAAAAGAATACTGTACCCAGCAAAGCTATTCTTTACAAGTTACAGAGAGATAAGGACATGCCCAGGCAAACAAAAAAACCATGAGAACATATTTTCTCAAGATCTGTTCAACAAGAAATGTTAAAGGATATTCTTCAAACTGAGAGAAAGACATTAATGCATAACAAAGAAAATATGGGAAGGTATAAAACTCACTGGTAAAATATACCGGCAAATTTAGAATGCTCTAATGTTGTAAGCATTATGTGTGAGACTTGTATAAAGACTAAAAAGCAGGGGGGTGGTGAATTGGCCCAGACCACCCTCCACCCATGCCATTCTGGCAGGGGGCTGTAACTATTTCCTGTATTTCTATCTTTTAATAAACTTCTTTAAATCTTCAGCAACTGTCCAAGCTATGCATATTTATTCTTAGCTTAGGACAAGAACCGGCGTTTTTTTTCTGGTTTTGGTCGTTTTAGGTTTTGTTGTGGTTTGAAGGAAACTGTGTCTGGGACCCTAACAGGGGTCCCCGGGAACGGTTTCCCCACAACCATACTCTCCCAAATCCGTAACATTTTTGGAGCCCACGCGGGGCTGACTTTGTTTGGGGCCATCCCACTATGTCACTCTGTGGCGTGGTGCTTTACTCTAATATCTTTTTTTTTTTTTTTTGGTGGTACTGGGGTTCCTGGAAGCCCTTCTACCTCCGGGCTACACTCCCAGACCTATTTTTTACATTTTCATTTTGGAAACAGGGTCTCCTAAACCAGCGCACGCGGCTGGCTTCGAACCTGCGCGATCCTCCTGTCTCTGCCTCCCAAGCGCGGGGATTACAAGCGTGCACCACCACGCCCGGCTACTCTAATATCTTTCTAAGGGCGCCAAACCACATCATTTTTTCCTCCAAGTTTTATCCCCTATTTTTTATTCCTTATTTTGAAACAGGGTCTCACTAAGTTGCTGAGGCTGGTATCAAACCTGTTATCCTCCTGTCTGTCTCAGCCTCCCAAGTGCTGGGATTACAAGCATACATCACTATGCCCACTCAAAATAAATTTTAAAAGTGCTAGGTGTATAGCTCAGAAATAGAAGGCCCCTAGGTTCTGTCTCCAGTAAGACACACGTACACATACACGGCTTGATGTGGATTTTTCAGCCTTGTGTACTTGACTTTTTTTAGTGCTGAATATGGGAAGAACTTTTCTGTTCTGTGAATCAAGCCCAAGGCGTCAGTGCTTCCTAAGCCCGTGTCCACACTGAGCTACATCTCCAGCCCTGTTGGATTTCCCAGCGGCCCGTGACTGCTCTGACCCGGGGACAGGGGAATGGTCCACAGCCCTTAAACTGGTCCACCGCCCTTAAAAAGCAAAACAACTAAATAATAGTTCCAGGGTTAACAATGTAGCTCAATGGTAGATACGTAAAGGCATAGGTTCAATCCTCAGTACTGCGAAAATAGGAGGAGGAGGAGGAGGAGGAGGAGGAGGAGGAGGAGGAGGAGGAGGAGGAGGAGGAGGAGGACGACGACATCAAAATTTCAAAACGTGGTTTCAAAACGTGGTGAGAAATGGGTTGAAAGTTTAGAGTTTTCTTTTTAGTGTATTTTTATTGTTAATTTACTTATTTATGTTCTTATCTTCATGATCATGTTAGGTTACTATCATTTTATAATAGCTTTTTTTTTATAACAAAATTATCTTTTTGGTAAGTCTCCTTGTAACCACAAAGAAAAACTCTACAATAGACAAACTGAAAAGAAGCAAGGAATCAAAACATACAACTAAAATAAAACCCTTAGCCATAAAGCAACATTATAAAAGAGGGAAAAAGAAAGGGACTACAATGAAACTACAAAAAAAAAAATTAGAATGGATTAAAGACTTAAATGTAAGACCTTGCCGGGCGTGGTGACACACGCTTGTAATACCAGCATTTGGGAGGTGAGGTGGAGACCAGGGGACCTCCATTCACAGACAGCCTTAGCTACTTACTGAGGCCCTTCACAACTCGGTGAGACCCTGTTTCAAAAATAAAAGGAACTAGCCTGGGCATGGCCGCGCACGCTTGCAGTCCCAGCTTTCAGAAGGCTGAAACAGGAAGATTGCGGTTAGCGGACAGCCTCAGGTACTTAGTGAGACCCTCTGCAATTTAGTGAGAAACTGTTTCAAAATAAAGAGTAAAAGCCTGGCGTGGTGGCGCACGCTTGTAATCCCTACGCTTGGGAGGCAGAGACAGGAGGATCGCACAGGTTTGAAGCCCCCTGCGCTGGCTTAAGAGACCCTGTTTCCAAATCAAAATATAAAAATAGGTCTGGGAGTGTAGCCTGGAGGTAGAAGGGCATTAAGGAACCCCAGTACCACCAAAAAATAAAATAAAATAAAATAAAAAATAGGACAGGGGGTGTAGCTCAGAGGTTGAATGCCCCTGGGTACCATCCCCAGATCTACAATCAATCAATCAATCAATAAATAAATAAATAAATATATAAAAAGGACTTAAAAAAAGGGCTGGGGGTAGAGCTCAGAGGTAGAATGCCCCTGGATTCCATCCCTGGTATTGCAAAAATAAAAAATAAAAAAAGAAGTAAGAACTAAAACTATGAAACTACTAGAAGAAAACATAGGGAAAATGCTTTAGGACACTGTAATGGGCAAAGCTTTGTTGAACAAGACCCCAAAAGCACAAAATACAAAAGTGAAAGTAGACATACATGATTATATCAAAGTAAAAAATTTTAGCACAACAAGGGAAACCAACAGTGCAGAGACAACCTACAGAATGGAAGAAAATATTTTGAGCTATACATCTACCATAGGGTTGATATCTAGAGCATATAAGAAACTCCAAAAACTTAGTAGCAATAGTAACAACAACAATAATAGCCCAACTTAAAACTGGGCAACAGATCTATATAGACATTTCTCAAAAAGAAGACATACAAATGGCCAACAGGTACATTAAAAATTGCTCAACAAGCCAGGCGTGGTGGTGCACACTTATAATTCCAGCATTCAGGAAACTGAGACCAGAGGATCGCGGTTCACTGACAGCCTCAGTTACTTAGCTAGGCCCTTCGCAACTCAGTGAGAACCTGTTTCAAAAGTTAAAAAAAGACTAAAAAATAAGGCTGAACGTGTAGCACGGAGGTAGAGTGTCCCTGGAATCCAGCCCTAGTACTGCAAAAAAAAAAAAAAAAAAAAAATCTCAACATCACCAATCATCAGAGAAATGTAAAGCTCTACAATCTAGCTACATCTCTATCCCTTTTTTAATTATTACTTTTAAAAAATTTATGCTAGGTGTGGTGGCACATGCTTGTAACCCCAGCATTTGGGAGACTGAGACAGGCAGATCACAGTTAGTGGACAGCCTCATCTACTTAGGCCTTCTGCAACTTAGTGAGACCTTGTTTCAAAATAAAGAATAAATAAAGAGGGTTAGAAGTATAGCTCAGAGGTAGAATGCCCTTGGGTTCCATACCCAGTACTGCAAATAATAATAATAACAACAACAACAATAATAATAATAAATAATAATAATAATTCAAAGCCAGACATGGTAATGTATGCCTTTAATACTAGCACTTGAGAGGCTTATACAGGAGAATCACAGTTGGAGGTCAGCCTCAACAATGTAGTGAAACCCTACGCAATTTAATTTAGGGAGGGAGACTCTATTTCAAAACAGAAAAATGGGATGGGGTATAGCTTGGAGGTAGAAAGTCTCTGGGTTCAAGCCTAAGTACCAAAACAAGCAAGCAAGCAAACAAAAAAATTGAGACAAGATCTCACTAAATTGCCCAGGTAGGCCTTGAATTTGTAATCCTTTTGCTTCAGCTTTCCAAGTAGCTGGGATTACAGGCATGCGCCACTGCATCCAGATAAAATGTGCTTTTCATCCATTAATATTGTCAGCATTTGTTTTTGTCAAGTGATTTTATAGATTTCTTTGCACATCTTTGCTTCTTACATTTCAATTATTTTTATAGATTTATTTTTCTTCTTATTTACCATGTTTAGTAGTTATTTCAGCTAGAGGTTCAGGCAATGAGTATTTTCAGTCTTTATCTGGAAATAACTTTATTGCATTCTCACTTGAATAGTTTAGCTAAGTATAAAAGTCTAAGTTAACAAGTATTTTTTCCTCCACTCTTTGAAGACATTTTCTTGTCTTCTAGTAGCTATTCCTATCCCTGAGTGGTTTGCTGTTGCTATGCCATTGGTTTTGGTTTTGAGAAATGTCTTCTTTCTGGAAGCTTTTAAGGTTTTCATTTTATCCTTAATATCTTACAGTTACAGAATTACAATTACACAATTATGATTTTGCTAATACAAATTAACTGTTCTTGAAGCCCTATTGTAAACTTCTGACTTACAAAATTTTCAAAGCTATAGACATAGATGGTATCAAAGTGTCTAAGAATCAGGACTTCTACTAAGTAGTGTCATATAACCACATATAACTTAAAATTTTACAAAGAACATATGGAAATTATCTTTATTGTTTCATCATAAACTTTACAGGTATGTTATATTAATAATTGATCTCCAAAGAAAAGTAATCATAATTTCCAAAGCAAATAAAGAGTTCTTTCAAGACAAAAAATTAGGTTGTATTTGTTTGATTTGGTTTTGCTTAACTTTGAGGTCTTAATAAAATTTTCTTCCTTAAAATATTAGTATCCTCTTTTTGTGTAATCAATATATTATAACTTACAAAATTTTAACTTCACCCTTTGAGACCTTTTGTTTGTATATGTGTGTGTTCCAAAATAAGTTTCAACTCAGTTCCAGTTGGGTTCTCACCAGCCCTTTGTGTTCCTGTGGGTTCTCTATTCCCTGATTTAAAGTCCCACCATACTGAAACTTGCCCTAAGTGGGAAGGATTCTGCAGCAGCTGGCTGGGACTTGAGCTGCAAAACTGACTTTTCCCTGGGTCTCCAGACCTGTAGGATTCTTAGACATACCTCCCTTGACCATCCCTCCTGGTCCTTCTTCCTGCAAGTAGCCTCTTTCCTTCATTCCTGGTTCTCACCACACATTTTTCACTATAAATTTCTTTGCGAGGTGATTTGTTTTCAGTCCATTGGATTGTGGGCAATAGGGAGGCAGGGTTCACAAATGTTTTGCTCACGTGTATAGCCCAGCTTAAGCCACAGCATCATTAATTTCTGAGATAATGAATGAGCTGATGAAGGAATGTTGGCCTGGGCTCAGCCAGCGGCACAGACTCTGGTAGCAGCCTGTCCCTAGCTCCCAGATGGAGGCTATTATGGAGAAGACAATAACAAATGAACCACCAATTTCAAGCACATGAATCAGTTAGAGCCCTGTTTACATTTCTTTGTCAAACATAATCACTTCGTGTTTGAAATAAGGTCAGGCTCATTGTTTACAGTCTTTGTTGCTTGTTAAAAATTGATATGAACTCCACATGCTTAAATGGGTTGATATCTGCTTGAGATGGCTCAATATCCAGACAAGGGGCCTACCCTTCCTCACCCAGATGCAAAGAGCCAGAAGGTTCCAGTTATTCTCATTTTTCTTCTGCAGAATCCGAGAGCGTGGTCTAAGAGACAGTGGCCTGAGTCTTATCGATCACAAGGTAGGTGGTGTCAGAGAAGGTAGTACCTGCAGGTGTTGGTATATAGTGTGAGTATAGGTATAGTGTAGCCCAATGTCTTAATCTCTCTTATTCTGATTCTTTGTTTGAAAAGTGAAAATAATAGTGCCTCTCCACTGTAGAACTAATAGTGAGGACTGAAGGGGACCATCTGTGATCTTCCTGCACATAGAAGATGCTCCAGATGGTATTCTCATATTCCAAGAGTCACTGAGCCCTGCTGTGTTAACGCCATCCACAATGAAGGTCTCCCTGTTTATTGTTAGGTTGCTTTCTATGATACCTCAAATGTAAACAAATAAACAAAAAAAAGGGATGGTTTTCCCTTTGAGTTGAAAAATTATAATCCTTGTCTGGCTGTGGTAGCACACACTTGTAATCCCAGTACTTGGGAGGCTGAAATAGGAAGATTGCAGATTCGAAGCCAGCCTCACAACTCAATGACTTAGCAAGACATCAACTTAGCAAGACCCTGTTTTCAAATGAAAAATAAAATAGGTCTGGGGTTGTAGTTTGGAGGTAGGGTGCCCCTGGGCTCAACTCCCAACATCACAGAAAAAGTTATAATTTACAAGAACTTAACAGTGAATGAATAGTTGGATTAGGAAGGGGTTTGGTCACCAAGAAGGAATGAAAAGTGTTTCTGGGTGTCCGTGACTCTTAGAGGAGCTGGGCTCTTTGGTGTTTTAGCTCAGGGATCTCATTAGTGAGTCACTGGGCACTTGCAGACAAATTATCCAACTTGATTGTGAAAAGGTAACAGAAGGAATGAACACTTGGGTGGCTTTGCTTGGGGAGAGAAAATGAGCCCCAACTCCTGGTGGATCGTTAAGGAAAGACCCAGAAAAAGAGACTGTAAAGGTAGACAACGAAATCAGCCCTTCCCAGTGCCTCTGAGCCAGAGAGCCCTGGAAGAAAATGGCTGGCCTGAGCTTTGGGGCCTCTTTCCACTCCCACAAGCCTGATGAGGGACCCCCTGGCAAAGGTGGCATGTAGAGTCACCCCCACACCTAGCAGACACTAGGGGCCAGTGAGGGGCAGCAGCCTGAGGCCCACTCTTCCCCTGGACTGCAGCCCCCCTGGGATTCTTGGAGGATGGGCGGTGGGGTGAGCAGCAAGGTGGGGCTGCCTCACAAGTCTTGGATGGGTCGGATGGGGCCAATTCTAGGTGACTTGTACCCTAAGTATTATGGAGGCTCACATCTAGAACAAAAGTGGACCCACTCTCTGACTCTCCCTTCCTCACTCGCAGTAGCAGGGCCGAAGCACAAACCTGCACCTCACCCCTGCCACGTGTGCTATCAGCTGGGGACTGCTCTAATGTCCCTGTGGAGTGTGTCAGGTCAAGGGGCCAGCAGGACGCATTGTCCATAGCAGCACTGCCCATGTGCCCCTAAGGAGAAGCATGGACAGCCCGGTTTTATTCCCTTGATCTAGCTGACTCTGGAGACAGAAAATCCCCACAGTGAAACCCTCCTGGCGGCCTGGCTGGTTCTGCACTGAGGGAGCTAGGTGGAGACAAGGATATGCATCTCGTGTGAGAATAGCTCTTGATGTGTGTGTGCACCTGTGTGTACGCGTGTGTGCACGTGTGTGTGTGTGTTTCCTGGTCTGATCTGAGGGGCTCAGGCTGTGGGCACATAGACCTGTTCTGGGTGGAGCTCCAGGAGCAAGGCAGGGGTGGGGATGGAGTAGTGTGTGGCTGGAAGTGAGAATGTAAATCTAAGGCGCAGAGGCGGAGCTCCGAGGGGAGAGGCTCCGATGTGAAGGAGGAGGTGAGGCTGTACCTAAGAGCTAGCACCAGGCATCCAGGAAATCAGAAGTAGGTGAGAACAAAGGGAGTCAGGCCCAGGGCCTGGCGAGGGCTGCGAGCCGGGCAGAGGTGTCTGGCACTCAGTTGTCAGAGCCAGCATTGTGGCCGGGGGCAGGACTCTAGCCTGGAGAATACTCACCAGGGTAGTTGGAGGTAAACTAAAATGAAGAGAGCTTCTACTCACTGTCTTTAGTCTTGGACATTTCTCCACCAGACTTTCTGAGGAGACTTCCAGCAAACAGTATCACCCTGCCTGGAAGTCAGCGAGTTCTCCAGGCTTAAGAGTTTGAGAGGGGCTCGAGGGAAAGAAATGGGCAAAGGCAAGCTTTTCTTCAGGTCTTCCCCACTCCTGGCCTCTGAGGAGAAGCCACAGCCTTGTCTCCACATTTCTGAGATTTTCCATTTGATCAGGTTCTCTCTGCCTGAGGCATCGTTGCTTTCTGCATCCCCTCAAACTGGGGATAAAGGTTCTGCCCCTGCTAATGGCAGAGGAAAGGATCACAGGGACTGAGAGAAGCTCCCCAGGCCTGGGGATGGGCTGCTCTGTCTCTACCCTAGGCAGCAGCGACACCTCTCCAGCAAGCTAGACACAGGGATCTGTTTGCTGCCTTGCCACGCAGGCTGAAGGATGCTCGGCTGGTAAGATTAGCTGACACACCAGTGTCCCCTGGAAACTCTAAGTGATGCAAGCAAGCGTGAAGGAAACGTTGAGAACAACGTGAGGTTTCTATGTACTCAGGCTGCAGGACGCCCAATTGCATGAATCAGATCCCCCTGATAGGGTGCGGTGAGGTCAGCTTGTTAGGAGGAGGCAGAGTTTCCTTGGGGAGCCCACTGTGCAGCAGGCTTAGTCATGAGCCACTGGACTCACTGCACTGGTCTGTGAGGAAGGCCCTGGGCCACCCTAGCTACTGGGTCCTAACCACATTGATGGGTGCAGCCATCACACAGAAAGTCAATACACAGAAAGTCAATTCAGACTTCTTTAAGTGACAACTGAAAAGGCAGAATGTACACAGGTAAAGTCTCCAAGAAAGCTAACAAAAAGACATTTCTTTATGAGCTGAATCAAAGAAGCAACACTGTGTGTACATTTGTTTGCTTTTTAAATACTTTTATTGGTACATTATAGTCTCACATCATAATGTAGCTGATAGTGAGAGTGGCATCCATGCTAATCAGTACCAGTGTGCTAATCAGAGAATTTTCTGGCAAGACACTGTTTGACCAGTAAGTAGAGCTGGCTGGGATGCCAATCAGATCCTCACCATCTTCAGCCTCTTCTGGAGGAACTTGTCTTCTCACAGCCTCTAGAAGGAGTAACTTCATTTACCCTGTTCATACCACACCTGTGGCCTCAGGTGCCTCAGGCAACCCACAGGACTCAGGCCGTGGGCAGGGCTGGATCATCATTTTTCTTTCTTTCCTCCTCTCTAAAGACGTAGACTTCAGAGACATCGGGTTGTTCAAATGATGTTGTGTGCTTCTGCTCCATGCTATGTAGAATTAGCACTAGGAAGGAGCAGACAGTTCAAAACCTAAATACACCAGTCACACACCAAGTGGTCCAAAGAGCCTTCCACAAAGAGCCTTCTAGGATGCCAACTTCCATATCTGCAGGTTACCTGTTCAAACCTTGTTTCCTCACAGTAACCCCCATTAAACTTGACCAAGTTTGGGAAGCTTTCTGTCCCTAGCATCCAAACAAATCCCCAAGAAAAAAAGAGGGAAAAAAAACCCAAGACAGTAGGCTAGGACAAGATCAAAGAATAAACTTTTTTTTTCTTTTCTTTTTTAAAATTTTTGTGGCAATTATTTGTTATTTTTTGTAATCATATATCACTTTGGAATACAAGACTTGAGAGGATATACAAGCACATATCATTCAATAAGCCCTCATTCAATCCCCATCCCATTCCCTCCCCCTCCCTCAATCCCATGCTTAATTGGTGATTATCTTTGATATAATTGTTTAGGCACCTCGTGAGTTTTAAAGAGATTCCATCCTCCCCCATCCCCTCCTCTCTGATTGGTCACCTTATTTGCTTCTCAATAGGGCCCTTTCTACTACTCCACCTTCTCCTGTTACCCTTTTCCTCCTAGTTCTTGCTAATTAGGGGAAGCATCTGGATTTTATTTTCTGTGCTATTTCTCTGTGCATGCCGCATTGCAAGTTCTGATCCCACTCTTGATGGCCGCAGTAGTGGCCTGGCCACCTGGAGGACTCTGATCCCAACCTTGCTGGCTCCAGCACCAGCCTTGCCTCATGGGAGGCCCCAATCCTGGCCTCTCTGGCCCCCGCACCGAACTAACCCCTCGGCTGGCTCCTCTCCCAGCCTCAGAGGCCCCAGCACCAGCCTAGCCTCACGACAGGCTCCGATCCCGGCCTCGCTGGCCTTGGCACTGGCCTAACCCTTCGGCAGGCTCCTATCCTGATCTCTCAAGTCCCAGCTCCATCCTTGCCTCACAGCAGTTTCCGATCCCGGCCTCTCTGGCCCTGGCACCGGCCTTACCCCTCGGCAGAGTCCAATCCCGGCCTCATAGGTCCCAGCACCAGTCTTGCCTCACAGCAGGCTCCAATCCCAACCTTGCTGGCCCTGGCACCAGCCTAAACCCTTCGGCTGACACTGATCCCTGCCTCAGAGGCCTCAGTAGCAGCCTTGCCTCACGGCAGGCTCCGATCCCAGCCTCATTGGCCCCGGCACTGACCTCACCCCTCGGCAGGCTCTGATCCCAGTCTCGGAGGCCCCAGCACCAGCCATACCTCAAGGCAGGCTCAGATTCCGGCCTCGATGGCCCCGGCACCGGGCTAACCCCTCGGCAGGCTCCGATCCTGGCCTCGGAGGCCTCAGCACTGGCCTTGCCTCACGGCAGGCTCCGATCCCAGCCTTGCTGGCTCCGGCACTGGCCTAACGCATCAGCTGGCTCTGATCCCGACTTCAGAGGCCCCAACACCGGCCCTGCTTCATGGTTGGCTCCAATCCTGGTCTCGCTGACCCTGGCACAGGCCTAACACCTTGCCAGGCTCCGATTCCGGCCTTGGAGGCCCCAACACCAGCCATGCCTCACAGCAAGCTCCGATCCCGGCCTCGTTGGCCCCAGCACTGGCCTAACCCCTCGGCAGGCTCCAATCCCGTCCTCGGAGGCCCCAGCACCGGCCTTGTCTCACAGCAGGCTCCGATCCCGGCCTCACTGGCCCTGACACCAGCCCAAACCCTTGGCAGGCTTCGATCCAGGCCTTGGATGTCCCAGCACCGGTCTTGCCTCATGGCAGGCTCCAATCCTGGCCTCGCTGACCCCGGGACCGGCCTAACCCCTTGGGAGGCTCCGATCCCGGCCTCGGAGGCCTCAGTAGCGGCCTTGCCTCACAGCAGGTTCTGATCCCAGCCTCACTGGCCCTGGCACCAGCCTCCCCCCTCGGGAGGCTCCAATCCGAGCACCCTCTTCACCCACCATGTTGTCCCATGTTCCCAAAGGTGCTTGGTGGTAGTATTCTGCCTCTGAGGTAATTTCTTCAAAAGTTCCAGGTGTATTATGTCAGATCTCTGCCTCCCCTGAGTACTAGCCACTGCTAAAGTGACTGCCTCCACCATTTCAAATCTTTCCCAAGCTCTTTTCCCATACCGCATAATGTCCAGTGTGCCTAAGCATGCGCGACAGTAGCATTCGACCTTTGGGGTAATTTCTTCAGAGGATCAGGGTGGGTAGGATCAGATGTCTGCCTCTCCCAAATCCAAGTCTCTACTACCATCTCGGCCACTGCTGCCGCCACCACCTTCCTCCTAGGTCTCCGCTAGACTCTCTCCTTACAGATGATGTGGAGAAGCAGCAGTCCTCCTTCGCGGGGAATTTTTCCAAAAGTTCCAGTTCAGATGGATATGTTTTGTCTGCATCTCCAATATTCTAGCTGCCACCAGGGCCATCTTAACCCCTAGAATATTTTTCTTTTTTGTTTCCTTTTTTTAAAAAAAAAAAATAAGAGAAGAGAGTATGTGTGATTTTAGGAGGATGTGGGATCAGGCACTCGGTAGTGATAAAAATTTTTTTTTCTTTCCAGGTGGGAGGGGTGTCTCCTAAGGGTACCCTGCCCACACCCGCCCTGGGTAGGGGCCTTGCAACCCGGACCTCCGGGCGGGTGGGGGGGACACCTAAGGGTGCCCTGCCGGCGCCCGCCCACCCTCTGGGGGTCGGGGCCATGCGGCCCAGACCTCCAGGCCCTTCTGGGTTAAAGAATAAACTTCTAAGACCCCAAAGATAAGCCAATCTAACGATGTGTTGGAAGCCTGGGATTTACTTTAAGATACTTCAACGAAGTAGAGACGGTGATATTACGCGCCTGCTGGTTCACTTACACTTTTTTTCTCAGGGCTGTCAGTCACTCTAATGGAAAATTTCACTCCAGGGAAGTGAGCTAAGGTTTGCTCAGAAAGGCTCCACTCCAGAGGCAGTGAGGCACGTGCGTTTTTGATGGATGTCTCAGTGAATATCCGAGGCTTAGCAAAGCCTAAAATTAGCATAGTGAATGTCAGAAATGACTTTTATTTATTTATTTATTCATTCATTCATTCATTCATTTATTTATTTATTGTTAGCTCTGGGAACTGAATACAGGGATAGTCAGCCTTTGAACTATACCTTAGCCCCTTTGAATTTTATCTTTTAATATATTTTTATTGGTGCATTGTAGTCAAACATCTTAATGGAATAAAAAACTTGTGGAGATATACACGCACACATCACCCAATTAGCCTTTATCCAATCCCCATCCCATTCCCTCTCCCTCCCTCGTTCCCATGCTTGATTTAACGATTGACTTTGATATGTTTGTTTAAGTAGTTATGTGCTTTAAAGAGCTTCCCTCTTCCCCCCTCCCAGCACCTCAGATAGGTCACCTTCATTGCTCCTCTATAGGGTCCCTTCTTCAACTAGAGTTCCTTCTGTTACCCATTTCTCCCTAGTTTTCATAAATTAAGGAAAGCATCTGATTTCTTATTTTTTGTGACATTTCCCTGTTTTTCTCACTTTTCTAATTTTAAAACAAGGTTTTGAGCCGGGCATGGTGGTGCACACTTGTAATCCCAGTGCTTGGGAGGCTGAGACAGGAGAATATGGGTTCACAGCCAGCCTCAGCTATTTAGTGAGGCCCTTTGCAACTCAGTGAGACCTGTTTCAAAATAAAGAATAAAAAATTGGGCCGGAGGTATAGCTTGGAAGTAGAATGTCCCTGGGTTTTATCCCTTGTACCACAAAACAAAACAAAACAAAACAAAACAAAACAAAACAGCAAGGTCCCTCTCACTAAGTTGCTGAGGCTGGCTTCAAACCTTCAATCCTTCTGTTTCAGCCTCCAAAGTGCTGGGGTTATAGGTAGGCATGCACCACCAAATCTGGCTCAGCAATGGATTTCAATTGTCAAAATTATTTGACACAATAATAATTAAAAATGCATATTAAAAATGAAATTAGTGAAATCAGAGGTATTCAAGATGTATGAATTGGCTAAAATATTTTAGACACATTGCATTCTTCACCATTTACTGTTCATGAGCAGTGTGGCAGATACCCAAATGTATGGTGCTGACCTGACCCATCTTCATAGAAGGACTTGCTGCCCAGTGGCAGGAAGTGAGGTCTGTGGACATTTCCAGCTGCCTGCACCTTCAGGGTCTGCTGTAGTAAGACAGCAAATGGCCCTTATTCAGTGACCAAGCCATATGAATGATAAAGAGGTGTCCATTTTTACTCAAGACAACCACAACGTGCAATATTTACTCAACATTGAGTGGGCTGAGAATTCTTCAGATGTGCAATATTGGTGGACTTCTCCTTCTGCTCAATCTGAATTTCTTCCCTTTTCCTTTCTTTAAATTTTCCTTAAGTTTTGTTAAATTTAAATTTTTTACCCAAACTAGATTCAAATAAAGCAATTTTATTATTATTATTATTATTATTATTATTATTATTACAGGTCTGAGGATGAAACCCAGGGGCATTCGACCTCCAAGCTACAACCACTGCCCTATTTTTTGTTCTTTATTTTGAAACAGGGTCTCACTAGTTTGCGGAGGGCCTCACTAAGTAGTTGAGGCTGTCCATGAACTGTGATCCTCCAGTCTCAGCCTCCAAAAAGCTAGGATTACAAACGTGCATCACCACACCTGGTGAATAAAGCAATTTTTTTTACTATCAATAATTTCCTTTAATTTGCAGATTATGAAACTCCATCAATACAGAAATAGGCAAATTCCTAATCACACTGTGCTCTTGACAAACCAGTAAGGGAAAATAAGTGCAATGAGCATAAATGAAGTTTAAAGATCATCTCTTACTCTTTAGGATAGTCAATTATTTAACTTTTCTTGATTTTGTTTGTTTGTTGCAGTACTAGGGACTGAGCACAGGAGTGCTCCACCACTATACCCATAGCCTTTATCTTTTGAGACAGGGTCTGGCTAAGTTACCCAAGCTGGCCTTGAACTTGATATCCTCCAGTCTCAGCCTCCCAAATACTGATATTTTAGGCCTGCGCCACCACACCCGACTATACTTTCTCTTTTTTCAAGCAGACCTAGCCTGCCATGTATATTCACTGGTTTCATGTCATTTGCATTTGTTTCTGGTAATGGTTCTTTTCCTTCCAATCGCAGGATTTGATCTCTCACAAGCATTTTCTCACTAGGCTCTGACTTCTCTCTTGCTCCCAGACAGCCTGTCTGGGAAGTCCACCATCAAGGCGCCAGCAGATTCAGTGTCAGGTGAGGGCTGCTCTTTGCTTCCAAGACGGCGCTTTGCTGTAGCCTCACATGATAGATAGGATGGAAAGACCAGGAAGCTCTCTGAAGCCTCTTTTATAAAGGCATTAATTAATGCTAATCATAAGGGTAGAGCCCTTAGGATTTAATCACTTCCCCAAAGGCCCTACATTTATTATTTATTTATTTATTTATTTATTTATTTATTTATTTATGGTGATGGGGGTTGAACCCAGGGGCTTTCTACCTCTGAGCTACACCCCCAGACCCCCCCCCTTTTTAATTTTGAAATAGGGTCTTGCTACGTTGCTGAGGCTTGCCTTACTTAATCCTCCTGTCTCAGCCTCCCAGGTACTGGGATTACAGGCATGCTCCACCATGTCTGGCCAAGACCTCACTTTATCCCAACATATAAATTTTAGAGGGGTGCATACATTCAACCCATAGCACTTATCTATCTCAATCTTCTTCAATAACTATTGTCAACTAAAAAGAACCTAAGCAGGGTCTAGGGAACAGCTCCGTGGTCGAGCACAGCATGCATGCACAAGCGCTGGGCTCCATTTGTCAGAGTTGCATGCATCATGACCTGATTTAGGTCAGCTCACAATAATGGTGATGTGTGGTTTAGTTTTAGCTCAGAGACTCTCACAGGACTCACCTCGGCATTTTGTTGGTCTGTTCAAATATCATCTCTTCCAAGTAGCCCTCTTTGACAAATCTCACTAAAATAGCCCATGGAAACACACACAGACACACACCACTAATTGTCACCATGTCTGAATCCTGCCTCGTTTTTTATTGGCACTTTAAACCTGAATTCACTTAGTAATTTGTATATTTGTTTTTCTCCTTCACCGGTATGTAAGCATCATTAGGGTTCATACCTCGTTTTGTATCCCTTGAATCTGGAACTGTGCTGGGCCAAACTAGAAGTTAATCATTATTTGTTAATTGAATAAATGAATGGAACTGTATAAAAAAATTTACTTCTGTCAGGTGGCAATTAGGAAGCATAGGAGCTTGAAGACACAAAAAAAGGGACATGTAAGATAAGGAGCCAGTGGTCACCTTTTGGTACTGTCACTTGCTTTGGACCACTCTTGACCCTGCTGTTGAACATCTTGAGTCCTGTTCTTTAACATGAATTGAATTTCCGGTCCCCAAGAAACAACTCATCTGACCAACCCAGTTAAATGAAAACTTTAGTAAATATTTGTTTCTATGTCAAGTGGTATGTTTGGGCTTTCCTTGAGTCAGTTGGTATCTCTCAATAGGAACACTGAAATACAGTGGCAGGTGACTAATTAAAAGGGCAGTGCCCAGGGAGTGGGGATGGTTGTTAAGCAGAAAGAGTGTGAGAAATAAATTGATACTGCAAACACAACTCCAGAGAATATTTTTAGTCCCCACAGAACACTCTTTGCAAATATTGTTTAACTAGATAAGAAGCAACTACTTATCTGAAAAACAGATATGCAAATACAAATCATTCTCATCCATTCATTAGGGCAATTCCCCTCCATTTCTATACCAGGCAATAGTTTTGTCAATCTAATTGTAGCATATATTGGCAAAAAAAAATTTTTTTGTGGTACTGGTGATGGAACCCAGGACTATTCTACTTCCGAGCTATACCCCCAGCCCTATTTTTTATTCTTTATTTTGAAACAAGGTCTTACTGAGTTGCAAAGGGCCTCACTAAATAGCTGAAGCTGTCTGCAAACCATGATCCTCCTGCCTCAGCCTCCCAAATGCTGGGATTACAAGTGTGCACCACCACGCCCAGCAGCAAAAATAATTTAAAAAATAATAGACTCTAGCTAGAGCTCTCCTCCTAGAATTAGTCTAAATGAAGTTTTATTTTTAGGTATATATATATCAGGAATGGTGGCACACGTTTGTAATCCCAGTACTTAGGAAGCTGAAACAGGAAGATTGAGGTTCACGGCCAGCCTCAGCTACTTAGTGAGGCCCTCTGCAACTTAGTGAGACCGTGTTTCAGAATAAAGGATAAAAAATAGGGCTGGGGGTGAAGGTCAGAGATAGAATTCCCCTGGGTTCCTTCCCAGTTTCTGCAAAAAAAAATTTTTAAATAATAATAATATGGTGAGTTAATTTGTAGTGGTGGTGGCAATGGTGGGAGTAGTAGTAATATGGTGGTGGTGACGGTGATGATCATCGTGGTGGTGGTGGTGGTGGTAATTATAATGCTGAGGACGTGGGCTGGAAATAAATTTCCAAGACATTCGACGGTGATGGTTGAGTTGTTGTTGATGGTGGTGGTGATGATGGTGGTGGTAAGAGCTAACCCCACTGGGCCCTTATCACAGGCCAGGCCTTGAACCTGGTAGAAACCCTTCCATCATGTCTAGCTTTGGTCTTCTCCTCTTAAGCTTGGGTTTCCTGGAATGTGTTGGGACTGGCAGGGTTATATATATTTTGTGTTGACCTGACCACAGGTCCTTGCCTCTGCTATGTTTAGATTTGGGGAAATGTTGCCATCTAGTGCCCCACTGGAGTCTTAACTCTTTAAGCAGATAAGTCAGTCTCTTCTGCCTAGCTCCTCCCACTTCTCTCCCAGGTAAGAAGCCAGGGTCTCAGGCCATCATCCTTACCATGGAACTATGGGAATATCTCCAGGAGTTGTTTTGATTTTTTTCTTAATTACTTTTCTCTTTACAAAATGTACAAAAAGAAATAACTAGACAAAGACGTAACAACAGGATTATGATCTAATAATGAGTTAACATTTACTGTGTATAATATATTAAACCCAGTGAGGAATGGAGAAAAGGGATTAGGGACAGCTCTAGATACAGTAGTGACGTAAGCGAGGAGTCCCTGGCGTGGCCAGTGTGCCTGGGGTCACTGCCCTCCTGGACCCATCATATCCTGCCGGGTGATTTCCCTGACTTGACTCCTCAGCCCACCAAGCTGTAAACTGCCCCACACTCACCCTTCTACAGCCCCCCACTTGGTTCTCTCAAGCCCACACTCTGCCTCTTGCCATTAACATATTCGGCTGATGAACCACAAACCAACCGATGCTCTAGATTTCTTGTCCCTCTCCTATCATGTAAATAAAGTGTTTTTAATGGAAACTTTCAATGACTTACTAATTAACTACTCATGGCAAGTGGCAGGCCAGGCTGGTGAGGGAGAGGCTTTGGCCAAGAGACATGCTATAGGATGCCTCAAACTCCTCAGTCTTCAGCCATGACCTTTTCTTTCTTGGCGTACATACCTTGGTTTGGATTTACACATTCATTTGTTTGACACAGATCTTCCTAACTTCCCTGTAGCTCCATGGGGTGAGGACCATATCTGCTTTATTCCCCACTGCATGCCCAGTGCTTACCAGAGTACCCAGCACATAGGAGCCTGCTGGTGAGCACTGGAGGGAAAAGTTGGTGCCTCACTGGGGATGCTTGGCTTAATGAAAGTAGACCCAGCAGGAAGGCAGACCACAGTGGCACTGTTGAGTCAGAAGAAACATGAGACTTCACCCTCACGCTTGGTTTTAAGACTGCTTAACCCCAGAACCCTTGGTTCATGCAAGGTCTCATGCCAAAGTTCCCTCCTGCTTTCTGAAGACAGCCTCTGTCCCTCTCTCCCTACTGTCCCACCTTCCACTGGGCCCAGCCGGAACCTTAAAAGGCTCCAGGTAGCACAGTTTGAAAATAGGGGTTCCAACCCCTTCATTTTACACAGGAGGCAGAGCTTTGTGGAAGCTGATAAAGGTAAGAGATGGGAAAGCACATCAGAGGAGGAAATTGCTTTGCCACTTCCCATTCCGGCTCTCCACAGTAACTCAAGAGCAGCCATCAAGGGTGCTCTCCTTGTCCGGAAATTCACTGGAAGAAACTACCCCCTGGCCCTGAAAGCATGGCAGAGGCTCAGTGTAGATGAGCCACGCTGGCCTCTGGCGGCTTTGAGGATGTGTGTGCTGCAAAGTCTATACGGGAAATAGCAGTCACGTTGAGATGTTGAGGACAAAGGCTTTTTTGTCCTCTGCCACCCATGAGGCAGTGCTTCTTTGAGTAACTCTAATTATAAATCCCTGTCCCGCTAAGATGGGTACACTTGGCAGCATTAGAGATCTGCCTTGCGTCTTAACTATTTCTCAGTTGGTATAGGCTTGGCAAAACCCCAAATGCATTTTGCCAAACACTCCTTCCCTTAATTTCTAATCCCCTGAGTGACTTCAGGGAAATTTCATCCATATGTTTCTGAGTCATTTACTGTGAACTCATCTTTTGGTAAGAGAAATACATTCTCGTGCCAGCACAGTCCAGAGGCCGGCACATTTTTAGGCTGAAATGGGTCACGCTTTCCTTGGGAAGAATTTTCTGAACACTCTAATTACGTGGCGGGAAGGATGGCGTTGTTTCCTGCTTCGCCTGTTCTTGCCCCTCTCTCCATGTGCATCCTTGAGGCTTGTTTGAAAACTTTCTGGTTTTTTCCCCTGAAAATGGTGAATGTCATATTTGCGTTTGGATGTACACAAACTGTGGATTTGTGGGGTTTTTTGACAATTCCCTTTTTTTAACCTAGGCTGGAAAAGAAACAAGCAGTTACTGAACTCATTCTGCATGCCAGGTGCATCTTAGCTGCCTGTTGAGATAGACATTATCCTTGTTCATGAGGATCCAGAGACTGGCAGATATTAAGTGACCAGAAAAGACATGTACTTAATAAAAGGGGAAGTCAAAATTCAATTCCTTTGGACTAACACCTGCAATTCCTTTGGACTAATTCCTTTGGACTAATTCCATTACACCTGGCCCTGATTCTTACACACAAAGGGTAGGCTTAACACCTTCTAGGTCACAATAATCATGAGGTTATTTACTGACATGCACTTTTTGTGTGTGTGTAAAATGAACAGAGACTAGACATTACTACAAAAAGGTTAAGCTTTTATGTTGTTGTCGCTGTTGCCTCAGAAGACTTTGGGATCCTGTGGTCAGATATCATACTGGAAATTGTCAGTCTTGGAATGGAAGTCTTTGATATCACTATCAATGATGATAAGCATGTAGGTATAACTATAAGCTGACAGGAATTACAGGCGAGAGGGGAACATGTTAAACAATACCATGACAATACAATGGGCAAAATTCAGAACATGGACAATTCCAAGACAAATGGCACAGTTTTATCAATAGATAAATGGGGAAAAGAGGGAAGGGAAGCCTATAGATAATAAAAGACAAGAGTCATTTCAAAAGAAATTGTAGCCCAGCCTGTGGTGCATGCTTCTAATCCCAGTACCTGGGAGGCTGAGACAGGAAGATAGCAAGTTCGAAGACAGCCTCAGGAACTTAACAAGACCTTGTTCCAAAGTAAAAAAAAAATATATGCTGGATATGATGGTACATGTCTGTAATCCCAGTACTTGGGAGGCTGAGACAAGACAGGTTCAAGGCCAGCCTCAGCAATGTAGCAAGACTTTCAGTAACCTAGTAAGACCCTATTTCAAAAACAGAAAAAGAAGAAATGGGTGGGGGTGTAGCTCTGAAAAAAACATCCCTGGATTCAATCCCCAGTATTAAAAAAATGACAGAAAGAAAGAAATAATACGAAACTTAAGCACTAACTGAATATTTTATAATATTAACATATTATTTTTTTTAAATCTGATGATGGTATTATGATTATGTTGAAAGAAAAAAATAAAACTTATCTCTTAGATATACTGCTGAATTGGGCTGGAGATACAGCTCAGCGTCACAGAGTACTTGCTTAGCGTGTGTAAGGCCCTGGATTCAATTCCCAGCACCACACACAGAGCACAGAATAATATTGAATTATCTATAGACAGAGTAATTTAATCTTTGGGCTTGTTTTAAAGAATCTGAGTAAGGTGAGGAGGGTGGAAATGGGAGGGGGCAGATGGAAGGAATTAGCCATGTGTGAACATTTATGGAAGCTGAGTGATTGGCACAAAAATTCACTATATTAGCCACATGTTTATATGTGAAAGTATTAGTAATAAAATTTGTTTTAGCTGTTATCATCAAAATATACCAGTTACTCTAAGTGTTTCTTCTATATCTTATCTTAAGCTTTAAACTCTATTGAGGTTCTAATATGGACATACTATGGGTGTCAGGTTTGTTGTGGCGATGGTAGAGGCTTAAAGGAACATGGAAGGAAGAAAGAAAGGAAGGGAAGAAGGAAAGAAGGGAGGGAGGGAGAAAGAGAAATTAATTTTGAGCCAGTGAGCCCGTAGAGGAAAAGGAAGTTTTTTATGATCAAAGAGAACCAAGTCCTGAAAAATAAAGTGCCAAGTGCAGAGTTTAGTTGGATTCAAAGTTGGCCTCTCCCTTCCTGCCATCCAGATGTAGAATCAAACCATGGGTGTGGGTCTACGTGCCAGATAAAGTATCGCTTTGCCTTGGCTCCTGTCTGATGCAATGGAGTGGCACTTAATTGTGTGTGTGTGTGTGTGTGTGTGTGTGTGTGTGTGTGTAACTGGGGATTGAACCCAGGGACGTTCTACATCTGAGTTACACTCCCAGCCCTATTTATGTTTTTATTGTGAAGCAGGGTCTCTCTCCGTTGCTAAGAATCTCACTATGTTGCTAAGGCTGTCCTCAAACCTGCAATCTTCCTGTCTCAGGCTCCCAATTACTCAATGTTGACACTTTAAGTGTCTACTCTAAATAGTCTTACCATAACCTATATTGGGCAAGAAGAGGCAAACATATTTGTGAGTTTCTTTCTTTTTTTAAATTGGTGCACTATAGTGAGTTTCTTTTTTTAAAAAAAAGGTAATTCTCAAATATTTTCTTTCATGGATGAAGCTATTGAGTGTGCAATTTTAAGTGATCTTAGTTAATGGTAAAGTGAACATACACTCTCAGCCCAGCATCCCATAAAAATAAGGGTGGGAACTTTAAACTAGGTTGTATGAGGTCACATTTCTTTGATATTATTTTCTAACTTACACAAAGAGAGCTCATTTTGGCATGCTCCCATGACCCCCACTACCTGCCCCCAGCGGTTGTCCATTCACCATCTTCTCTGTCTATGCCTTTCCTTCCTTAGCCCTGCTGGATTATTTTAAAACAAACTTCGAACCTCGCTAATATTTCTATATGCATCATTTCTTTTTATTTCTGATTCAAGGGATTAAGAAAAAAAAGAGATGCACCTCTGATGGATTTGTAGAGTGAACAGTCCACCCAGAGATAACCGGTACCAGGAGCAGATGAGGGGTGGTGGTCCACTGGGGCTGCAAAGAAAGGTGGCAGATGCCAAGCAAGCAGAGAAGGGTAGACTGGAGACCCAGCACCGCACACAAGTGGCTGAAGTTGTGAGGTGAAGACTTCCCTATACACAAAGTGGGCAAGGACCAATTACGGAATGGACCAAGAGGGTCTGGACCTGCTCTCACAATTGCCACCTGAGAAATGTCACATCCTCACCCTAGAGCTGTCCTTCTGGGTCCCACTCTAGGACAGTCAAGGTTTGAGATTCTGCAGCTTGCTCATTTTAACTGTCAAAACTTTTATTCCCACCTAATTTGATAGAAACCTTTCTAAGCCATATTACGGATAGCAGTGCATGGGACACTTCGTCTTTTCTCAATGGCTTACAGGCATTACCATCAATGGAAAATTTGTGTTGACCTCAACTGTGAGCATGCCTCTGGAGACTACTGAGAGTGATCTCACAAGCATGCTCCTGGGGCACATGGCCAGTAGATTCTTCTATTTTTTTATGTTGTAATAGGATAAGGTGACCACAGAAGGACTTGTCTTTTCTCTCTTGTCAGCTGCCCCTTTTTATGGCTATGAACATATCTGACTGTAAGATCCACCTCTGTTCTGTCTTCCACCTTGCTGTTTCTAGCCAAGCTGTGAAGATGTGAAGATGTCACCCCTGTGTCTCAAGTGACAGTCAATAGGCTAAGAGTGAATATCCAAGGGGCTCACCTCTGAGTCAAGTGTGTGGCATACGCTTTTCATACATATTTTGTGTCTTCAGAGTCCCCGATTTTAGTTATTAATTGAATGCTATACTCTTATGGCTGCTAAGTAGAGGATATATTGTTCCCATGTTGCTCACAGGCATTTGAAATTGGCTCTTCAAAACAGAAGCTAGATCATACCTCAACACCTCCCACAGATAAGAAAATAAGACAAGGCTTAGGAGATGGATAATAAGTAGCCAGAAAATACAGACATCATGGTTAAACATTCCGCTAGATATCCCTGGGTCTTGGCAAAAGAGAATTTAGAATGGAAATAGTAACTTTTATAAGCATGTTTTATTCAAAAGAAGTATGTCTAACAAAACGAGGCACAGAACTCTAAATAAGAACACATTCAACTGCATCAAAATCAGTAAGTCTGGAAGCAAAAAGATGCTCATCTGATGAAGTGGATGAAAAATGCTTTCCCAAAAGGTAATGTAAAAACATCAGCCTGTACCCTGGGCAGAGAGCCTGCCAGAGAGCCTCAGCCCCAGGCCTCGCTACCAGGCTCATCCTCTCTGCAGAAGAGCAGTGGCCACCCTCCCAGTTCTCTTCTTGGCAGCTCCCTCAGAAGGGAGACTTGGTGCTTTCGACTTCATTGTGTTCAGCAGAAAGATGTGGTTGGTGTGCTGGAAATGAGAGGCATCTGAGTGCCCGTGGGCCTATGGAGATCCTAATTCCAGGAGTCTGGAAGGCAGGGTGCTGGCAGACAAATGGCCTGGATGCTAAGAAAGGAGACATTAATGATTTGGACCTCACAGCATTGACTCTCACCCCTTACTGTGTAGCAAAACCAGCTGGGGAACTTTTTTCAAGTCTAATTTTCTTTTTCATTATATAATGTACCTAAGAGTTGAATGTACAGATATTAAATGTACAATATTTGGGATGCCACTTTGAAAATTAGTTTTAATAAGTGCATATGCTTTGAAATTCACATCGCCTTCAAGATAGAGGACATAGCTATCATTCCAGAAAGTTCTCTCCTGAACCCAGTCACTCACAGATGCCTCTATTTTACAGGCAATTTATATTCTAATTCCTCACTCCATAATTTAGTTTGCCTAATCTAGGACTTTATATGAATGGAATCACACAGTAAGTACTTTTGTGTGTGTGATCTCTCTCACTCAGCATCACTTTCCAAGATTTATCCATGTTGTCACGTGAATCAATAGTTTGTTCTTTTTCTATTACTGAGAGTATTTTACTGTATGGTTATATGACAATTTCTGTATTCATTCTTCAAACGAGGGACATTTGGACTGTTTCCAGTTTGGGGCTGTTATGGTTCAGATATAGAATGTTCCCTGAAAAAGTTCATTATTGATGCTTAGAGGTGATACAATTTAATTATGAGGGGTCTAATCTCATCAGTGGATAAATCCATTGATGGATTAATGAATTTATTGGGCAGAAACATAGGCAGGGAGGCTGTGGCTGGGGGAGGTAGTCCACTATGGGGTGGTCTTGGGGAATATATATATATATACCAATAGCCTCCTTCCTTCTCTCTGCTCCCCACCACTATGCCTTGAGCTCTGCAGACATGACGTGGCCTAACATGGACTGAAAACCCTGAAATCCCCAGAACTGTGAGCAAATAAATCTTCCTTCCTCTAAGCTGTGGTTGTCAAGTGTTTTGAACCACAGCTATGAGAATGCTGACTGAAACAGGGGCTCTTCTTAATAAACCTGTTGAATTCTTTTAGTGCATGTGTATTTTCATTTCTCTTGGGTAAACACTTAGAAGTAGCATTTTTGTCATCAGAGGTATGTTTCACTTTTTGAGAAACTGCCAGGCCAGTTTCTGCTGGCTGTACCATCTCACACTCCCACCAGGAATGACAGGCATTTCAGTCACTCTGTGTCCTTACTGTCACTGCTGTTGTCCCTTTAAAAAATTTAGCTATCTTAATAGACATCTCAATTTGGTTTTAGTTTCATTCTCCTCATGACTAATGATGGTAAATACTTTTTTTCATGTGCTTATCATCCATTTACATACTTTCCTTTGTGAAATGCTTAGACAAGCTTTCTGACCACTTTTTCTAATTGGGCTAGTTGTCATTTTATTATAGAGTTGCACGAGCTGCTAAGATATGCTGGTTATAAGTCCTTTGTCAGATGTGTGAGTGGCAAATAATTTTCTCCAGACTGTGGCTTGCTTCTTCTTTTTCTTAACAGTAGCTTTTGATGAGCAGAAGTTTTTAATTTTGGCTGGGGTATAACTCAGCGATAAAGCATGTGCTCAGCATTCACGAGGCTCTGGGTTAGAGTCCCAGCTCCAAAAAAGAGTTGTTGTTTTTTTTTGGTGGTCCTGGGGTTCCTGCAAGCCCTTCTACCTCCGGGCTACACTCCCAGACCTATTTTAGACTTTTTATTTGGAAACAGGGTCTCTTAAGCCAGCGGGGCTGGCTTCAAACCTGCGCGATCCTCCTGTCTCCCCCTCCCAAGCGCAGGGATTACAAGCGTGCGCCACCACGCCCGGCTCAATTTTTTTTTTAGTTTTGGTGAAGTTTATTTAATACTTTTTTCCTTTATAATTATCCATGGAGCCATCTCCCACAGACTTGGTTGCCCAAACATTTTAATATGCAGCCAAGGTTCAGAACCTTGAACTTGATTTTCATTTTGTTTTTAGTCATGGGATTAAACCCAGGGGCATTCTATCTCTGAGAGAGACCCTCAACCCTATTTTAGTTTTTTACTTAGAATCAGGGCCTCACTAAGTTACTGAGTTACCTGCAATCTTCCTGTCTCAGCCTCCCAATTACCGGGATAATAGACCTGTACCACCACAACCAGCTGAGAGCCCTGAATTTTAAAAATAGAGGGCTCTAGAAAATAAAAGTCTGAAAATACACATTAAGGCATGATCCAAATAAACACAAGGGAGATATTTGCAAGCCCCTGGTGTCCACCTGGGGAGCATTTCAGTTGTAGGTACAGAAAGGAGTACATAAGAAGGACAGCGCAGAGGAGGCCATGATGCCGTGACAACTCTGACCTTGGCTCACATCACGCTCACACAGCACGACTTGGACCCATAAAACTGTGTTTGGAGCAAAAAGATGAACAAAGAAACGCAATGGGCTGGGGTCAGTGGCGGAACAGACACCAGCAGTGCCCAGCTGTAATTTCTCCTGCCCTTGCCATCTGGAAGCAGAGTCTCCAGGACCAGAAAAGCAGAATGCAGATGGTGAAGAGCGAACAGAAGCTACAGATGGATGAGGAGGTAGTCAGGGAGCCCCAGGCAGCTCTAAACGAGTTCAAGTCTCCAGACCTCATGAATTACAGCCCAGGGAACAGGAAGAACTTGCAGAGGTGATTGAGGGATCACAATGTAGTCTCTGAAAATTACACAGCAAGGGAACAGTCCCAAAAAACCCAAGGTGAGAAATTGTTTCAAGTTTCAAAAATGGGACTGTCAGAAACTGTCAGATCAGTGCTTGGGGAGCCAAGACAGGAGGATCGCAGGTTTGAGGACAGCCTCAGCAATACAGAAAGACTCTTGATAACCTAGTGAGACTCTGTTGTAAACCAAAATTAAAAAAAGAAGCTGGTGTAGTGGCACATGTTTGTAATCCCAGCATCTGGGAGACTTAGACCGTAGGATCGCGGTTCACGGACAGCCTCAGCTATTTAGGCCCTTTGCAATTCATTGAAACCCTGTTTCAAAATAAATAATAAAAAATAGAACTGGGAGTGTAGCTCAGAGGTAGAAAATCCCTGTCCCCAGCTACATAAAAACACACACATGAGTGAAAAAACAAACCACAGAATAGGAAAGAATATTTATAAGTCATGTATCTGATAAGGAATTAATACCAAGAATAAGAATACAGAAAAGTCCTAAAACTAAAACTAAAAAAACAAAAAAACAGAAAACAACTCTCAATTACAAATGGGTGAAGAACTTGAACAGGCATTTCTCCAAAAAAGATAAGTACATGCAAAAGATTCTTAATATTACTAATCATTAGGAAAATAAAAATCAAACCTACGATGAGATACTACCTCATGGCCAGTAGAAACAAACAACAAGTGTTAGTGAGGATTTGGAAAAATTGAAGCCTTAGTCATTGTTGGTAGGGATATAAAATGTGCAGTCACCCTGGAAAACAGTACGGCAATTCCTCAAAATATTAAAAACAGATTTATAATGTGATCCCAGCAATTCCACCTCTTGAAGAGATATTTTCTCATTGATATTCATAGCAGCATTATTCACAATAGCTGAAAAGTAGAAGCAATCCAAGTGTCCATTAACAAATGGATAAGCAAAATGTGATGTATGCATACAATGAAACATTGCTCATCCTTAAACAGGAAGGAAATTTTCACATACTTCAACATGGATGAAGCTTAAAGACATTATGCTAAGTGAAATAAGCTAACCAGAAAAGGTAAATACTGTATGATTCCACTGATATTGGGGTACTTTGAGTAGTCAGATTCATAACAGCTAAAAGAAGAATGGTGGTTTCCAGAGGCCAGGGAGAGGGGGATGGGGAATTACTGTTTAATGGGTACAGAATTTCACTTTTACAAGATGAAGAGTTCTAAGGGAGGATAAGTAGTGATAGTTGCACAACATTATAAACTTATTTATTACCACTGAACTGTACACTTAAAATGATTAAGATGGTAAAGTATGTATTATTCATACTTTACTACAATATTTTAGAAGTGGGAAAAGAGAATGAAATGACAATGGCGATGGTGACGATGGAGCAAAGGACAAAAATGGGCAATCTACAACTATTAGAGATGAAAATACTAGAGGTAGAAATGACAGGGCTTGGTAATTAAACTGGCTGGGGAGGGAGGCAGGGGGCAGGAGGACACGTGAAGGACATCCTATTTCTACTTGGGGCAGTAGGGTAGTTAGTTGAGACAAGTGACTATAGTATAACATAGCACAGTGAAGAGCACAGATTTTGGAATCAGAGTGCTCAATTTTTAATTTGGGTACTGTTTTAGTCCATTTTTTTACATCGTCGTGGCCAAAATGTCAGAGGCAAACAACACAGAGAAAAGGCTAATTTAGGTTTGTGGTTCTGGAGGTACGGTCCATAGTTGGCAGACATCATGGAGGCATGGCCTGGGGCAGAGGGCTACAGCTCATCTCCTGGCAGGTGGAAAGCAGAGAGAGAGAAAGGGGTGGGGGGAAGCAGCCAGAAACAGACATAGTCCCCAAGGCCACACCCCCAGTGACCTACCTCCCTCAGCCACACTCCACCTGCCTAAATTACCATCGAGTAAACCCATTCATATTACTAATCCTTGCCAGGCCTGGTGGCACATGTTTGTAATCCCAGCGCTCAAGAGGCTGAGACAGGAGGATCGCACAGGTTCAAAACCAGACTCAGCTGCTTAGTGAGGCTCTCAGCAACTTAGTGAGACCTTGTTTCCAAATAAAGTATAAAATAGGTCTGAGAGTGTAGCCCAGAGATAGAAAGCTGCTGGGTTCCACCTCCAGTACCACACACACAAAAAAAAATACTAACCCTTCCGTGCATGTAAGCAATGATGGGGTTACAACTCTAATTCAATTTTTTCTGAAAAATTTTTGTTGTTGTTGTTGTACTGGTGATGGAACCCAGGGCATTCAACGTTTGATCTACACCCAAGCCTTATTCTTTATTCTTTTTTAAAATTTTAAAAATTTTAATTTTTCTGTGTGTGGTACTGGGGATAGAACCCAGGGGCCTTCTACCTCCGGGTTTCACTCCCAGACCTATTTTATATTTTATTTGGAAACAGGGTCTCTTAAGCCAGCTGAGGCTGGCTTCGAACCTGTGCGATCTTCCTGTCTCAGCCTTCCAAGCTCGGGGATTACAAGCGTGCGCCACCACGCCCGGCTTTATTCTTTTATTTTAAGACAGGGTCTCACTGAGTTGCAATGGGCCTCACTAAGTAGCTGAAGCTGTTCGTGAACTTCAATCCTCCTGCCTCAGCCTCCAGAATGTTGAGATTACAAGCATGTGCCACCACGGCTGGCTACCTCTGAACATTTTTACATCACCAACGCATGAGCTTTTGGGGAACATACCACATTCAAATAACAGCTTCTTAGCCATGGGAAGTAGACAGGCCATTTTACCTGACTGGTTTCCACATCTCAACTCTGAGAAGAAACTGACTATATAAAGTTGTCATAATAGTTGACCTAAAAGAGTTAGGTAAAGCACCCAGCCATAGCCAATGCTCTACAAACTGACTGCAGCCACATGCAGAGGAGGAAGCATCTTGAAATGGGAAGAGAGATCCTGGCCAGGAAACATATCTGTCTCTTAGTGTTTGAAAGGTTGTTAGGGGAAGAAGAAGAACCTTTCCTTCTGTATTGCTCTAAAAGGTATAATTGAGCTGGGCGTGGTGGCACACACTTGTAACCCCAGTGCTTAGGAGGCTGAGACAGGAGGATTGCATGGGTTCAAAGCCAGCCTCAGCTACTGAGTGAGGCTCTCAGCAACTTAGAGAGACCCTCTTTCCAAATAAAACATATAATAGGTCTGGAAGTGTAGCCCGAAGGTAGAAAGCCTCTGGGTTCCACTAAAATAAATAAATAAGCAAATAAATAAATAAATGGTATAATTGAGACCAATAGGTAGAAACATTAATGGTAGAAATGCCTTTAGATTTGCCACAAGGAGGACTGGCTCAACCCAAGTCTCTCATGAGAAGTAGCGAGTGCCCACAGCCTGTGGCGTTCCAGCAGGGCCTGTGTGACACCTGCCAGAGATGTTATCCAAGGCAGTCTTTCTCTGGGAACCTGCTTGGTTTAGCGGTTCTGAAACTGAACTGATCACCTGAAATACAAGGAGAGTTTTTCCAAATGCAGTTTTCATGACCACAGCAGTCCTAAGGAATAGGAACAGGCGTGTGAGCAAAACATATATTTTGGAAAAGTTCTCCAGGGGGCTCTGCTGAAAAGCCAGGTTTGGAAGCCCCTGGGTTAGGATCTGTTTCCATGGGTTTAAGAATCTATAACTTGCCCAGTGTAGTGGCTCATGCTTGTGATCCCAGTAAGTGGGGGGGGGGGGGCGGCTGAGACAGAAGGATCACAGGTTCATGGCCAGCCTCAGCAACATAGTGAGACCCTGTTTCAAAATAAAAGAATAAAATAGGGCTGGGGGTGTAGCTCAGAGATAAAATGCCCTGGGTTCCATTCCCAGTAACATACCACACACACACACACACACACACACACACACACACACACACACACCTACAACTCAATATATGCTGAGTTGAATTTTGAAAAGTAAAACTTGGGCAGACTAGGGCTAGAGCGTCATGGGTGACCCCATCCTTGTAACAACACGAGCATGACCTTGTACGAGGACTTCTTGTCCAGATAACAGTACTGACCCCAGAACCTATAGTCCTCTGAGAAAGGAACCCTTGCTATGTCAACTTTCTGCAAACCTGCAGCACAAATTTCCCTTGGAAAATGAAGTCACAAACAATCTGTCCCCAGCTGAAACATATGACCTATTCTCTTTTGAGACAAGCTTGGTTTTAGAAAAAGCTGGAGACAGAGGTGATGTCAAAGTGTTAGGGCCAGGGAAGGGGACAGGGAAGAGCTGCAGCCTTTGTTGCTTTTTAATTGGAAGATGTTATTTCAGGCAGTGAGACATTTAAGAAATAAAATTAATTGTTTGCTGCTGTCACTGATAAGTAGAAAGTGAACAGGCAAGCCGGGTGTGGTGACGCACGCTTGCAATCCCAGCTGTGGGGAGGCTGAGACAAGGAGGATCACGATTCCCAGACAGTCTCAGCTACTTAGTGAGCCCCTTTGCAACTCAGTGAGACCCTGTTTCAAAGTAAAGAATAAAAACTAGGGATAAGGGTGTATGTAGCTCAGAAGTTGAATGCCCGTGGGTTCCATCCCTAGTACCACACACAAAAAAAAAAAAAAATTTAAAAAAAGAAAAAGAAAAGAAAGTGAACAGATAGGAAGCAGGCTTAAAATTAGCCATCTTTTAAAATTAAGGAGGAAGAGTCTGGATATCTGGGGGTAGGGTCAGGTTTTAGGTACTAGTGATGCTGATAAGCACTTCCCTAGTCCTTTAACGGGTTAAGCATCTATTAGTTGTAAGAAGATACTGGCTTACTCTCAGAGCAACATCTCCTAGCCTTTGTGCAAAAAAGGGTACTTAAGGAATCCAAGAATGCAAACGTACACCAAACAGGTGTAGCCAGATAAAGTGGTCTCAAACATATTCTTCGCTACTTTTTTTGAGATTTACGTAGACACTCTTGAAATTAATGAAGTGGATAGTTATTTTAAAAGCATTACTGAATTCACAGCAGCTTTTCATGGCTACAAACTGTCCCAATCAATGGGTACCAAAGTACAAATTCTACCACCCAGGCACACATGAACGTTTTCCTGCTGGAAAGAGTGAGAGCTAAGCTGAGTAGCTTAGAAAGGGCCTATTTGCATTTATTTTCCTCCCATGCACTCTACAAATAGATTTTCCTTCGTTCCTGTTGAGCTGGCTCTTCGGAAGCAGACAGGGAGCGAGATGAGCGTGCAGAGAGGTGGAGAGCCATGATTTAGTTGCTTGCTTTTGGATGTGTGGGGGAAGATCCACTTCCCACCAACTGAAAACTGCCGTACACATTCCCCTGCAAACAGAGCTCCCCGAGGCTGCCAACATAAGTGAAGTAAAGTGTAATCTCGTTTATTTTGAAAACAGATAAACAAACAAAAAAGCCCACTGCTACTAGAAACACTGAAGAATTATTGGGAGGTCAGATTGCCTGAATTATTCATTACTTCAAAAAGTAATTACTGATTTTCTACAATGTGTCCCTAAGCAGTTTATAAAATAGTGGAGGATGCCACCAGAAAAGCAATGGAGACGGATGTTATATATGCCCCCAAATTGAACACAGTCACTCATTAGCCTATATTAATATAGATTATGTACAATTTGTAAACCTTTTTCAAATGACAAAATCTAGTACTGGGAAGTTATTGGAAATGATACACCCACACCCGGCTGGTAGCAGTGCAAATTGGTACAGTCTTTAATCAAAGCAATGTGACAGCACATTCAAGAGCCTTCAGACGTTCACACACTTAGGCAGGCGTGGTGGCATGAGCCTGTAATCCCAGTACTTGGGGAGTCTGAGACAGGATAATCTCAGGTTTGAGGCCAGCCTCAGCAATTTAGTGAAACCCTGTTTCAAAGTAAAAATAAAATAAAATAAAAAGGTTGGGGGTCTAGTTCAGAGGCAGAATGTCCCTGGGTTCAATTCCCAGTAACACACACACACACACACACACACACACACACACACACACACAACACAAAGGGTTTCAATACCCTTGACCCAGTAACTTATGGGAATATTATTTTAAGAAAGAAGGCTATTCAGTAAAATATTGTGTCTATTCCATAATGGCAGTTGACTAAAAATATATCCTAAGAATAAGGGCTGAGCTGGATGTGGTGGCACAAACTTGTAATCCCAGTACTTGGGAGGCTAACACAGGAGGATCGCAGGTTCACAGCCAGCCTCAGATACTTAGCGAGGCCCAGGCCCTCTGCAACTTAGTGAGATTCTGTTCTAAAATAAAGAATAAGAAATAGATCTAGCAGCCGGGCATGGTGGCACACCCTTGTAATCCCAGCATTTGGAAGGCTGAGACAGAATGTTCTAGGTTCAAGGACAGCCTCAGCTATTATTTAGTGAGGCCCTTTGCAACTCAGTGAGATCCTGTTTCAAAAAATAAAGAATAAAAAATAGGGCTGGAGATATAGCTCAGAGGTAGAATACCCTGGGTCCCACCCCCAGTATCACAAAAGAGGGGGTGGGGGAGGGGAGGGGAAGGGAGGGGAGGAGAAGAGAAGAGAGGAGAGGAGAGGAGAGAAGAGAAGAGGAGAGGAGATGGAGGTATACCTCAGAGGTAGAATGTCCCTGGGTTTAATTTCTAGTACTAAAGAAAAAAAAAATGATTAAGGGCTGGCTGAACCAAAACATAAAAAAAATAATCTAAATTGTGGGTGAATTGTATCTGGTTTTGTTTTAGAGTATATTTCCATCATCATAGAGCTTGTTACACAAAAGAAAGTCTGACATGAGTGTGGTAAGGATTTCTACAAGGCTTATCCTCATCACAAACATTCCACCTAAGCATATCCTTCCTTGGGTTATGAGGTTATTTTTCAACCTACCCTACAGTAGAAGGAGAAAATTGAACTTATAATACGATTATGATAGTGTAGGCACTTTCATACAAATAAGACCCCATTCTTCCTTTCAGTTTAGAAGGAGGCACAGAGAAGGATGACGACAAAGCCGTGTATGAGCCGGGCGTGGTGCTGCACACTTGTAATCCCAGCATTTGGGAGGCTCAGACAGGAGGATCTGGATTCGCAGACAGCCTCAGCTACTTACTGAGGTCCTCTGCAACTCAGTGAGACCCTGTTTCAAAATAAATAATAAAAATAGGGCTGGGAGTGTAGCTCGGAGGTAGAATGCCCCTGGGTTGTTCCATCCCCAGTACCTCAAAAGGAAAAAAAAAAAAAAAAAAAAGCCATGTATTGCTGGCTGATCAGCTTGTTTCAGGAACAAAACTTCTTTGAAATGGTGTGCTTTACATAGGAGAAAACATGCTCTGAAGTGCTTTGTGGTTTGCTGAGATCACTCGCTAGTGGGTAATGGAGTTAATTTTCAAACCCCAGGCTGATCTGATTCCAACAGCACCTCTTTCTGCTCTGCACTTGGCCCCCAAGCAAGTCTGGCACCATCTGAGCTGAGGGTCGAGTTCTGTGTGCAGAGGTCAATAGTCCACGTGGCCCTCGAGGTTTCAGGCCAGTATTCTCGGTCCTGGCTATACCTTAGAATCAAGGAGGGGTAGGTTTTTAACTTTCGATGCCGGGCCTCACTTCCAGAGGCTGAGGTTTCATTGGTCTTGGTGTAGCTAAGACTAGGGCCTGGGGTTACCCTCTTCAGGTGAATCTTCATGCAGCCCGGCAAAGAACCCCTGGCTTAGGCCCTTTGTGTTTCCAGCCATGGTCCTTTCAACCGACCCAATAATATGACTAAGAAAAACACTCCATTCAGCACTTAAACTTTTTTTGATGTGGCAAAATACATATAATATAAAATTGCCCCTTTTAGATATTTTAAAGTATACAATTTAATGGTACAAAGTACATTCACATTGTGGTGCGACCATCACTACTATCTACTCTAGAATTTTTTTATAATCCCATTGGGAAACCCAGTAGTCATTCCCCATTCCTCTCCTGGCCCCAGTTCCTAGCAACCATTAATCCGTTTTTATTTTCTCTCTCTGAATTTGCCTATTCTAGATAATATTATATGAATAGATTCACACCATGTATGGGTCTTTTTTTGTCATTAGCTTCTTCCATTTAGCATAAGGTCTTCAAGGTTCATCCACACTGTAAGTGTATGAGTACTTTATTCCTTTCTATGACTGAATAATATTCCCTATATAGATCTATGACAATTTGCTTCTCCACTCATCAGTTGACAAATATGTAGGTTATTTTATGACTTCCATTCATTGTTCTTCCCTCTTTCTGAAGTGTCTGTTCAGAAAGAAGAATTAAAGAGAAAAAGCTCTGTGAGTTAACAACGGGCCCTGGAGTAGACCTGTGTTTCTCCAAGTGTGATCTCCCAAGCAGCAGCTGTCACACCACCAGGGCCCTGTTAGAAATGCACATTCTCAGCCGGGCGTGGTGGCGTAAGCTTTGAATCCCAGCATTTGGGAGGCTGAGACAGGAGAATCTCAATTTACAGACAGCCTCAGCTACTTAGTGAGGCCCTTTGCAACTCAGTGAGATCCTGCTTCAAAATAAAGAATTAGCCAGTCGTGGTGGTGCATGCTTGTAATCCCCGCACTTGGGAGGTGGAGACAGGAGGATCACACAGGTTCGAAACCAGCCATGCTGGCTTAAGAAACCCTGTTTGCAAATAAAAATAGGTCTGGAAGTATAGTCCGGAGGTAGAAGGGTTTCCAGGAACCCCAGTACCACCACAAAAAAAAAAAAAAATTAAAAATAGGGCTGGAAATGTAGCTCGAAGGTAGAATATTCCTGGGTTCCATCCCCAGAACTAAAAAAAAAAAAAAAATGCACATTCTCGGATCCCACCCAGAAACCCCAGGGTGGGTCCAGCACCCTGAGCTTTAACCAGCCCTCCATGAATCTCAGACACAGGATAACGTCTGAGGACCCCGGTGTAACTGCTACCACCTGGGGTTCTAACTCAAGGCCTGTCTGTTGCCTTACCCAAGGCCAAGTCGGCTCAGGCTATAAAGGGAGCTCCTGGGGGCACAGCAGTCCCCAGCCCTAGGCAGCTCCTGGGTGGTTCAGTAACTCGGCCGTCTGCCGGGACTGACATGCTAGTATCACCCAGTTTGGCTGCTGCATGAGACGGGTTGATATGTCTCTGTGACACACAGACACAAGCTGTCAGGAAACAGAATTCATTAGAGAGCACGAGACATCTGAGCAGCTCACAGGGGTGATGGTCTCGTGTGCCGGGAACCAAAGTCAACATGTTCATTCCCTGGGAACAATTGGCCAAGGTTCCCCGGTCTGGCTTCTGCTCTACTTCTGGCCCGGTGAGGCTCCCTCACCCAGGCAGGGCTCCACCTGCTCGCCTCTGGTCCCGAGTCATGGCACGGGCCACCTTTGTGCCTTTGCTCCAGCTGTTTCTCTTCCCTCCAGTGCCCTCTGTCGGTCTCCACCCGTCCTGTCCCAACCACTGCTCACACGCAGCCCAACCTCACCTCTCCCGTGAAGCCGATGGGCGGCCGAAGCAGCAGCTGCTGCTCTTTGCCCTTGTTTCCACACCAGATTCCTTGCTTAATCACAGTTTAGCATCTCTTATTTGTTCATTTTTGTAATATTATTTTATCCGTGTGTGTGTCTGTGTGTGTGTGTGTGTGTGTGTGTGTTACTGGGGATTAAACCCAGGGTCATTCTACCTCTGAGGTACACCCCCAGCCCTATTTTTTTAAGGGTCTCACTAAGTTGTTGAGGGTCTCACTAAATTGCTGAGGATGACCCTGAACCTGTGATCCTCCTGTTTCTGCCTCCCAAGTATTGGGATTACAGGCATGCTCCACATGGCCAGCTCCATCTTTACCTTATAAACATTTAGCTGCCAACAATTCTATAACCCCCAATACCTATGCTGTAGCAGGGGGGAGTGCTACTTAAAACCATGACTGTAGTTGCTTTCACATGTTCAGATATAAATTATAGGGAAACACGTACCACGTGGGGAACACCTACTGGGTGAGAGAGGCAAGTTCTGGGCATGCCTGGAAATAAAGGAGAAATGAAGGATGAGCTAAATTCCGTATTTCAGAAAAGTCACTGGGATTTGGAGGTAAGGGGAACTCATTTGTTGAGCAGACAGCAACTCCTTTGGGCAGAGCCAAGCCCAAAAGGTAATGGGAATCCAGGGACAGGAACATGGCTAGGAACTTGGATCAGGGGGCCGTCTGCTGTTGTCTGTGCTGGGTCGTGCTCTCTGCATCACTCAAGGTCTTTGTAGAAGTGGCCACTACACAGCCTCAGGCATAAAGGATACGGGGAGCGAGGGAGGCCGGGCAGGGAAAGGGCTGTAACTGCTGACTGCTGGCAGCCCTGGGTCAGGAGACCATGAACCCTCAGGGATGTTCTCAGGAAAGCTTGAGGAGGGCCAGCTTACCCCGTGACTCTGGACCAGCAAGAGCATGAGCCCAGGGGGCTGGATGACACAGATTCCTGCTGTGTTACGATTGCATTTGTCCCTTGGCACCCAGGATCCATGTGGACACCAAGATCTGGGGGTGCTCAGGAGACACAGTATTTACATATGACCTGCATGAGTCCTACCACCTACTTTATATAATCTCTGGATTTCTTGTAATATCAAATGCAATGTAAATGTCATGTAGTTAGTTGTCAGACCATATAGCTCAGGGGATAAATGGCAAGGAAAAACGCCTGCACGTACATAGTAGAGACGCAACTGTTTTCCCAGATGTTTTATTCCATAGTTGTTTGAATCTGCACATGTGGTACCCATGGATACTGACAGCCAACTGCATAAGCATGGAATGTTTACCATGCAGAAACAGTACAAGGCTTTGTTTGGCCTGTCTGGAATATTCTGCTGTGGTAGTTGGTTATAAGATAGAGCTTGGGGGGGGGGGTCTCATCAGATAGTTAAGAAGCTCAATATATTGGGCAAAAACCTCACAATGAAAGGGATGTATGATGAGGATCTTATGAGTGCAATGTATTCGTGTGTGTGTGTGTGTGTGTGTGTGTGTGTGTGTGAGTGTGATATTGGAGGTAGAACTCAGGGGCATTCTACTCGTGAGCTACACCACCAGCCCTATTTTTAAGTCATTAATTTTGAAATAGGGTCTCACTGAGTTGTAAAGGGCCTCACTAAAGTAGCTGAGGCTGTCCGTGAACCACAATCCTCCTGTCTCAGCCTCCCAAATGCTGGGATTAAAAGCATGTGCCACCACGCCTGGCTCAACGTATTCATTAAAAAAAAAAATAGCCAGAGCCAGGTTTGATGCATGCTTATAATCCCAGTACTTGGGAGACTGAGACAGGAGGATCGCAGTTTCATGGCCAGCCTCAGTTACTTAGTGAGGCTCTCTGCAACTTAGTGAGTAGCTTGGAGGTGGAATGCCCCTGGGTTTGATCCCCAGTCTGTCTCTCTTCTCTTCTCTTCTCTTCTCTTCTCTTCTCTTCTCTTCTCTTCTCTTCTCTTCTCTTCTCCTCTCTCTCTCTCTCTCTCTCTCTCTCTCTCTCTCTCTCTCTCTCTCTCTCTCACACACACACACACACACAAAATAAAAATAAAAATAAAAAACCCAGAGCAAGAACTGGCTTTACGTGTTATCCTGAACTCACTGCTGCCTAGGACTTGTCCAAGGCTTCGCTGACCAGGACACCCTGTGAAGGACGTCACAAGGACGTCAGCCCCTCACTTCTCTAGTGGGGCGGGGGGGGGGCACAGACTCCCAAGCCTGCCTGCCTGAGTTTAAAGGCTGTGTAGGCAAGGTGAGCTCAGTGACCGTGGGCAGCTTTCCCAACTTTTCTGAACTTCAGTTTACTAATCTATGGAGTGGGTACGAGCATCCTGCAGCCTCAGCAGTGTGCTCTAAGGGTTAAGTGAGCTCATACACGCAGGGACTCTGAGCTCTCCTTCAGAAGCTCTTAAGCCTGAGCTGCTATTGCCCCAGGTCTCACCTGCCGGGAGCGCTCTGCTGGGACTCTATTACTCCGACTCTCCCTGGAATGCTTCTATTGGCGTGTGCTGTGGCTTGCTGCCTGGCCTCTATTAAGGGGCAGTCATTAGCACCTGTCATTGCGTTTACACAAATTAGTTGCCAGAGACACTGTTTATGGCGTAGCGCAGTATCCTGAGAAGGACACCAGCGAGCTGTCTGCCCACCTCGGCCCGGGCAGGGGCCTCTGCTGAACTCACTGCTTTCCTCTTACCATAGCTCGGGGTTTAACAATCAGGTTCTCCCGTCACAGTGGCCCTGAGAAAGGGCGGCTGACGTGTGACGGGTGTACTGTTTCCATTTTATGCCCCTTCCCCTTGCTCTCGTCTGTCCTTGTAATCACCATCATCATCGTCATCATCCACCACTGTGCCTCGGTGGGCCAGGCCGGGGGTGGGAACGCCCCAATTCTAAACGGAAGACACCATTCTCCATTTACAGAAAAAGAAGCCTGGGGCAGGAAGAGGTCCATCATCCTGGAAAGGGGAGCCGGAGGGCTGAAGTCTCCGCAGCCACACTGGGACGTGCTGATGTCTTCTTCCAGTGCATGTGACGTTATTGTGCCCTGTCATGAATCCTTTGGGGAAGAAGGCATGGATAAATAAATAAATGATGCCTCCCTGGCTACATCTCCTATTTAAGTGGCACTGTGACTGTGGTTTCTGACGCTCCGACCCCCACCCCACCCTTTCTCTGCAGGTCCCCTGACACCTGGGACCAATGACCAGGGGATAAATGAGGACGAGGCCAGGGGATGGGAAAATCTCCAGTGAATTCTTCTGCTCCTGGGCAGAAACCTGATTTGTTGATCACCAGCTGCCTTCTGCCCTTCCCTCAAATACCTGCTTCCCTCCTCCTCTCTGGGCCTCAGAAGCAATGCCAAGGATAGGATAGGGACCACCTCAGGCCTAGCCCTGCATCCTGGGTCATGCCACTAATGACTCTGGGCTAGTTATGTCGCCCCACGTGGCCCTCGGCGCTCCCTACGTGATGTGCTGGATGTGGAGATGTCCCTACATGTCCCCGGAGGAGGTAGCACAGCAGAAAAAAGACTCGGGCTCTGGAGTCTCCTGCCTGCGTTTGAATGCAGGACTGCTTCCTCTGCCTGTGCCTCAGTCTCCTTCACTGTAAAATGTGTATAATGAAAATATAAAGACCTTCTCCTTGAGAGAAGGTCAAGTGTACAACTGAAGAGCACAGTCAAACAATCTTAGCTTGGATCCAGGCTCTGACACTAGCAACATGGCGCTAAGAGAGTTATTTAACCTTCCTGGCCCCAGCCTTTCACCTGTAAAATGGGAGCAATGGTAATTATGGCTTCAGAAGAGTATGACGGGACTGGCTGATGGGTATAAAAGTAAGTTCAGATACACTTGGCACTGAGTAAACATGGCAGTCATTGTCAGCTATTGCTATTATTATACATGCAAGGTGTTTCTAGTGACTGGCAATTAATGTGAGCAAGGATATCCTCTACCATCATCCCAGGACAGAACTGGGAGCAGTGCTCTGGGGAACCCTGGTTTCTATAGGATGGGCCAGGGCAGGTATTCCATGAGGAGCTCTTTGCCTGGGGAACTGAGTGCAAATCTTCCCAGGCCCTCCATCCCTGCTGGAAGGAGGGAGACAGTGAGTATGAACCATCTTATATGCAGCTGGGAGGGTCCTCAGCTCCTGAAGACTAAGAGAACTACAACCTTTGAATTTCCCAGCTACATACACTCCCAAGCTCAACGTTAAGCTTCGCATACACCAGCTAGCCCTGCAGCCTCCTGACAGAGAATGCATGTCTTATGTAAATTCACATGAACAAGTAGGAAACATTCTTCTGCAAACTGGAGCTCTGAAAACTGGGGCTCTGCTGGCAGGGAGGGCTCCCTGCTCCCCGCGGCTCCTTTTCCATCCTCCCCCTGCTGGATCCTGTTCTCTTATTGTCATGCCTTTGGGCACTGGGAACTACCTTGGCAAATTAGAGATGAGGTCGGAATAGACCCAGGGGCATTTACTAAGAAGAATTTCTAAAAGGAGAAAAAAATGTACAGAAACAGAAGCTGGCAGAGCAAGAAGAGAATCCTAAGGCTTCAGGTAAAAAAGAAGTGTGACACAGGAAAACAAAAACAGAAATAAGATTGAAGAACCAGGGAGTATTATTGTGTCGATTTCTTAACCTTTATTAAACATCCATTGGGCCAAGCGTCCTCTCACTCAATCTTTGAAGAAGGAAAAGGCAGATGCTATCACCCTGATCATTTTACAGACAGGAAAACTAAAGCTCAGTCAGGTTTAGGGTTTGCTGCTATTACTATGCCCCGTGTAAAGCAGAGAAGATTGGAGAAGATTCAGAAAATAGCCATAAATATAAAGATGAGATCTAAAATGCAAGACTTTTATCAAGAACTTTTAAGTCCTAGAATTGTTTGGCATAGTGAGAATCCTGGGGAGGGAGGATTTTGTATTGCCATCCACTGCGCCCCTTTTATCATCCTGTCAGGTTCTCCTTTGTCCTGTGGGTGTGGCTGGGGGAACCAGTCCTGCTCTCTGTCCACAAGAGGCACTAACGGGCTAGACCAATCAGTATTCACCATCTCCCATGCCCCCCACAACGATTGGTTCAGGAATGCAATATAAGCCAATTTGACCAAGGAGACACAAGATATGTTTTCTGGGTTTTTTTTTTTTTTTTTTTTTGGTTTTTTTATTTTGAGAAACATCTCTTTTCTTCCATGGGATTTCCTGCTGCCCCTCCCCCAAAACATGACTATCTCTGTCCACTGGGAGAATGCCTTAAAATAAGCCATTCTCCCCATCTTCTTGAGAATAAGCATGATTCAATTTCTCTCTCTTTCTTTCTTTCTTTCTTTCTTTCTTTCTTTCTTTCTTTCTTTCTTTCTGTGATACTGAGGATTGAACCCAGGGGCATCCAAGCTACACTCCCGGCTCTATTTTTTATTCTTTATTTTAAAACAGGGTCTCACTAAATTGCAGAGGGCCTCACTAAGCAGCTGAGGCTGGCTGTGAACCTGCGATCCTCCTGTCTCAGCCTCCCAAGTACTGGGATTACAAGTGTGCACCACCCGCCCAGTTAAGCATGATTCAATTTCTAACTGGGCACATTTGAGTCCAACAAAGGATTCTATTTCCTAGCCTCCCTTGCACTGCCCTGTGTGACCAAATACTAGACAATGAGATGAAAGAAGCAAGGTAGGGTGGTACTGCCAATGAGTCTCTTTAAAAGAGAGGCTGGGCATGGTGGCACATGCTTGTAATCCCTGCGCTTGGGAGGCGGAGACAGGAGGATCACACAGGTTCAAAGCCAGCCTCAGCTACTTAGTGAGGCTTCCAGCAACTTAGTGAGACCCTGTTTCCAAATAAAATATAAAAAAGGTTTGGGAGTATACCCCAGAGGTAGAAAGCCCCTGGGTTCCACTCCCAGTACCACCAATAAATAAGTAAATAAATAAATGAATAAATGAGAGAAAATAAGTCTTTCTTCTACCCCTTCCTCCTACCTAGAATACAGATGTAATGGCTGGACCTCCAGCAGTCATTTGGGCCTTAAGGTGACCTTGAGAAAAGAAGCTATGCCCTAAGAGAGGGAGCATCAAGTTAAACATCTGTTCACGACCAAGTAAAGTCACTGTACTAGCTCTAGACTGCCTATCTCTGAATTTCTTTCACATGGGGGATGAATATCCTCGGTCTTGTTATAGCTACTATCACAGTGGGTTTTCTGTCATGGAGTAAACTCAGTTCTGACAGATGGACTCAGACTTCTGCTGACAACCATCTTGCAACAACAAAGAAGCCAGACTTGGAACGAAGCTGGTACCCTTGCAGAGAGCAGAACAAAGAGAAACCGGGTTTGAGCCCGGCCTATAGTCCCAGCTACTCTGGAGGCTGAGGCAGGAGGGACACTTGAACGCAGACGCTCAGGACCAGCCTAGGCAACATGGTGAGACCCTATCTCTTACAAAAAGAAAAGGAAAGAAGAAAGAAGCCATTTGTTTGTTGTTGTGTTGTGTTTGTTTGGTGGTACTGGGGTTCCTGGAAGCCCTTCTACCTCTGGGCTACACTCCCAGACCTATTTTATACTTTTTATTTGGAAACAGGGTCTCCTAAGCCAGCGCGGCTGGCTTCGAACCTGGGAGATCCTCCTGTCTCCGCCTCCCAAGCGCAGGGTTTACAAGCGTGAGCCACCACGCCCGGCTTGCTTCTTTTGCACCGGTTTCTATACTGGGGATTGAACCCACAGGCATCGTCCCTCCAAGCTACACCCCCAGCCCTTTTCATCTTTTATTTTGAAACCGAGTCTCACTAAGCTGCTAAGCCTGGCCTCGAACCTGCAATCTTCTTGTCTCAGCCTCGCAAGTAGTAAGATTACAGGTGCGCATCACCGTGCCTGCCCCAAAAGCCAGGTCTTTAGATATATCAAGGAGCTGCCGGGTCAGGCTTCTCCTAAAGGCGACTTTTTCATGGGACTTTCCAGTTACACGGACCAATAAATTCACTGTACTTTTCAAGCTAGTCTGAGCTGGCAGTTTTGCTACTTGCAACTGAGAGCATCCTCGTTGACACACGATTTCATTTCCAACAAAGCAATACAAGCAGAAGTATATTTAGAGTGCACCTGGGCTTTCCTTACAGTGGAGTCATTAAATGCATCAATAAAGTCTGAGTGATTTTTTAAAATTACTTAACATTTATTGAGCCCCTACTACATGCCAAGCACTTGTTGTAAATGATCACTCATCTCTGTGACAGTTCTGAATGGCAGAAATTACGATTCTAGTTTTACAAATAAAGACGCCAAGGTTCAAACATTTAAAAAAAAAAAAGTCACCCAAGGACATGCAACTAGTAATACAGCTAAGATGGACACCAGCTGTAGAGGCTACACCCCCTGGATCGTAGAACCATCCAGAGCCCTCCTGATCCAAACATTCTGCGAAAACTGCTTTCTTCAAGAAACCAGCTTTCTTGGAGTTTGGGCAATTCTGAAGAACATTTAGACAAACCTTACCAAGAGAAACCTGTGGCTGGGGAACTGAGCATATCTTCCTGGTTAGAGACAAAATCATGTCTTCTGTTCCTTACCCCACTTGCTGGGTCTCAGACTTCACTGGCTCTCTGAGGAATATCACATCTGGAGATCTTCCTCCATGAGACTGGGCACAGTGTCAAGGGCACAATGCCCAAATATTGGAGTCAGCTCATTGTGGAGATTAACAAATTGCACTGTTTCACTCACGTTTATTCTACTACTCAGCTAACTGAATTTCCCTTTTATTTCATATTTAAGGTTGAACATCACACTCCAAAATGACACCTGACACTTGTTGATTAGTGCTGATATGGCACATCCAAACTGTAGGCAGCTGGCATCTAATTCATATTGGGCTTTATGGCTCTGGTTTTTATTTGTGAGTAGACACGTTTGAAAGAAGATTAATTTCATATTATTGAAGTCTAGCTGGGCATAGGGAGGTGTGTGCCTGTAATTCCAGTACTTGAGAAGCTGAGACAGGATGATTTCAAGTTTAGGGTCAGCCTCAGCAATTTAGCAAGACTCTGTTTTAAACAATCTTAAAGGGTTTGCTTGGGATGTAGCTTAAAGGCAAAATGCCCCTGCACTCAGTCCCCAATATAAAAAATTTAAAAAACAGCCAATGATAATATTATTGAAGTCTAAAATGTCATGTTAATTCGCTGATATGTAATTCGGTACGAGCAAATGCCGACTCCAGATGTGAAGTCATGTGAGCTGCGCGCCCTGTGACTCTGCGCTACTTAGAAATTATCCTCTTCTGTTGGAGGACTTCCGGGAAGATGGCGACTGAGAAAAGTGGGGCTTAAGAGCCCCGCTAACAACAAATATCCATTACCACAAAATCAGCACCTTTCAAAGCCAGAAAACAACATCACCAGAGAAACAAAAAAAATCACCAGGCTCCAGAGAGAAAGCGGACTGAGAACAGAGCCACAGAGGATATCCTCACGCCCGAGGACGCGGCAGACGCGGCAGCAGCGCCATACTGCCGGCGAATTCACGGGACGGCCACAATAAGCCGAGGGGAGCCGCTGCAGAACAGCCAGGCGGGATTTCTCGGCGCAGAGGACATCTAAAGCTCTCAGTGTCTGAGCTCAGCACACGCTGCAGGGATTCAGAGTGGAAATCAAAACCAAGAAAAAAAAAAAAAAAAAAAAAAAAAACGCCAGCCCAACAGCCGAGGGCGTAGCAGCGGCACCATATTGCCACCGGCGGCAGCAGCACGGAACTCACTACAGCTACATCTGCGTACTCAAGAACAGTGAGTCAAATTGCGGGCCACAGCGGAGAAATCCCAGTACTGTACTCACTGGGACTTGACCCAGTGGGAGAGGGGCGGTGGCAGTGATATCACACCATAGGAGAACGTGCAACCTGGCACCCCCCACGGTCTAAAGCAGCCTCTATCGACTCTCTGGGTCGGAGACTCTGTGATAAAACCCAGTAAAGGAGTAGTGGGGTCTGAGATACTACTGACTCGAGATCCAGACCACCTTAAGTGAAGTCATAGTGACCCAAGGGAAGAACCCAGAGAAGGCACAAACTTCCGAAATCATGGGAAAGAGGAATAATACTGGAGCAATGAATGCTCACAACCCCACCACATCAGAACCCGATAAAACAGAAAATCAGAGATTTCTAGAAGATCAAATCAGGAAAATAACTGTAGAAATAATAGAGGTGCTTCGAAAAGAACTCAGAGAGAGCCAAAAAGAGATAAAGGATGCAATTAATGAAGTAAAGGCCTCAATTCAAAGCACAAACAACCGATTAGAACACATGGAGAACAGAATCTCGCTCTTAGAAGATGATCATTCCAAAAATGAATGCATAGTTTCTAATCTAGGAAAAAATATCCGACAGCAGGAATCTGATATTGAAGAAATATGGGCCCATTTTAAGAGAGCTAACCTAAGAATAATTGGAATAGAGGAGGGAAAAGAAAGTGAAACCAAAGGGATCAACAATCTCTTCAAGGAAGTAATAGCAGAAAATTTTCCAGACATAGAGCAAGAGGTCGATACGCAGGTCCAGGAAACATATAGAACTCCCTTTAGACAGGATCGGAGAAGAGGATCCCCACGCCACATAATTGTCAAAATGACCAATGTGGAAGCCAAGCAGAGAATCTTAAAGGCAACAAAAGCAAAGGGCCAAGTGACATTCAGAGGCAAACCAATTAGAATCACTCCAGACTTCCCAAACCAAGTTATGAGAGCCAGAAGGGCTTGGAGTAACATATTCCCAATTTTGAAAGAAAACAACTTCCAGCCAAAAATTTCCTACCCAGCAAAACTTTCTATCAAATTAGATGGAGAAACAAGAAGCTTCCATGACAAACAGAAACTGAAGGAATTTATGTCTTCAAAACCAGCACTAAAGAAAATACTCAAAGAGATTAACTACAAAGAAGAAATAGGTAACACACATAAGAACTAGAGAAACAAGATTTTCCATCCAACAGACAACTAAGATTGGTTATCTGTGGAGATTCATTATTTATGTTAGTCTGTTACCTATCTCTAAAGGGTATTGTTTGCCTTTATTGTTGTTAATTTTTAGGATTTCTAGTTGGAATATTAATATACCTTCAGATATAGCATTTGGAAATATTTTATCCCATTCTATTAGTAACTCTTAACTCTGTTTACATTGTCTTTGGATATACAATATGTTTTTTATTTTTTAGGGAGTTTGTATACTCCTCTGTTGCCTGTGCCATTGAAATCATAACCAAGAAATCACTGCCAATTTCAATGTTGTGAGGTTTTATGACCCAGATTTTCTCCTAAAAGTTTATAGTCTTAAGATTTATATTTAGGTCTTTATCTATTTTGAGTTAATACTTGTATATGGGATTAGGTAAGGGTCCAATTTTATTCTTTTCCATGTAATTATTATGTTTCAACAATATTTAGTTAAAAGATTATTATTTCCACCACCAAATGTTCGTGGAAACCTTGTCAAAAATAACTTGACAATATAGGGAAGAATTTAGCTCTAGGCTTTTATTTAACTCCAATGGTTTATATATCTGCCTTTAGAATAGTACTACACTGTTTCAATTATTGTAGCTTTATATGGTTTGAAATCAGAAAATATATATCTTCTAGCTTTGTTCTTTTTCAAGATCGATGTGGGTACCTAGAGTCCATATTCCATATTAGGATAGATTTTTTTTTCTGAAAAATAAATATATAAATATATGATAGTTTCACCTAAAAAATAGAAAAAAATAGATTCTCTGGTAAGAAAGAAAGCAAAAAGAAATATTGAAATGTTATCTTTAAGTCATCAAAAGCTTGGTATCAGACAAATGAAACTGTTATGAGAGATTATCATTTTTAATTTTGGATAAATTGCTATAATACTAGATGTCAACTACTAAGCCAAGCATAGGAGGGGGGGATAGGGAGAGAACGGGCTGGGGATCGGGTGGGGGCTGACTGGGCAATGTGTGCATGTATGTCTACAAAAGTATGTATCCCACTATGATGTATGAATACAGTGCACCAATTAAAAATAAATATGAAAAAAAAAGAAATTATCCCCTTCTGTTAAGTGTTTTTAAATATTTCAAAATACAAAAAAGCAGGAGAAGCAAAATAACTTTTTTCCTCTTGGCCAAGTTGCCATATCCCCTCTTACTTGGTAAGACATCATTACTTCTCAGTCACCAAATGGTCACACTAGTGAACACGAAACGAGAAACCATGCACACGTATTGGTCACTGGTATTTCTGAGAATATCAGTAACATTTTGGCTTCCCCAATAAGCCAGAGTTTCCATACATAAGCCACCAGAATTTGGGAATCTCTCACTGACAACACAATATTCAAGCAAGTTTCTCAAGTGAATCAATTCTCTGGAGTGTTTATTACTCCCATGATCCAATTAAGAGCTTCAAAAGCCAATAAAAAAAAAAAATCACTGGGGAACTTTTTGCAACCAGAAAATCGGGTTTCCCCAATGAGAATGAAAGCAACTTACAAGGGAGCAATGGTCTTAAACTATACTTTGGATGTCCCTGCCACATGCAACAGAGCACCGTTCAAGAGAACAAGAAGACAAGCCACAGACTGATGTCTAAAATAAGGACATACCTGATAAAGGACTGTTATCCAAGATACACGGAGAACTCTTGAATTTCAATAGTCGGGACACCAGCAACCCAATTAAGAAATGGGCACAAAAAGAGCCAAGCAGATCTTAACAGATGCCTTATCAAAGAAGAGATATAGATGGCAAAAAATAAGGCATATGAGACGCTCAACATCATATGTCATTAGAGAATACAAATCAAAACAACAGTGAGATACCACTGTACACCTATTAGCATGGTGGGAATCCAAGAAGCTGACACAGCACCAAATGCTGGCAAAGTGTGAGGGAACAGGAACTCTCCTTCACTGCTGGTGGGAATGCGAAATGGTCCAGCCATTTTGGATGACGGCTTGGCAGTTCCTCACAAAACTAAATATACTCTTACCATATGATCAGTAATCATGCTTCTTGGTATTTACCCAAAAGAGTTGAAAACTTATGTCCACACAAAAACCTGCACATGGATGTTTATAGCAGCTTCATTCCTAATTGCCGAAACAGCTTGGAAGCAACCACGATGTCATTCAGTAGGAAAATGGATTTTAAGAACTGTGGTATATCCAGACAATGGAGTATTATTCAGCGCTAAAAAGAAACGAGCTGTCAAGCCACAGAAAGTCATGTCAGAATCTTAAATGCATATTACTAAGTAAAATTCAATCTGAGTAGGCCCTAGAATTCCAACTATATAAGCATTCTAGAAAAACCATAGAGAATGTGGGGAAAATTGTGGTTTGCCGGGGGTTAGTGGAGAGAAAGAAGAAAGAAAAAAATAAGTGTAACAGATTTTTTAGGACAGTGAAACTACTTTGAACGATACTGCAATGGGGAATATATATCACTATAAATTCGTCCAAACCCACAAAATGTACATCAAGAGTGAACCTGAATGTACACTGTGGACTTTGGAGCTAATGATGTGTCAGTGCAGGTCCATCCCTTATAACAAATATACTATTTTGGTGGGGGCTGTTGATAGCAGGGGAAGCCATGCTTGTTGAGGTGGAGGGGTGGAAAAGTGGCATATGAAAACTATATCTTTTTTTTTTTTTTTTGGTACTGGGGTCTGAACGCAGAGGTGTGCTACATCTCCAGTCCTATTTTATTTTTAAATTTGAAACAGGGTCATGCTAAGTCACGGAGAGTCTTGCTAAATTGCTGTGACTGACTTCAAACCTGTGACCCTCCTGTCTCAGCCTCCCACGTACCTGGATTAGAGGTGTGTGCCACCACATCTTGATGGGAACTGTACTTTCTTTGCACTTTTGCTGTAAATTAAAATTCCTCTAATAAAGAAATTCTATTAAGTATTATATATTCAAAAAATACGATTTAATTAATGTATTTAATGAACTACTTAACTGTATGTGCAATGGTAAATTAAGTTGTACATAAGCAATTCCTGAGCCTCCACACATTTAGTTAAAATAGTTATTATTCAAAGACTTTAAAAGCTACTATATGCAACTCGGCACTAGCATCCTGCCCATTGGAAAGTGCCAGGTTCTACTCTCTATTAGGTCAGATTCTCACCCACAATTAAATCTGTTTTGTCAGGTAATAGCAAAGGGTCAACCAAAGTCAACTGCAACTAGAAACACCAGCATACCCCTTGTGATGTGGTCATGGAACCAGAGAAGTTTCTATAACCCTGGAAACAAAGCCAGACATATCATTTCAGCAAAAGGGGCAGATTCGAAACAGCCCAGATGTGACTGCTGGCCGTCGTCAGTGCCACACACGCGGGGCTGCAGTCCATGTGCTGCTCTCGGGAGGGCTGGCAGGAGAGTCCTCGTAGAAGATCAGTGCTTCTGGTCTGGAATTAAAGAAATAAGTGTGGGAGAATGACTTATGCAAATGGTTTCTCTTCCGAAGCTTAAAAAGGTATTCCGTTGCCGGCTAGAAAGGCTCAGTGCAACTACAGTCAACTAAAAGACTAAACAAAAACAGCCCCATCGGGAAGATAATTTTACAGTGCCTCCAGAGTTCTGAGGATATTCATAAACATCAGCATGAAAAGAGTACTCATCTAGCATATGCAGTGGGGCACACACAGGAGTTTGGAAGCTCATATTTTAAAAGAAAGTATGTATCCAGTCCATTCCCCTATCTGAAGCCCTACCAAGATCCAAACTTCCAATTGTGGCTCCTTTGGAAGGAACTTGAAAAGTACTTCATCTTGAGAAGTAGCTCAGTGGTAAAGCACTTACCTAGCACACACAAGGCCCTGGGTTCAGTCCCCGGGACTGCAAAAGCATCTGGTCTAAGCTCCCACCCAGTGCAGGATTCTTCTAAAACATATTTGATAAGTAACTGCATAGAGAAATATTGCTTCCTGTTTTCCAAAACTCCCCATTCTGCATTGGATATTTCTACTAGGATATTTTTGCTTATGGTTACAAAACCTGCCTCCACCTAACTCCAGAAACTCGGGTCATTGCCCTCCAGAACCAGGCAATGAGAATGCCCCGTCTTCTTCTTGGCTGATCTTACCCGCTGTGTGATCGTCAGCATGTTACTGCACTCCTCTGTGCGTCCACTGTTTCTGCTGAAGCAGAAATGGTAACCGCATCTACTTCCCAGGGCAGAGGTGAGAATGGAGTGTGAGCACCAGGCCTGGCTTGTGACGAGCACTGCTTATAATGAGCTAGTCTTATAATTAGCTGTTGTACACAACACCCCTTCTGGTGACGATGGGGTGGTTCTTTCACAGGCTCGCAAGGTCAAGAGGCATTCTCAGGTTCCCTTAAATCAATGATTTATCAACCTTTCTGTGGAATTTGAGAATTTAGGAGTATACATTTGAAGGAATTAAAATTGCAATCATGGAATAAGCTGGGCGTGGTGGCGCACGCTTGTAATCCCCGCACTTGGGAGGCTGAGACAGGAGGATCACACAGGTTCGAAGCCAGCCTCAGCTACTTAGTGAGGCGCTCAGCAACTTAGTGAGACCCTGTTTCCAAAATTAGGTCTGGGAGTATAGCCCAGAGGTAGAAAAGCCTCTGGATTCCACCCCCAGTACCACCAAAAAAAAAAAAAAAAATTGCAATCATGGTTATCTCTGACTCATCTAGTCCTCTTCCCAAATCACTACCTACTTATTTAGGTGTGCCCTGTGTGTAGGGTACCCAGGGGCATTCTACTTCTGAGTTATCTCCTCAGCCCTACTTTATTTTTTTATTTTGAAACAGGGTCTCACTAAGTTGTGCAGAGCATTGCTAAGTTGCTGAGGCTGGCAGTGAACCTGTGATCCTCCTGTCTCAACTTCCCAAGTACTGGGATTATAGGAATACGCCTCCACATTCAGCTTAGGTGTGTCTTTACTTCCCCAACAGACCCTGCCTTTCAAACTCAGAAGGTCCCTTTTCTTTGGCTCCGGCTTGCCACAGTGTTCTACCCTTGACCTCTGACCTCTGACCTCTGATAGACTGAATTCTGTCTCTGCCTCAGGTTAGATAGTACTCAATTTGGGAATCTAACCTTCTGGAATTGCATAACAGAGATGCTTAAAAAACAATGTTTTACACAGTGCCAAACTTTGGTGACACGCTTGGGAAACATTTGAGGCAATAGAGTAAACCAGCAGGTATCAACTGAGAAGTAGTACCTTAAGTAACAGGGTATTGGGGGCTACGTTGGGAAACAGAGGCATCCAGGTCTGAACCTCAAAATCAGGCCTCATGGAGACTAGCGCTCAGTCCAGGAGCTGGGAGGTTGCTTAGGAGACAAGGCAGCTCTAACAACTGGGTTATAACAGTAAATAAAATTGCCATCTGTTGAGCTTTTAATATGGGCCAGGCACTATGCCAAGCATTTTACAAGTGTTAGCTATCTTCTTTTTAAACCTGTTTAAATTGTGGAATAAAATACTCTTGGATTAAAGTGTTCAAAACAAATGTACAGTATAATGAACAATCACAAAGCAAACACTTGTATAACTACCTCCTGGGTCAAGAAACAGAACACAAGCAAGCGCCGCAGAGTCACCCTGACCCGAGGCCTCCCTGCAGGCCCCGCGCAGCTCTGACTCTCCTGATAATTACTTCCTTCCCTTTCTTCTTATTTTCTCAAAAACATGTGCTGTAAACCTGGTAGGGTGATGTATGCCTGCAATCCCAGCTACATGGGAGGCTGAGGCTAGAAGGTTGCGAGTGCAAGGCCAGCCTGGGCAACTTAGTGAGACCCCGTCTCAAAATAAAATATAAAAGGGGCTGGCATCTAGTTCAGTGGTAAAGTGCCTCTGGGCTCAATTCCCAGTATGAAAGAAAAAAGAAGGGAGGGAGGGAGGGAGGGAGGGAGGGAGGGAGGGAGGAGGGGGAGGAAAGGGAAGGGAAGAAGGGAGGAAGGGAAGGGTGCTATGAAATATGGGTTGTATTATAATTTAGTTTTGCTTATTCTTTTAATTCTCAAGTGAAATCACATGCTATGTATTATTTGTGTTCAACACTGTGTGTGTGTGTGTGTGTGTGTGTGTGTGTGTGTGTGTGACAGACAGACAGACAGACAGACAGACTAGACTAGAGACTGAACCCAGGGGTGTTCTAACTCTGAGTTACACCCCAACCCTATTTTATTTGTTATTTTGAAACAGGATCTTACTCAGTTGTTAAGGCTGGCCTCCAACCTATCTCAGTCTCCCAAGCACTAGGAGCACAACTGGCCTCAGTGTTGTATTTATGCAATTTATCCATGTCACTTCCCTGTAGCACAGTTAGTTCCTTCTTGGTGCTACGTAATACCCCACTGCATGAATATATCAAAACCCCTTTATTCATTCCACAGCTTATGGATATTTGCGTTGTTTCTAGCATGAGGCAATCACAAAAATAAAATTATGAATATGCTTGTGTGTATACTATACAAGAAAAGTTCCTCCTAGACGTGTAGACCTAAGAGCAGGATTCTTGGGTTGTAAAATGCACGGTTTCGTTTTAATAGATAATGCCAAAGTGTCTTTCAAAATGGCTATTCTAATGTACACTCCCACCAGCGACATATGGATTTCTTGTTGATTCACACGCTCACCGTCAATTGGTATCATCAGAGCTTTTCAAATCTTGTGAATAAATGTCTAGAGTAACCAGCTGTAGCCGCCAGGCTTGTTTTTGACTACACTGAACTCTATTTCATGCAGCCTTCTCCTACTTTGCCTCTTTCACTCACACTGCATGTGTCAGCATCAACTATGTGGTTGCATGGGAAATCTCACTCCATTTTCCTTTAATAAGGTTGATCATATTTTCATATATTTTTGCTTTGTTAATATCTTTTGTTAAGTGTTCAAGGGTTTTTTATTTTTTGCCTATTTTTCTTTTTATTTCTATGCGGATCATATTTAAAATAGCATACATTCAGACTGTGCTTGGTGCCCCCCCTGCTTCCCCTCCCCCCTCCCAACAGTGAGTGTCCAGGTTAACCATGCTATAGTCATACTTTTACACATATTCGGATGTAGCTCCTCCACTAATCAACCTCAGCCTTCTTCCTCTCCTACCCTTCCATTCTAGCTTTGCTGAGATTTCCCCTACATTATCTGGAGTCCCTCTAGTATCCCCAATATTCCTTAGTTTGGGCATATTAAAGCAAACATATGTCCCTTCTCTTTCTGTGCTTGGCTAATCTCACTTGACATAATGTTCTCCAGGTCTTTCCATCTTCTTGTGAATGACATGATTTTGTTCTTCTTTATAGCTGAGTAAAATTCTATTGAATGTATTTCTCATAATTTTACAATCCATTCGTCTATTGATGGAGACCTAAAGTTGGTTCCATATTTTGGTTCATCAAAGGAAACCATCAAGAACCTAAAGAGAAAGAGAATGGGAGAAGATCTTAACCAGCCATCACTCTGATAAAAGTCTAATATCCAGACTATACAAAGAGCTCAAAAGACTCTATACTAACAAAACAAATAATCCAAACAAGAAATGGACAACTGAACTGAATAGACACTTCACAAAAGAGATACAAATGGCCAATAGATACATGAAAAGATGTTCAACATCATTAGCCATCAGGGAGATGCAAATCAAAACTACGCTGAGATTCCATCTAACCCCAATCAGAGTGGCAAGCATAAAGAAATCAAATAACAACAATTGCTGGCGAGGATGTGGGAAAAGAGGAACTCTTTTACACCGTTGGTGGGAGTGCAAACTAGTTCAGCCACTATGGAGATCACTGTGGAGATTGCTTAGAAAACTGGGAATGGATCCACCATATGATCCGGCTTACCACAACCGGATATCTTTCCAAAGGTTTTGCCTATTTTTCTACTGGGCTGGCTTCCCTTTTCTTATTGATTTGTAGGAATTTTTTTTTCAAATTTTAATACTAGTTCCCTCATGGCCTTGTGTTGAAGATGCTCTCTCCCATTCTCACGCATAACTCTCTTATCCTCACAATGATCCCAAGAAGTGTTATACATATTCTATCTATGAAAAGAACCATCTTGAAGCTCAGTGACTTATTCAAGGTCACTCAGTCTGTCAGCACGAGAGCTCAGATCTGCTCAGCTGGAAGCCTGGCTCTCAACAGAGGCCAGTCCTCCCTCCAGGGCCCTTCAGCCCCAACCCAGCTCGGGCACCTTCTTCCTTCTTGTGACTCAGCTTATTCGTGGCTGCTATTTCCTGCCTTCTCCCCTGTGCAGCCTTTCTTATGACCCCAAGTTAAAAAAAAATTATTACTCACAGCCAGGCATAACGGCACAGTCCTGTAATCCCAGTACTTGGGAGGTTGAGATGGGAGAATCACAGGTTCAAAGCCAGCCTCAGCAACTCAGCATAACTCTGTTTCAAAATAAAAAATAAAACAGAGCTGGGGGTATAGCTTCGAGGTAGAGCACCTGGGATCCTATCCCCAGTACCACCAAAAAAAAGTTATTGTTCACTTGGGTTCTCCCCCAGACTCCAGCAAGGAGTGTCATCCTCTCCAGTTGGCACTGTCCCCTGCACAGGGAGGCTTTCATTCCAGGCCACACCACCACCATGGCTCAAACACATTTCCCAATCCAAACAGCGATACCTGGGTGGCAGAATACAGGGACAGCAGCGGGCTTGCCCTTGTGGAGTGGGGTGGGGCGGGGGTGCAGGAGATGAAAGCCCAGCCTCTCCCCTGGAGCCTCCCCGCTCACTCAGCAGATCCTCTGCTCCTCTGACATCTCACTGTCCCATGATGACTCTTTCCAGCTGTCTTCCAGCTCACCACCCTCTTCCTCACTCCCTACATCCAATCCTCCTCTTAACTGGTTTTGTGGCTGAAATAACTGGAACCTGGCTACTTCTCTCCAGGACCAGCCTCCTCCCTAGTCCAGACTGCCAACGTCCCACCTGGGTTCCCCAGTCGGCTTCCCCATGCTCCTTCTCAGCCACTCTTCCCACTTCACTTTCTGCCCGGCAGCCAGAGGGTGTGCTGGAGACACAACCATGATCACACCAGATGGATGGAATCTTTCCACTGGCTTCTCCTTTCTCCTAGAATAAAACTCCAAACCCTCAAGGTGTTGTGAGGTTGGGCCCTGTCCCCCTCCACCCCTTCTTTGCTTTCTGACCCTGGGGAGTTGGCTCCAGCCAGCAGTGGAAACGCAGGGCCCCTTCCCACAGGACCTTTCCACTCGCTGATGCACTGCTTGGAATCCCTGGTCACCTTTGCCACCTCCTGTCCAGCTGGCTTCTGGTCTCAGCATTTCTGGCCTTTGGCTGATCACCCGTTAAACCCTCTGCATGTCCCTGCTGAGCTGTGACCTCAGTCACAGGTCAAAAATGGCTCATTTAAGCAACAAGATACTATTTCCACCCTATCAGACATGTAAAGATTAAAATTATAACACCCAGTGTGTATGTGTGTGTGTGTGTATGTTACTGGGGATTGAACCCAGGGGCATTCTACCTCCAAGCTACATCCCCAGCCCTATTTTTTATTATTTTGAAACAGGGTCTCACTAAGTTGCAGAGAGCCTCACTAGGTAGCTGAGGCTGGCTGTGAACCTGAGATCTTCCTGTCTCAGCCTCCCAAGTATTGTTGAGGCTACAGGAAAACCTGCTTCCTACTTCACTCTCTCATTTAGTGCAACCTGAACTGTAAGAAATATAGCAGTATCTGTAATGGTGCACACCTGTAATGCAAGTACTTGGAAGCTGAGATAGGAGGCTTGGAGGTTCAAGAATATAACCTCAGTAACTTACAAGACTCTCAGCAACCTAGTGAGATCCTGTTTTACGTTTTACCCTGTTTCAAAATTATTAATAATAATGGCTGAAGGTATAGCTTGGAGGAAAGAATGTCCCTAGTTTCAATCCCCAGTACCTAAAAAAATAGAGTAATATCTATTACTTAAATTATTCAGATCCTTTGACACTGCATTTCCACTTCTATGAATGTGTCCACTAGAAACATACCCACATGCTGTGTAAAGATATGCAGAATAATTTTCTTTGAAACATTATTTACAATAGTGAAAATGGAAACAATATTCATATCTATCAATAAGACAGAAGTTAAAATACAGTCATTCTTAGCACAGAAGTTTATTCAATCATTAATAGAATGAAGTAGATTTATTTGTATTCAGGTAAAAGGATATCTAGGATATATTAAGCTAAAAAAATTCAGAAGAGTTCTATTCCATTTTTATGCTCTTAAAGTATATTACAAACCAGATGCTAATTATGTGCCCCTAATCCCAGAACTTGGGAGGCTGAGACAGGAGGATTACAAGTTTGAGGTCAGCATCAAGCAACTTAAGGAAACCCTATTAAAAAAAAAAAAACTGGGGTTGTAGCTCAGAGGCAGAATGTCCCTGGATTCAATCTGAGGTACAAAAAATTATTACGTGTGTGTGTGTGTGTTACCAGAGATTAAATCAGGGGCATTTTACCTCCAAGCTATATACCCATCCCTGTCTAATTTTTATTTTGAAACAGGGTCTCACTAAGCTAACAACACATGTACCTTTAAAAGTTGGATTAATAAAGGAAACACTTCCATTGACTCTGTGTGTGTGTGTGTGTGTGTGTGTGTGTGTGTGTGTGTGTGTGTGATTATCAACGCCAACCTCAATATCATGTATGGCAGGGGGAAGAAGTGGGGAAGGAGCCTGGGGGAAGCCCACCAAGTGCTGTGCACATGTGTATGTCTCTATCACTCTGAACTACGTCATGTTGACACTACAATGTTCCAATGAAAGTATATTAGGAAAATAAATAAAATTTAGGGAAACGTGCAAAAACCTGTTAACCGCGCCCATCTCTCAGGAGGAAGGAGGAACTGATGGGGCCTTTTTCTTTTCTATGTTATATATTTCTGTAATGTTTGATTTTACTATTTTGTTACTATAAAATAATCTTATAATCTGGAAAACTATAATACAGTGAAAAGAATAATAATTATATAAATTATGTCTCCTGTGTCCACTCAGGAAGTGAGTAAACATGTCTGTCCTATTCATTGTTATTTCTCCAAAGCCTAGTCACTCCCAGGCACATAGCAGGTGCTCATTAAACATTTATTATTTGAATGACTAAATGAATAAACTGTTTTGTGGCCTCATAAAATTTGATGTCTATTTAGTACTCCAGAAGCAGAGCCCTGGCAACCTCCTTTCCACCTTCCACTGTACCCCGGACTTTATTTATTTTTTGGTGGTACTGGGGGTGGAACCCAGAGGCTTTCTACCTCCAGGCTATACTCCCAGACCCATTTTATATTTTATTTGGAAACAGGGTCTCACTAAGTTGCTGAGAGCCTCACTCAGTAGCTGAGGCTGGCTTCGAACCTGCGTGATCCTCCTGTCTCAGCCTCCCAAGCGTGAGGATTACAAGTGTGCGCCACCACGCCCGGCTTGTACCCCGTACTTTAAAACAGTGCAGTGTTGGGTGCCTCCATTTTGTCAGTCTTACCATGCTTTCTGCTGATATTCAGCTTTGGGGCCTTTGCACAAGTGGGGACACTATCTTATTCATAAATACTGTGCCTGGAACATTGTAGTCATGCAACACATGTTTCCTGATAAAGAAATAAATAGATGAAGTTGATCAGGTAACTGCGACTACTTACATGAGTGATCTTCTAAACCCAAGTTTTCATTCTATCTGCAAGGATGGGCCTGGGGCTACGGTAACAAATTATCATCAATTGGGAGGCTTAAAGTGACACAAATTTATTCTTTGACAGTTCTGGAGGTCAGAATCCAACATCGGTTTCATTGGGCCAAATTCTAAGCCACGCCCCCAGCACAAGCCCTAGGGGAGAGCCTGCCCTGGCTCTTAAGCTCATGATGGCTGCCGGTGCTCCATGGCATGTGGCTGTATCACTCCCACCTTTGGGGCCAGCATCTTCACATCTTCCAGTGTTCCATCTTCACATCACCTTCTCTTCTGCATGTGTTATTAAAAGATCTCCTGTGGCCTCCCTCTTCTATGAGAATACACATGGTGGCACTTAGGGCCCAACTGAACAATACAGGAAAATCTCTCTAACTTGAGATCCTTAACTTAATCGACCCCACAAAGACTGTACCATACAACACTCATAGGTTTCAGGGATTGCAACCCCATGTCTTCAGGGGCCACCGTTAGGATGTCATTAGTGACTTTGTGAAATCCCTTTGCAAAATTGAGACACACTGGGTGTCCAGAATCTCTTTCTCCCCACACCCTGGCAGGGCCAGGCACAGAGGACAGCCAGGCAAGTGCTTCTTGAATTAATAAATGGAGAAAAGATGTTGTTCTACTCTACCACTCCCAACCAAGAAAAGGATGGATCCATAATCCCTTCGCCATCGCAAGCGTCCCTGGTGTGGGATCCTGGATTCCGGGAACAGGAAGCTCGTCATCTGACATGGCGCCACTGCACCCGGGGAAGGAATAGATGACACTCAGTAACCCGCGTACTCACCAGTGAGCTCGGCCTGCTAGGGAGAGCTGGGGCTTTGCTGGTTTGGGTTTTTTCTCCCTTCCCTGCAGTCTGAGCAGGGTTGAGTTAAAGCTAAATTAGTTCTCTGGCTTTTATGCTACTGAGGAGGAAGATGAGGAGAGAGAGAGCAAATGGCACCGAACAGGCAGAAAACTAGCTTGTCTTCCCCAGATTGAGGGCCCCTGGATCACTTCCTGAGGAAGCAGCGCATCTAGAGTCACTCCACCCACAATAGGCCATCCCGTGGTGAACAGTTTACCGAGTCCGGGTCTGGCTCCAGAACTACACCATAAGCCTGGTTCCCTGCAGGTTCCTCTATGATCATTACACTCTAATAATTCCTTGTCAAGACCGGGGGCAGCTGTGAGACCTCGGTCTCCATGTCCACATCCCCCCATGGGTCCTCTTCAGAAGCTGTCAGCAGTGGGGCCTTGCCCCTGGGCTGAACCCTAGAGTCCCCACGGCTAAGCAGCTGAGCACAGGGGCAGGCTGCCCGTCTCAGCGTTGTGGTGTTCACCAGACAAGGTGCACAAGACTCCCCTCCCCGTCCTGCAAGAAAAGACTCTGAAGGGGTGGGGTGAGAACCAAGAGGACTGTCATGGCTTGTAAGTGGAGAGAGGGTTCTCTGTTCTCCCTGCCCCCAGTGTAGATCCAGAGAGAACCAAGCAGGTAGAGCAGAGGCCTTTGGAGCAAGAAGGATGCTCAGGTCTAATTTGAGAGACCAAGTAGGAGTTTCTGAGGCTTGCACATGGTCCAACCCCACTCAACACAGTGTCAGAGCCTGGAGAGGAGCGTTCCCACAGCAGCACTAACTAGAAGCTGAGGTGCGTTTGCCAGGCACATCCTCCTCCATGGAGTACTGAATCTGCCACAAAACCAGAGGAGCCATTCCATGGGAAGCTGTGGCTTTGGGGGAGTTGCAGCAGACAGTGGCATTTTTTTAATTATCTATTAGAATCTTGGGTTAGTGCCACGATATTTTTTTTGAGAACACATCATTGCAATTATAAAGCATATCAATGGGACAATATGATTCACTCTGCGAAAAATCTAAACAAACTAGTCCCTTCCAACTCCCATTATAGCCTTCCATGAAGGGAGGCGCATGTGCTTTGCGGTTGGAGAAAGAAATGCACACCACCAGTTCTCACTTGCAGTGCCTTCTCCTGGAATTTGTAACAAGACTACATCCCTCCTAGGGAGAGATTTAACATGGAAACAGAAACAAAAATGATACCTCCTCTTTTTCTGATGCCTGTACTGCAAAGTTTGATATAAGGATCTCAGAGGTTTGGGAGCATCAGATGAGACTGTGAAAAGTCCACGGGTTAATTTTGTGGAAAACTTGATCCTTTAACAAAGTACACAACTCAGCCAGGCGTGGTGGTGCATGCTTGTAATCCCAGCATTTGGGAGGCTGAGACCGGAGGATAGTGGTTCGTGGACAGCCTCAGCTACTTAGTGAGGCCCTCCGCAACTTCATGAGATCCTGTTTCAAAATAAAGAATAAAAAGTAGGGTAGGATGTGTAGCTTGGAGGTGGAGGTCGAATGCCCCCAGGTTCTATCTCCAGACCACCCCCACAAAAAAACAAAGTACACCGCTCTGCAAAGGAACAGACTAGTAAAGATATAATTACATACAAAGTAAAGACTTCTAAATCCACACATATACATGCATACAGATTCCAGACATATACACGCACACACAAAAATCTACTGTAAGTTAAAAAAAAAGAAAGAAAAAAGAAAGAAAGAGAAAGAGAAGCCAGGGAAGGTGGTACATGCCCGTAATACCGGTAGTTGAGAGCTGAGACAGGAGAACTGCAGGTTCAAGACCAGTCTCAGCAATTTAGCAAGGCCCTCAGCAACTTAGTGAGACCTTATTTAAAAAAATTTTTTTTGGCTGGGGACATGTAGCTCAGGGATAAAATATCCCTGGGTTCAATCTTCAGTCACACACACACACACACACACACACACACACACACACACACAGAGTGACTATATGGGTATATATTATTATTACATAGTTCTAAATATATATAATGTTTACATATATATATATACACACACACACACACACATATATATATATATATATATATATATATATATATATATATATATAAATGCTACTCCAACTAAAGAGGCTTGGTTGGGAGATTGGGGATCTAAAATAGATAGATATATGCTGACTTGATAAATATATAAGTAATGTATAGACTGCAATATATGGATATATATGTGATACAAATAAAAATATTTAACACTAGGTTTAAGAAAATTCTTGTTTCTGTCTTTTTTTTTCCTCACCTTTTTCTTTTGCAATGATTGCTTTATCTACAAGGGAAAAAATATAACCATTTAAAAAGACAGAGTGCATACCTGGGCAAATATCCTTAAACAGGGAGCATCCCTTTTCAGCCACTGATGAGTCACAGAATAAACAAAGTCCAAAGTGTATCACTTAGAACCAGGGTAGCCATCATTCAAACCAAGGCATTTTTGAGTCTCAAAGGGGAAGCTAGTAGTAATTTTATTGGTCTGACCAGCATAATCCAGGACTCTCCTAGTAAATTAAGCTACTGGTCATCCTAATTAAAATGGAAGCTTTGTGTACCCTGCCTCCAAAGTCACTGGTGTTGGAGCACTGGAGGGTAAACCACAAAGATTACCCTTTCATCAGTACAGTGGGTTGTAGTTTCTAAATACACCCACAAAATGGTTAAAGAATCTTTACAATTCATCTTTCTCAGTTAATTAGCCTGTTCAGGTCAATGGAGCCCTAATTTTTAAAGATCTGTTCCTGAGAGAAGAAAAAAAAAATATTTCTTAAAGAAATAATGCCTCTTGACTGAGAACACAATCTTATTAACCACGTTATCTAACAGAGTAGATTTTAATCTCGGAAACATGGTGTAAAATCTCTTAAACCCCTCAGGATGCTAAAGACCTGGGGACTTACCTGTTGCAAGAGATTTGTTCTAAGGAAATATTATCCGTGACCCAGGCTCTTCCGTCAGCACTAGGTCACTCTGCCCATCAGCTATTTCTCACCTGCTGGCCTGCCTGGGCCCAGCTTGAGTTTCTCTCTCCCAAGCCTCTGCTGCCCACAGCGCAGCCCGTCCTGCTCAGCCTCCAGCGGCATCTGCTCTGCACAGCACAACGGCACCTGCTCACAGGCTGGGTGGTTGTCATTGTTATTGCAAATATGGCTCTCTCCAAATAGTAGGTGCCCTGTGAGAAACAACCACCCTCAGCCTATCCCACATGGCACTTGGCACGTGGCCAGGCAAGGTAAATCTGTCACCCTCTCTTATTCCCATTATAAAATCGAGGCTGTAATTCCTTTATATACTGCACTTCAACCCAACTTGGGTAGTTACTAGGCATTATACGAGACAATTTTATTAGTCCAATTCCCTGCATGCTAGGATATTTGCATAAATGGAAAAATTAAGTCCTTTTCAATAGAAGCAATTGCTGAGGCCTTTCTCCCCTAAAACACCAGGAGATGATGCATAGTAAAGATGTGGTCCGGCAGGGTACCGTGTGCATACTATAATCCCCGTACGTGGGAGGTGCAGGTTTGAGGCCAAGCTCAGCAACTTAGCGAGACCCTGTTTCAAAATTAAAAAATAAAATGAGGCTGAGGGTTTAACATGGAAATAGAATGCCCCTGGGTTCAAGCCCCAGTACCACACACACACACACACACACACACACACACACACACAATGTGGACCAAAGTTAGAACAAAATGATTGCTGGGGCTGGGAGAGGGTCCCATGTATCAAAGAGAGTTGTGTAGGTATTTAAGATAAAAACTTGGACAGGCTTCTTTGACACTCACAATCCTATTGCCCTCATCTTACAATGTTTTACTGCTCTCTTAAGTTTCCCTGCGTCAAAGGGCCCATGTGGAGTTTAGCCGTCCATCAGTTCTCTAGCATTTGCTGCCACCCTCCTAAGAGTTCAGCACCTGCCACGTCTAGGCATTGATTGCAACCTAAGCAACACACGTTGCTCAATCGATCGTGGGTCAATCTCTAACTGAAACCACACTCTTTGCACCTCCCACTGTTAAATTTATTAAGCTGATATCTATGTCACTGTCTCTTTCTTCATGCAAGCTGAGGGTAACTCAAGCCCTAACTGAAATGTGAACAACCAAATGGAGACACCAAGGCCAAGTGATTTACTCCAAACCCAGGTAAGTTTTTACTCACACACTGGAGATTCCTCAAGAAATCCACCAACTCAGGTACATTAATTGCAACCTGGCAACTTGCATCCCTCTCTGACACCAAAGCGCAACGCACAAGGGAAGGCAACTCCCACTCAAGCAAGAGGGAAAGCTCCCTGCTGGACTGGAAAGCCACCAAGAGTCATCAACAACACCCTCCCTCCTGAGCATTAGAAAAGACACATCTTAGTTCCAAGAAGCTGTATTTCCATCTCATAGAAAATAGGATTTTGTAGCCCGGCATGGTGGCACATGCTTGTAATCCCAGCATTTGGGAGGCTGAGACAGGAGGATCGCGGTTCGAGGACAGCTTCATCTACTTAGTGAGGCCCTTTGCAACTCGATGAGACCCTGTTTCAAAGTAAAGAATAAAAAAAAAAAAAAATAGGAGCCGGGTGTGGTGGTGCACGCTTTTAACCCCAGCATTCGGGAGGCTGAGACCATTGGATCGCAGTTTGTGAACAGCCTCAGCTACTTAGTGAGGCTCTCTGCAACTCAGTAAGACCCGGTTGCAAAATAAAGAATACAAAAATAGGGCAGGGGGTATAGCTCAGAGACTGAATGCCCCTGGGTCCATCCCCAGACCTGCAAAAAAAAAAAAAAAAAAAAAATAGGGCTGGGGGTGTAGATCAGAGGTAGAATGTCCCTGGGTTCCATCTCCAGTACCAAAAAAAAAAAAAAAAGAAGAAGAAAATAGATTTTGTTAGAATAAGCCACTTCACTGCCAATCAAGTTATCATAATAAACCTATTCTGTCTAGGGTGTGAATAGTGACCCTTTAGAATTATAAACCTATATAGCAACACTGGCCACATGTTTAATAACTTGGGAATATAAGAAACCAATGGGAGGAGGGCATTCTTTATTTTACTATTTTACTTCCCCCAAGCAGTGTGTGTGTGTGTGTGTGTGTGTGTGTGTGTGTGTGTGTGTTACTAGGGATTGACCTTAGGGGCACACTCCCAAGAAGCTATACCCCCAGCCCTTGGAACGAGGTCTCACGTTCATCCTGTCCGAGCCTCCCAATTCCTGGGATTATAGGCCCGTGCCACCACACCTGGCTTTACTGTCTTTAAATTGGAATTACAGAGTTACCTAGCATGGTTGGTACGGATCAGCCTTCTCATTAGAGTAGAAAGCAATGGTCTGTAAAGGATTCAGTCAATAAGAAAGAGAACTACACTACATAATAACTGTATCCACAAGACAGCTTACAGTCTCTTTGATTTTACAAATACCATTCACCCAGTAAAAGAATTCGGGTGTTCAAATACTGAAAGAGAAAAGATGTTGTTTTTTCTTAGTGGTGATGATGGGACTCACAGCCCCCACCACATGATATTGCTATATTTCTGTGAGATCAAAGAAGCCCACGGTGGCAAAGTGGTTGATAAGGTACCTACTATCTGGAAAAGAAAAAAAGAGGAAAAACCTGAAATCTACTAGCCTCTGTCGAGGTTCCTGAGTCTTGATACCATCGTCTTGGGTTGTGGGGCAGCTGTTCTATGCATCTCCTGGTAGGATCTTTATCAGCATCCCTGATTCAACCCACTAGATGTCAGTGCTACTCTCACCCCCCAGTCATGACAACCCAAACTGTCTCCCGGCCTTGCTAAATCTCCTCTGGGAGGAGGGAGCGACACGCTGGTCGAGTTTGAGAAGAACTGGCCTCTGTGGGAATTTATAATTATGACTCCAGCATCATTGCTGGGAATCAGCAAGCTGACCTCCAACCAAAGGAGACCTGGACTTTAAGTTCTGTGATCTTAAAGATACTAGGCTTCTGTTTCCTGTCATATAAATGAAACTCACCCGCTGGCCTCGCTCCCAGGACTTCCTCTTGGGGAAGGCCAGGGCTGAGAACAAGGTCAGGAAGTGCCAGCAGCCGCCTGAGGTATTTAGCCCAGGGTCCCCCTCTGCTCGGGGGATCCCAGCTGCCTCCTGAGGTCCTAGCACTTCCACCTGCCTTCAAATGATGGTGCTGCCACCACCCAGCGCTGGTATGAAGTGAAGCGATGTGTCTTCAACAATCCACTGCAGCCCCACGTGACTTCCCACAGCACAGCCACCTGGGGCTACATCATTTCATTACAAACTCGGGAAATGACAACCCAGAAACCTCAGCCCTGGACACTGGGTTTGATGAACTCCAGAATCCCACCTACGGCATCCCAGACTGGTCCCCTGCTGGATGCCGCCGGGCCCGGCTCCTAGCCTCAGAGCCGCTTCCTCTCTGCTCCAGTCCGGTCCTCTCCGGGAGGCCCAAGGCCCCAGCCCTCATCTCAGGCCTGATTCTCTCTCCTCCAGCCTTCACTTCTACAGTTTCGTTTTCTTCCTTCTGGGATGACTGACAGAGAGGACGTCCAAAGCATGCAGGAAAATTCCCAGGTGCTACCCACAGGGGATACTCAGAATATAATACATTTCCCTAAGTCTGAAATATTTGGTTTGGAAAATCACCTTGGGCAAAGCTTTACAAAGATGCCAGCAGGTTCTGCTGTAGGTGCCAAGCGGAGTTAGGCTTCTTACGATCTTCCGGGCAGGGCCCAGTCTCCATCATGGGATGCCCCGTGCAAATGCTGAACATCATCACCTAGAACACACTCAGGCATAAACAACAACAACAACAACAACAACAACAACAACAATACTTTTTTAGAGACAGAATTTCTTAAATCCATAATGGAACAGAAACATTTTCCCCATAATAAACAGCAAAGCATATTTTAAAACAAGAAGTAATTAAAACAGTATAGATGTCAGGCGTGGTGGCGCACGCTTGCAATCCCAGCATTCGGGAGGCTGAGACCCGAGGATCGTGGTTCGTGGACAGCCTCGGCTACTTAGTGAGGCCCTCTGCAACTCAGTGAGACCCGGCTTCAAAATAAAGAATAAAAAGTAGGGCAGGGGCTGTAGCTTGGAGGTCGAATGTCCCTGGGTTCCATACCCAGACCTGAAAAAACAAAACAAAACAAAATAAAAACAGTATAGAATTGATGGGGGACAGCTAAAGCAAGAGAACAGAAATCAGAGCTATTTCTATGTATCTGAGAAGAGAGTATATGGCAGATCTCTACAGAGAGGATAAACTACTTAGTATGTGGTGCTGAAGGCAATTGGTAACTCTTTGGAAAAAGATTAAAAAAAAAAAAAGGAGAAACCTTTCTCTACCTCCTTTCATCAACCAAAGCAGCCTGAAGAGCTAAATGCAAAACAAAAGACTGTAAAGCATCAAAAGAAACAAATACAGGAAGCTGGTTTATGACCTGGAGGAAGAGGAGGTCTTCTTAAGTGAGATACGGAGTCTCGTCCAACTATATCCAAATGAAAAAAACAATGTGTATGAAAAAGACACCAGGATCAGGTTTAAAAGAAAAGCAACAAGCTGGAAAATTATGTTATTTTCAAACTTAAGATCTAAATCTGGAGTGTATAGAGAATTCCTACAAATCAATACAAATATCTAAAAATACCAATAACAAATCATCAAAAGATACTAACAGCAGCAATTTATAGAGTGAAAGTACAATGAACACAAGAAGAATGCTCAAAAACATCTTAGAAATGAGGGAAATACTACTTAAATATTTTTTACTTGTAATATTGGCAAAAGTTGAAATGTTTGAAAATGTTGAGCATTAATTAGGGTATGAAGAAAAGGGCACATTCTGCACTGCTGGTGGGAGTTTATAGTCAGCTGCTTCAGAAGACAATTTGGCAGAACTATTAACATAGAAAATGCACATACCCAGCAATTCTACTTGTGGGTAGAAATACTCCCTCATGTGCCCAGAAAGCATATATAAAAATAAAGATGTTGACTAACCTCTTTTTTAAAAAACTAGAAGCCTAAATGTCCATCAATAAGATAATAAATATACCCCAGATAATTTTATGGAATAATATGCAGCAGTTAAAAAGAATGAGATATCTTTGGTGTGTTGGTGCACACCTGTAATCCTAGTACCTGGGAAGCTTAGACAGGAGGATTATAGGTTTGAGCCTAGCCTCAGCAACTTAGTGAGACCCTCGACAACTTACCAAGACTGCTTCAAAGTAAAAATAAAGGGGCTGGGAGTATAGCTAGGAGGTAGCAGGGCCTCAGTTTCAATCCCTAGTACAACGGAAGGAACGAAGGAAGGAAGAAGGGAGGAAGGGAAGAAGGAAGGAAAGGCAGGGCAGGCATGCAGGGAAAAAAAGTTGTAGAAAATGTCCACAAAATGAAGCTATTCACATTTAAACACACATATATTCACATGTAACACACACACACACACACACACACACACACACACACACACACACACACACACCCCAGTATCATCTGCACCCATAATGATAGATACTTAAGGTAGGTGAATGTATAAAAATGATATTAAAAAGTGCCTCCAGAACTAGGGAGAGGGAGTGGCCGTGTTTGGAGGGGATATTTATAGGGAATTGCCCCTTATCTCTACCATTTTACTATTGTAGGAGAAAAAACCCTGTTCATGTATGATTTTTAGAATTCAATATTGTTTCTTTTATAAAAATAAATAAATAAATAAATAAATAAGCCAGGCGTGGCGGCACACACTTGTAATCCCAGCATTTGGGAGACCGAGCCTGGAGGATCATGGTTCTCAAGACAGCCTCAACTACTTATTGAGGCCCTCTGCAACTTATTGAGACCCTGTTTCCAAATAAAATATAAAATAGGTCTGGGAGTATAGTCTGGAGGTAGAAAGCCTCTGGGTTCCAACCCAAGGACCACCAAAACAAATAGAAAGAAAGAAGAAAGAAAGAAAGAAAGAAAGAAAGAAAGAAAGAAAGAAAGAAAGAAAGGAAGAGAAATAGGGCAGGGGGTGTAGCTCGGAGGTCAAATGCCTCTGGGTTCCATTCCCAGACCCATAAAAATAAATAAATAAATAAATTAATTAATTAATTAATTAATAAAATTTTCTAGATGATAATAATCTGTAGACCCACTCTGCATACTACTAAGATAATAGTAGTTATTATTATTCTCACACCTGGTCCGGCAAAGCCAGCCTTGTCCCCAGTCACACTGGATTTTGCAGTTTCTTTTCGTAACAAAAAGGTCTTAGAGGGTCTTTCCTGAACCCAGTGATATTTACCCTTTGAAGTTTGGGGCACAAATTTCCTAGTGAGGCCTCCATACCACTGATGCAGGGAAGCAGCAGAGCTCCTGCCGGAGGCCCCCGCGTGCCCTTACACACAGCAGGTGCCAGCCTGCTTCCAACGGGCAGCTGCTGTCCGTCCGCACTGTATGATGTATTTTAAGTAAAGAAATAACACAGACAGCATTTGTGAAATGTCCACTCCGTACCAGGCCTCCCGCCCAGGGCTCAGTACCTGGAATCTCACCTGATCTTCCCAAGAATCCCCAGAGAAGAGCCTTGGAAACCATGTAAGAGATGAGGAAGCAGGTTCAGAGGGACCAAGGATCTCAATTAAATGGCGAAGGGCACTTGTAACTTTCACCTCTGATCTCCAGTCCTAGCTCTGGCCTCCAAGTGCACTGCCTCTCCAACTATGCACTCAGTGTCGGGTGTTTGGAAGGATGCACCACTTTGCTCCAACAACTATGTGTACATTGTTACATTTACTTATATTTGGCTTAAGGGCCCAAAGTGATTTTTCTAACAATGCCAAAGAGAAGCTACCATTTCTCCTGGCTAACCCTGGGGAATGGCCAGTGGCTGGGAATGGGGTTGGACCCACCCCATTTGGGGGGCAGAGGTCTCCTCCACTTCCAGCACCACAGGGGATCCAGGGAGCCCAGAGGGACCACAGTCCCAGATCACTCTGCTGGGGCTGAAGCAGATAGCACACTCTCAGAGAGGCCTGCCTGCCCCTATCCTAATGCAGATTACATGTTTCTTACTGTTACATGTATTGATGAGCTCTGTTTATTCAGACCTGCCCCTGACTGGAGCCCCACGTACCAAAGCCAAGCGGCAAAGGCCTGGAATTCCTCTTTCCTATTCCTGTTGCTGCTGGGCGTCTTTATCCAAATGCTGTTTTTGATGCATCAGCGCCTGGGTGCAGGACAGAGGGAAGAAGGCAAAGTTAGGCTGCACACCTGCCCTCCAGGTGCTAGGAGCTTTTAGGAAATGTAGCTACATATGTAACAAATTTCCCCCCAAAATTATCATTCTCGGTGGAGGGGGGCGTTAGGGAAGTAAATTTAGAGAGAAAGAGTGGCAGGTAGGATAGCTGGGCAAAGAACATCAAACAATTCCAGGGATACCTCGTTTTAAAGCAAGATGCCATTTTCTCCTGACTGTCTCCAGGTAACTCCCAACAACTGTCTAGGTAGAAGTGAGGTGCTCACACAGCACCTCAACCCCGGCAGCCTTTATTATCCTCAAATGAGAGCTAGTACTCCTCCTTCTCTCCCGTGCATGATGAAACAGCACACGAATCAGACTATGAAGGCAGAATGCATCTTAGATGCATATTTCCATGGGCCCACGTGTTATTCCAGTTGAGTAGGTATTTTCCAGGGCCGTCTCCATAGAACAGCTTCCTGTATTTGGTCTACGGGAGAGTCTCCTTTTTAAGTAAACCAAACACTCTGTCATTTTCCTAAGAAAGATAATAAAATAAAAATATTTATACCCCCTTTATCTTCCCAAGCGTTAACCACAAGGGGGAGAAGGGTGCTGTGTCTTTACTAGGGAGATTACCACGCAAACATCACACTGACATGCCTTAAATGACTGTTTTGTAGGTCACCTCTGGGTATTGAACCCAGGGGTGTTCTACCTCCAAGCTACAACCCCGGCTCTTTTTTATTTTTGAAACAAGGTCTTGTTAAGTTGCTGAGGCTGGCCTTGAACTGCAATCTTCCTGTCTCATCCTCTCTGGTACTGGGATTACAGGTGCAAGCCACCATGCCTGGCTTCAGGTCACTTCATATTAAGAGTGTATAGATTCTATTGCCTCTAAAACTATGTGCACTCATTTACTACCAAAAAGAATTGAGATATGCAACAAATTATCCATAAACATAGTTGACAGATGAATTATATAAATGTGTATATAACTATATGCGCTGTGTTGACTTGAACACTACTACCAATGGACCAATTTTCATTCAAAGTCAAGTATAAATCTCTAGAATAGTTCTATGAGTGGCATTTTCTTTATTTTATGCAATCTCATTGACAGTCATGTTATCCAACAGTCATAGATACATTATAGTTTCACAAAGTTGGTATAATCTCTAGTCAGTGGAGAAACTGTGGAATGCTTAGAGGAGGAGCGGTATCTAACTGTAACACCGTATATGCATCGTGTACTTACTGTAATGATCTTCCTCTGCAGAGATGCTAAATCACTCTTAGATTTCAAAAATAAAATCTTCCCAGCTCGAAGGTCATGTTTAGATTGTCATACCATCTTTAGGGTTCTGTGCAATAGTTTTCACTTGACAGACTCTCCCCCCCTACCCCCGGGAGTAAGTTAATGTTAATAATTCTCTCTAACCAAAGGGCTCTAACTTCTGACCATAAGCCAGCCAACCTGCCTACCTGCCTGCCTGTCTTTTCATGGTACTGGGGGTTGAACCCATGGGGGAGTCTACCTCTGAGCTATAACCTCAGCCCTATTTATTTATTTGTACTGGGGATTGAACATAGGAGCGCCATACCTCTGAGATAATACCCCCAGCCCTTTTTATTTTGAAACAGTGTCTCCTGCTAGGTTGCTGAGAAACTCACTAAGTTGTTGAGGCTCTTCTTGAACCTATGATTCTCCAGTGTCAGCCTCCCAAGTACTGGAATTTCAGGCATGAGCCACCATGCCTGGCTTTTTTTTTTTTTTTTTTAAGGATCTCACTAAGTTACTGCATGCTGGATGCTAGCCTTGAACCTGTGACACACCTACCACAGCCTCTCAAGTACTGGGAACACAGGTGTGTGCCACAGCGCCTGGCTACTGTATTTTATCTATTTTTGAGTGGTTTACAGTGGCTCCGGGGAGAGGAGACAGAATATGGCTATTGGCTGGACTCAGCTCCTCACGGCCTGGTGGGTAAGGGCCTGAGATCCTCACTTGCTGGATGGAGGCTCCCCTCACCCAGGAACCAGGGAGCAGGCTTGTCACAAGGACCTCTCACAGGCAAGCCTGCAATATGCCAAGAGAGCACAAGCAAGACGGAAGCCGCAGTCTTTTTGTAACCCAACCCAGAAATGACATCTTACCACTTTCACTATATTCTGTTTGTCAGAAGCAAGTCACCTGGTGCAAGCCAGGCCGCACTAAAGGGGAAGGGATGGCCCAGGGACAGCCACACCAGGAGGTGGGGATCCTTAGGGGCCACCTTGGAGGCCACCTGCAGCTTCCTTGTGCACGAAACAGAAAAGAATAAACGCCATTGTTGATTATGAATAGAGGATTCAGAAGAAAGCAGAATAGGAATGGAGACACTTGCCATAATGTACTAATTGCTTGTGTCTCTTCTCTCTCCCTCCCTCCCTCTCCCCCATATCCAAATGACCTTACCCTCTGACAGGTGCTTTCTTCAGAGGTCTCTAACACTATCTCCTCTTCTCCACCTTCACTGTACCACCCAAATTCAAGTTTCAGCTTTTCATAACTTGAATGTTTCAGAACTACTTTTCTTTTCTTCCTTTTTTTTCTTTTTCTTTTTTTGCAGTACTGGAGATAGAACCCAGGAGCATTTGCTCTCCAAGCTACACCCCCAGCCCTATTTTTTATCTTTATTTTGAAACAGGGTCTCATGGAGTTGCAGAGGGCCCCACTAAGTACCTGAGGCTGTCCGCGAACCCGGACCCTCCTGTCTCAGCCTCCCAAATGCTGGGATTACAAGCATGCGCCACCATGCCCAGCTTCAGCAATACTTTTCTAAACTCAAATTCTAACCTTTCTTAACTACTTTTAATATTCTCAATATGTCCAGGACTGCACAGACAGAACAGTCTAAGTCATAATTTTTAACTTATCTGTGTATGTGTATGTGTACATGTGTGTGCGTGCATGTGTGTCCATGGCACTGGGGACTGAACCCAGGGACATTCTACCTCTGAGTTCACTTTTAGCCCTTTTTATTTTTTGTTTTGAAACGGGATCTCACTAGGTTGCTGAGAGTCTCACTGGTTGCTGAGGCTGTGCTCAAACCTGCAATCCTCCTGTCTCAGCCTCCCAAGTACTGGGATTACAGGCATGTGCCTTCATGCGTGGTCTTTAAAACTTATCTTTACAGTGCAGAAAGCCCTCAGTGTCTACCTCCTGTCAAACTCACACTCTTTAGGCTGACATTCAGTGCATAATTTGATCCAGGCCTGGCTACCCAATCTCATCACTCCCAAACATCTGGTAACAACAGGCCATTCAGGTAGACAGCACAGGCTTGTGGTATCATCCTCCCTCCCCCCTTGGCCTTCACCTTACCATCATAAATCCTTCCCGAATTCCAAGATGCAGAGAGGATCCCATCTGCTCAGTGACACACTTTCTGACAACTCCTAACTGTACTTCAGTCCCTCCTATTGTTGTAGGATAGAAGGAATAAGTAGGTAGAAAGGAGACAGACAGGAAGGAAAAGTAAAAAAATATAACTTTGATATAAGAACCTAGAGCTGAAGTGCTTCTGCCTCTAGTCCACAAACAAGTTCTCTTTCCCAGGCCTGACTCTACCATAAATTCTTGGGAAACCTGTAGATCCTAGAGTTAACAATATTTCCGAGAAAACCTATAATTTAGAATATCCCAGCTTATCTGTCAATCAACTAATGAGGACCCCAATCAACCCAATATCATCCACCCTAAGGCTGACCAGACCACCAGACCATCAGGAAGCGCCTCGGGACTACTGGACTGAGCTCATCCACCCCAAGCCGACCAGACCACCTGCCCACCATAAACCGCCTTGGGACTACCGGACTGAGCTCATCCTCACATACCGTCTCTAGCCCACCCCTCACAAAAGTCCCCTATAAGAAGAGAACCCTGAACTCCCCAAAATGCCTTCCTCATCTTGAGGGGCCTGCATTCTCTCTTGAATGTGTATTTCCTCCCCTTTTCCCCAATAAACCTCTATGTCTCTTAACTGGCGCGTGCTGAAATTCTTTTCGGTCACGTTAGCCAAGGACCCTGCAGACCCCGAGTTCCTGAGCCGAGAACTCACCCCAACACTGTGAACAGGCAAAGCCCGAGAGACCACCCCAGCCAGCACTGTGAGCATGTCACGTTTCCCTACGCAGGTGATGTTTCTCTTCTGTCTTCTTCCAGACACCACCAGACTGCATCTCTGCAAGGGCCAGGAGGTGTTTTGCTTGTTTTTTTTTTTTTTTTTCTTCCTCCTGAGGGCAGCTGGTCCAAGAGGCAATGCTGGTTGGAAAGACAAGGGATGGAAGGAAAGAAATGTCAAGCATTGTGCTTATCCTAAAGAATCAATGCGTAATAAAGAGCTGACACCACCAAGCCTTAAAATGGGAGCTCTCTACCCACCCGGCAGCACCTGAGCTATGCAGAAACCCTTCTGATGAAAGCACAGGCAAATGAGATTTATCCAGGTCTGACATAAGTAGGCCTATTCACACCAACATCACAGCTGAAGACAAAGGCACAGCCCCTCCTTCACAGCCCGTCCTAACACTGGCCTTGAGGCACCAGTGCAGAAGTCCATGGCACAGCCAGCCAGAACAGACCTCAGTTAGTGTAAAGCAACTTCAGACCAATGCTTCAGCAATGGGGCAAGGGACATGTGCGAAACAGCAATGGTGAGAACCACAGGGCACTGCTGGGGAAACCGAGGAAAACTACTGACTGTGGAGGGAGGGTGTCCATCTATGTTAGGCAATTCCTAGTAAACCAAGACAAATAATTTAAAGTTTTATTGCTGCGTTGTAATTATCCATCATAGTGAGATTCCAAACGGTACATGGATGCATGCCTGCATCACTTGGTGTATTTCCCCCAGTATTCCACCCATGTCTCCCCGCCCTCCCCATACCTGTTAGTGAGATTGGTAGTGATGCTTTCATGTAGAAAAAAAAAATTGTTTTAAGAGATAATAAACCTCTTAAGGCTTTGTTACCTACCCGTATGGACAGGAGAGACGGCTCGATTCAAATGACATTCAAAATCCAGAGTAAATCGGCGATGTGTTCAGCTGGGGCAGTGAGGCCTGAAGCACATCTCCCAGGAGCCGATTCCAGGAGGCGCCGCCCTCACCTCCCGGTGGGGAGCGCGGGAGGGGCGAGGCCGGCGGGCAGCCGGGCCCGAGCGCAGGGACTGCCCGGCTCTGGGGGTCCTGGAGCTGTCCCCCCATGTTCTGAGAGCCGGGCACACGCGGCGGGCGGGGAACCTGGGCGCACGCGGGCCCTGACTGAGTTTTGAGTTTTGCAATGCCCCGCAGCCGGCCACAGGAAAGTGTACCTCCGCGCGTCCCCAACTCACCTGCTTTTCCGCACACTTCTATCTACCCCTTGGTTTCAGCTCCCCGAGACATCCGCAGAAGCTCCGTGGCCCGAGGTCCGCCAGGAGAGGAGGCAGGATGAAGGGGACAGTGGCTGAGCGGTCGCCCGGTCCCCTGCCGGGCCGGGAGGGAGGGTGCGGACCTGCCCGGCGCCTCCCCTCCTGGCCGCCAGGATCCCCGCAGGGACCGGTGACGTAGGGACAGCTGCTTGCGAAACTTTGGGTCTTCCAGCCGCAACTCTGCGGGAAAGGCGACCCCTGCCTGGATTCCCCGCCTGCCAGCCATCCCACGCGGGCTGGGGGGCCGGGCGGCACCCGAGCATCTCCGCCCCCCGCGCCGCAGCCTCCGCGCCCCGCCCCGCCCCGCCCCGCCCCGGCGCTCGGCCCGCCGCCCGCGGGCCCCTCTCTGCTGCCCCTGGCGGCCGCGCGCGGGAGCGCAGAGCGGAGCCGGGCCGGGCCGAGCGCCGGCCCCTCCTCCTCTCCCTCCTCCTCCGCCTCCCTCCCTCCTCCCATCCCTCCCTCCCTCCCCCGTGCAGAGCACTCAATGTCGGAACGTTCCGAAGATGACGTCGGAGCGTTCTCGAATCCCGTGTCTCTCGGCTGCTGCTGCCGAAGGAACAGGGAAAAAGCAACAAGAAGGAAGAGCAATGGCGACACTGGATCGCAAAGTGCCCAGTCCGGAGGCGTTTCTGGGCAAACCCTGGTCCTCCTGGATCGACGCCGCCAAATTACACTGCTCCGACAGTAAGAACCCCACCGCCTCCTCCTCCTTTTATTATCCTGTAACCTTTCCATTCACCTAGAGCCACTGGGAAAAAGTGTGTGTGTGAGAGAGAGAGTGGCCCCCGGTGTCCTCCATGCTTCTCCCTCTCTCTAAATAAATACACACAGAGACAGATCACCAGAGCACAGAGAGAGGCCTGGCTGCCAGGGCTGTCTGTCTGTCTGTCTGCCTGTGCCCAGCTCCCCGTGGCAGCCCGCAGGGTGGGCTTTCGCAGCCCCGCGCGGTGTTATCTGTTTAAAAGGCTACTCTGTTGCTGTTTGCATAGTTTTTGGGGGGTTTTTGGGTTTTTTTTTTTTTTTTTTTTTTTTGTACCTATCTGGGCCAGGTAGATGGAAACCCAGACTTGGGAGAAAATGTTGCATTGTCAATTTTTGAAAGAGTCTCATAGCCAGTATTTATATCGATCTGTTTGCAAATAAACACTCTCCCTCCCCCCTTGACTTTGGCTTCCCCCCTTTTTTCCCCTCATTTTCTTTTTTCCTTTCTTTTTCATCTGCAGATGTAGATTTAGAAGAGGCTGGAAAAGAGGGTGGAAAAAGCAGGGAGGTTATGAGGCTTAATAAAGAAGGTAAGTGGAGCTACTGGCATTTTAGTATTAGCATGTGTGGCAGAATCTTCACAGGATTTGAAATATAATGTGAATTGTTCTGCTGGGTGCAGAGTGACTAAGGCTTGTCAAAAATTGAGCACGCCCAGGTGACTACTGCTTCATGTTAACTTCTTTCAAAGTATAAATACAACTGGGGGGGGGGGGTCCGGGGGGGAGACGGTGGAAGGCAGAAGTTTATTATACTTCACTTAGAGTCCATGTCCGCACCTCCCAATGCGGACCTACCATTCCCCTCTGGAGCATCAATGCCAAAGGGTAGGGGGTTGGAATCCCTGAAAGGAGAAGTGGGGCTCCCTCCACAAGCATTCCAGCCTCCCCTGTAGGCAGATGCACGGCAGTTTTCATGAACCCCACGTGGTCAGCCATCCCAGCAGCTACTTCACACCCCACCAGGAACCATCGTACACGGCAAATCTACGCAGCAAGCGACATTTGGCCCACTTTGCGTTTGGTCACAGAATGTTACGTGGTGCTCAGTGTTAGTGGCATCTGTGGATACAGTGCCCCTCCACCGCCGCCGCCCCAAGCTGACCCCCCATCTCTGTTATCGCAGGGTGGGAATATGGTACCTGAAATGGAGCATGATGAGTAGGTCACCTCACACCAATACATATGAATCTGATGGAGCTGGGTGCCAAACACACATGATGGTCATAAATAAAGCATATCCTAGTCATGTGTACAAGCCTGCCATGTGTAACTCACTCTGGCCTATGGGCTTCCCGTGGAGCAAATCTAGAGGCCACTTTCTGCACGGGTTCATTTGAATCGTAATGCACTAACTAAAGTCTTAAACACAATTGGTTGAGATTAAAGGTGGAAAGAGGCTCAAATGGAGAAAAGTGATTGGTGAAAGGTGTTTGAAAACTTCAGACATAACTAGGCCACAGGGGCATTGCTCATCCAAAATGAATGGAAAAAGGCCATTAGAGCCCAGAAATGGGACCCCTCGTGAAAGGGAATGTCGCCCTAAACGGCAGCTGAAATGTGCTTGGAAGGATGGGGCTCGTTTTGCGGATTGACACCTAAGACAGTTGGTTCTCTGTGCCCAATCGCATCCTGAAGGTCCAGCCAGAGGGAAATTTGCACTTCTGACAAAATAACATGGAGGTACTAAAGCATGCATATTCAAGGACAGCTCTCTACCATAGTGTTTCTGCTAATTAAGCACTTTGGGAACAAAACATTATTCGAAAGATGTTTGCCTCTAAATATCTTAGTGTGATCCTGACATGTATTTAGGATGCACGAAGGAATTAAGTCAAGTGGACTTCTTATAAGGGGCAGCTTGCTGGTGCCAAATGTCCGTGTGTGCTGGCAATGGGAAAAATCCCTAGAGGTGGTTTTTTCTTCGCGAACTCTTGAGATCTTTACAAGCTTATTGGACTGGTGATTAGACCACTGGCAGTGTTTCCATGAAAGATGATGAGATTTTGAAAACCTTTAAAGTTGAGTAAAGGTCCTGGGATGGCACAGGATTGGCGCCTCTCCGGTCTGGGTGGTAGATTATGATTATAATATTCGAAACTCATTCTTTCCTCTTCTTTCCTCACTTATATTTCAATTGAATTTTGTTCTCAGATGTCTTTGCCTCATAAGAAATGGATTCTTTTAGGAAAAAATGAAAGCCCTTTTTTCCTCAGAAGTCTCAGATGGTACATCCTGCTCATTATGTCCTTGGTCCTGTAAAGGTATAAAGATTTAGCTCCTAATTATATGCATTTGCATTAAGGACACCCACTGCTCCGTGCAACATGCAGTTGCTGACTTCACCGAAATAGCCATGTACGGGCTTAATCTCTTTGTTCATGGCCCTCCTGGAGCAGATTTGGGTGGACATTTCCTGATGGTCTTTCTGGTATGTGCACACAGATTTCTTCAGAGATAAAATAAGGGTTGAGCTGAGATTTATATCAGCGTGTTTGGTCGGCCTGGTCTCCAGGAGCACTGGTTGCGTGAGTCTTGCCATACGCCTCCTGGATGGAGTCATCATGTGAGAGGTCTTGGGCTGGACGCATGTTTGTGGCTGGGTTACTGCAGGACACCAAATGGCCTGTGTGTGACTCTGTTTCGGTTTGTATGAGCATGACTCTGTTGGCCGTAAGCAGGTCTTGGGAAGAAATGGGGGCTTTAACGGCACTGACTGAAGTTTAGGAATTCCAGTTGCGAAATGAAGGGATAGAGTATTTTTTTGTGTGTTAAAATATGTTTAACATACAATTTACCCTTTAAATGATCTGAGTATACGGATGCAGTGTCGTTAAGTTCATGTTCATAGCGTTGTCCAGCTGCCTTGTTTCCCAACGTTTTCGTCATCTCAACCAGAAACACCATGCCCATTACACAGTACGTCCCTCAACCCTGGTGTCCTCTTCCAACTTTCTGTATCTATGAACTTGCCTGTTCTAAATACCTCATGTAAGTGGAATCATACAAAATTTGTCCTTCTGTGTCTGGCTTATTTCGCTTAACATAGTATTTTCAAGGTTCATTCATGTTTTGGCGCATATAAGTACTCCATTCCTTTTTAAGGCTGAATAATATTTTATTGTATACATATACTACATTTTGTTTATCCATTCATTTGTGGATAGACATTTGGGTTGTTTCCACCTTTTGGCCACTAACGCTGTGAACATTGGTGTGATGTGATATTTTGTGTACATTAAGCTCAAGGAAGATTAGGCTGGCAATGTAAAATAAGAATCATTTTTGCCTTCTGCCTCTCTGGCCACAGTTTTGGAAGACAGAGCAAACTGGCCGGCTTTTTGAATACCCTGATTATTATAATATAGTTCCTTCCTCCTGTCTCACCCCTTTATCCTTTGCTTGCTTAGATTCGCCACCTCGATCACATATGAAATGTTAACTGGATGCTTTGAAATCTCCCCATCATTGTTATTATTTCATCGAAAATTAGCTAAAATGACAGTCAAGAGGAATTTTGCAAAGACATCAGAGCCTTGCCAGATCATCACGTAGGTTTAGAGACTGTTGCTAATCTCATGCTTGGCTGTGCTTACCCAGGGTTCTACTGTCCAGAGCAGCCTGGACAGTAAAAGGAGCCCGAGAGAGCGCTCGGCCAGCTTCCTGAGTTCTCGCAAATGCCTTGGGGAACGTTTCCTTCTCTGGGCCTGTTCTCTCATCTGTAAAGCAGGTGGGTGGGACTAAATGTCCACTCCGGCCCCTATGAGCTCTCTGAACCTGAGCCTCTCTATTGAATGCACTTGCCTTTGAGACAAAATTATAACAGACAAGCTGTTTCTAGAGAAACTTAAAACAAATCAAGCCCTCACATTCAAAATACCCAAAGCCCCTTCAGAAATGTTGAGAATAACTGGCTATATTTTCTGTTTCGTGCTTCTTGATGGCAAAAACTGCTGAATCTCCTGCACAAGCACTGTCTACTGCAACTAGCTGTGGACCGTCTGCGGCCTTTAGCGCTCTGAGGAAAGTGAAGGTCTGAGCCCCAAAGGAGTGAAATGTGTCCCCCGGCAAGCGGTGTGTTGGCCTCAGGCAGCTCGGATCTATTACACTGTCAGCTCTCCCAGGAGGGGTCCCAGAAACCTTCTTAGCCTAAACTACCGTGCAAGATGTGTTTTTGTTTGGTTAGGTTTGGGTCTTCTTTTTTTTTTTTTTTTTTTTTTTTTCAGTACTAGGGAAGGAACCCAGGAGCATTCTACCTCTGAGCTACACCCCCAGCCCTATTTTTTTTTCTTTATTTTGGAACAGGGTCTCACTGAGTTGCAAAGGGCTTCACTAAGTAGCTGAGGCTGGCCAAGAACCATGATCCTCCTGTCTCAGCCTCCCAAATCCTGGGATTACAAGCGTGCATCACCATGCCCAGCCCAAGATGTAGTTTTAATTAAAAAAAAAAAATCCAGGGAAGGCCATTTTTTTGTGTGTGCTAACCTTTTAAAATAGGTTTCTCTCTTCATCTGAGTAAATTTACCTAAAGATTTTTTTTTCAAGCTAATTGGGAAAGATCAGTAATTTAGAAAGATGTTCCCTGGTTGTTGTTGTTGGTTTTTTTTTTTTTTTTTTTTTTTCAGTACTAGGGATTGAACCCAGGGGCATTCTACCTTTGAGCTACACCCCCAGCTCTATTTCTTTATTCTCTATTTTGAAACAGGGTCTTATTAAGTTGTAGAGGGCCTTACTACTAAGTAGCTGAGGCTGGCCATGAACCTGTGGTCCTCCTGTGTCAGCCTCCCAAGTACTGGGATTATAAGTGTGTGCCACCACGCCCAGCTCTGTTTCTAATCGTCTCACCTGAACATTTTTCTCCTAAGAATGCCAGTTCATAATCCCAGCTACTAGGGAGAAACAAAGCACAGGGGGTAAAAAATTTGAGGCTAACCTGAGCAACTTAGCAAAACCTTGCCTCAAAATAAAAAGGGATGGGGATGAAGCTCCATGGTAGAGCACCCATGGGTTCAGTCCTCAGTACTAAACACACACACACACACACACACACACACACACACACACACACGCACACGCATGCACACGCACGCACGCGCATACACACACGCGCGCACACACACGCACACACACACAATGCCAGTTAATAAAGAGCAGAGTTCCTATGGCTCATGAGTGAATAAGGGTCCTTAACAATAATGGTTGTTGTGAGGATTAAGTGAGATAATATAAAAGGGCTTAGCTCATAGTATGTGCTTAATGAATGTTTGTTTTGTTCTTTTTATGATTATCACCATTATTTATTAATGAACCTTATTCTGGAAAACTTTATTATTCTAATTAACTTGGATTTTTAACTAATCTGCAATAAAGGGAGAAGATAATCTATCAGAAACTTCATTTTTAAAGTACTTTATCATAATTTTATAAAGCTAATGATTTTTTTTTCAGTATTGGGGATGGAACCCAGGGGCATTCTACCTCTGAGCCACACACCAGCCCTATTTTTTATTGTTTATTTTGAAACAGGGTCTCACTGAGTTGCAGAGGGCCTCACTAAGTAGCTGAGGCTGTCTTTGAACCCGATCCTCCTGTCTCAGCCTCCCAAATGCTGGGATGACAAGCGTGTGCCACCATGCCTAGCTGCTAATGATTTAAAAAAAAAAAAAAAAAAAAAAACAAGTTCTATGGACATTAGCATTTTTAAAGGAGTACCGCCAAGAAGTGGTCTTTGATACATTTAATTAAGCCAGGCATGGCGGCGCACCCCTGTGATCTCAGTACTTGGAACGGGGAGACAGGAAGATGGAAGGCTTGTGACCAGCCTCAGCAACTAAGACCTTGTTTCAAAATAAAAAAATAAAATAGGCTGGGAGTGTAGCACAGAGTTAGAATGCCCTGGAGTCTAATCTCCAGTACCCCCCCCCCAAAAGACAAGTTTTATCAAGAGCTAAAGAAAAATATTAGGCAATTTATGCCTTATGGCGTAAGGAGAGATGATACAGTTTTTGTCTGGGGACTGGAAGGTCGGGAAAATAATTTTTTAAATGATTGAGGTTTCATCACTGAAAACAGTGAGTCCCCAGTAGACCCTTGTTTGGAAGCCCGCACTTGTGACTTTGGGTGCTTGTCTGTGTGTTCATGTTCCTGCGTGTTTTGATTTGATGTAGGTGTACTTGGGAGATGCTTCCAGTTGAACATGGTGCTGGAAGCATCTCACAAGTACGCTTACACAGTAAGCTCTTACTGTGGCTGTGAGAGTTCACTGTTCTCCGGAGATACTTGTGGAACTGGGTAGGAGCTTAGGATGGAGCAGGAGCCATGGGGACATGTTCTGCTCAGGTTTAGGAGTCTTGCAGTGATGGCTGGCTAGGAGCAAATTGGTGGGAAAATAGCAACTGGCCTGGTAAGAAAGAAATGTTCAGCTGGGCATGGTGGTACGCTCCTATAATCCCAGTACTTGGGAGGCGGAGACTGGAGGGTTGCAGGTTCAAGGCCAGCCTCAGCAGGGCCCTCAGCAACCTAGCAAGACCCTGTTTTTTGTTGTTTGTTTGTTTTTGTGGTACTGGAGGTGCAACCTAGGGGCTTTTCTCCCTCTGGGCTATACTCCCAGACCTATTTTGTACTTTATTTGGAAACAGGGTCTCATTAAGTTGCTGAGAGCCTCACTAAGTAGCTGAGGCTGTCTTCGGACCTGTGCGATCCTCCTGTCTCAGCCTCCCAAGTGATGAGATTACAAGTGTGCGCCACCACACCTGGCAAGACCCTGTTTTAAAACAAAAGGGCTGGGGTATAGCTCAGAGGTAGAATGCCCTGAGGTTAAACCTTCAGTACCAAAAAGAAAAAAAAAATTATTAGAATCCAAACCAGGGAAGTCAGAGACAAGCCTTGGAGATTTATAGGAAACTGCATCCCGCTTCTCTTTATCATTATACAGACAACTTTGTTATCTATGTTAATAGGACATGGGAAGACACAAGCCCACAGATTACACAGATAAACCTCATTTTCACCATTAATTTCAACTTCCTTCTCCATTAAGCTCTCTTTCTCCCAGTTTGCTAACAAGCGGTAACATTCATTCACTCTGGCGGTTCATTACCATCTCTCTTCCTTGGCTGAGAATTTGGTATGGAAGGACAGGAGACATGGAGAGGCTTAAAGGTGGTAGGGAGGAGAGAGGAAGAGCAAAAGCGAGGGGTTTGCAGCCTCATAAGCTCACTGCTGCACCAGCCCACGTCGCAGAGGGCGCGCGGCGACCAAGGTAGCCATGCTGAGAAAGGGCCCCCGGCCATGGAGTGTGAAGAGAACAAAGCGAAATGAGGGCCTCCTCATCTATACAAGTATTTCCTTGTGCCTGCATTCCCATGTGTAGAAAATGTGGCTCTGTGTCCTTAGGATGGTCATGTTCTGAAACTCTCTATACAATATTGCCTTCCATGCAAGTTGTATTATGCCAGGATCTTATCCTGTGTTATTCTGTGAGAATAAATTGTTACCTCAGAAGGTATAGACTGTTACATACGTACATTTAAAAGCTACTTTTACTCCCCCAGTACTGGGGATTGAACCTAGGGGGACTCTACCCCTAAACCACATCTGCAGCCCTATTTATTTATTTATTTATTTATTTATTTATATTTATTTATTTATTTTTGCAGTACTGGGGATGGAACCCGAGGGCATTGTATCTCCAAACTACACCCTCAGCCCTATTTTTTAGTTTTCTTATTTTTGAAACAGGGTCTCACTGAGTTGTAAAGGGCCTTGCTAAGTAGCTGAGGCTGTCTATGAACTGCGATCCTCTTGTCTCAGCGATCCGGATGCTGAGATTACAAGCATGCACCACCACACTCAGCCTTTTATTTATTTATTTATTTATGTATTTATTTTTAGACAATATCTCACTAAGTTGCCCAAACTGACTTCAAACTTGCAATCCTCCTGCCTCAGCCTTCTGCATAGCTGGGATTACAGACAGATGGCACTGCCCCCATCTTAAAAGTTACCTTTAAAATAATGTCACCTGTTAACAAGGTCCAGGTGTGAGGCACACACCTGTAATCCTAGTACTTGAGAGTCTGAGGCAGGAGGATTACAGGTTTGAGACTAGCTGCAGGAACTTAGCAAGACTCTTAGCAACTTAATGAGGCTCTGCTTCAAAATTAAAAAATAAACGCCGGGCATGGTGGCGCACGCTTATAATCCCCGCACTTGGGAGGCAGAGACAGGAGGATCACACAGGTTCGAAGCCAGCCGTGCTGGCTTAAGAGACCCTGTTTAAAAATAAAATATATAAAATAGGTCTGGGAGTGTAGCCTGGAGGTAGAAGGGCTTCCAGGAACCCCAGTACCACTAAAAAAAAAAAAAAAAAAAAAAAACCAACAAAAAAACAAAAACCTCTAAGTATGGAAGTGTGGTCTAGTATCTCTGACCACGACCATCTGTCAAGAGAACTTGCCGCGTTCTCTCTTTGGTGCCTGCCGATGGAAAGCCTAACTTCAGTCTCCCTAATGCGTGGACTCAGCGCTGCTCTCCCGGGGCCAGCTCTTGCTGGATGCTGGGGACCTGGGCGTGAAAAGCACAGCTTCTGTCCTCAGGCCACTTCCTAATGGCAGCAAAGCAGACATTGAAAAGGCCTGGTGGCTGGGATGAGTGCTCCCAAAGGGGAAGTGTGGGTGCTGTTGGAGGGCCTGGCAGGAGGACCCAGTTTGGGTTAGGGGATTTATAAAACCCTCCCTGAAGAAATTTTATTTAAGCTAAAACCTGGAGGCTGGGTGGAAGTGATCCATGTGTGGGCCAGAGGCGGTGGTAGAGGAACGCAAGTGTATGAAGGCCCAAAAGGGCGAGAGAATATGGAATGTTCTAGAACCTAAAACATCTTGTTGCTGGAGTGAAGACAGCGGATCAGAGAGTAGCATTTGATTTCCTCACAGCGGCGCGACGGACGCCGTAAGGCAGATGGCTCTGTGCCGTGGCTCTCCTGGTGCCTAGTAGGATGTGCAGCAGCATCGTCTGCTCCCCGAGATTCCAGCGGTGCCTCCGCCCTCCCCTCCAAGTCTGGACAACCAGAAATGCCTCCAGACATTTCCAGATGTCCTCTAGGCAAGCAAAATCACCCTGGTGGAGAATTACTGGTAAAGCCGGAGAGGTAAGGACACGAGGAAAATAGAGGAAAACACAGGAATGTTTTGCTAATCTCGTGTCTTGGGCCTACAGCTGTCTAAGTTAGCCTTATCAAGTACTCAGCGGACCGTGTGGGCCGGGACGCCGCTGTAACCGGTGCTGGCTGCATTGGAAGGGTCTAAAGAGAGGGAGGACTCGGTCCCCGGAGGACCTCTCCTCCAAAGGCCTCGGGTGACTGCCTGAGCCGGGGCTCCCATCTGGCCAGGAACAGCAGTGCTGGTGCTATGCAGGTTCTCACGCGGTGGCCCAGCACCCTCGCACCGTGGGGAGAGGAGACCCCAGAGTGCCGGTTCTGGTAACAATGGCGTTTATCGTTCAGTGGCCCCTGAGTCAGGTGCACCACCGTGAAGCGTTGAAAGTCTCAGTTTGTTCTGAAAGTCAGGCTGGAGATGCACCTGTGCTTGGGATAGCTCCATTCCCCCGGGGTGGGGGGGGATGTCTGAAGCGGGGATGCAGGTCATGGAGAGCGGAGCAGCGGGCTTCAGGACTTCCAAGGAAGGTCTGGGGAAGAGGACTCATGGGGAAAGGCTGGCTCTGGAGGGCCGCTGACCGGCGTGCCATGCGGTCCCCAGCATCATTCCCGACTGTGGGCCGTGCTGACCGCCTCTGCAGAGGGGTCACAGGAGCCCCTGGTCTCTACCAGAGACGTAGAATGTTAAGCAGATGTAGAAAAGTTAAGCAGATTCTTTGTGTGCTTTTCTGTGTCAGATGTGTCTATAGCCTCTGGACTTCCCTTTCACTTAGGACATTCTGTTTCGTTTGTGACATCTTTTGGAAAGGGAGACCCTGTCCTTGTCAGGTCTCCTTTATCCAAGAACCCCACACCCTGAGGTGACCCAATCTTCACATCTGGGAACCACAATCCCACGGTGGCAGCAGGAATCAACGTAGTTATAACGGGGAGGGAGCGGCCTCGCCAATGGGTTGGACTTTTTATTCCGTAACTGCAGAAACGGAATGGTAAGTGCCGCTCCTGAAACTTAGTACAGTGTGCCGCCTGCAACAGGCTCCCAGCTACAGGTGCTTGGCTTTCTTTCTCTTACTTTCTTCTGTGGCAAGGCTCAGACTGGCTACTTCTGCCAGATGGACCTGGGTTTGACCTTAAGGCACTTAAACAGTGCTGAGAGCTCACACCCGCCCGCGCTGCTACAGGCAGCACGAGGCCAAGGCGCAGGATCCTGGATGTTCAACTTCTTAATCTTGCTGTTCTGCTTGCCTATAAGTAAAGTTGGAGTTCTGCTATGGACAAAGTATCGGGGACTTTGTTTTTTTCTTTGGGTACTGGAGATTGAACCCAGGGATATTCTACCTCCTAGCTATACCACAGCCTTTTTAATTTTTTGTTTTGAAACAGAGTCTTGCTAAGTTGCTGAAGGTCTCACTAGGTTGCTGAGGCTATCCTCGAACCTGTGGCCCTCTTGTCTCAGCCTCCCAAGTACGGTGATTACAAACATGTGCCAAACACCATGTATCTGGCTATAAAGCGTTTGTTTGTTTGTTTGTTTGTTTGGTACTAGGGAGTGAACCCAGGGGCATTCTACCTCTGAGCTACAACCCCAGCCCTATTTTTAATTTTTATGGAAACAGGGTTGGTCTCACTGTTACTGAGAGTCTTGCTAAATTGCTGAGGCTGGCTGGCCTCAAACCTACGATCCTTCTGTCAGCTTCCTATGTGCTAGGATTATAGACCTGTGCCACCACACCTCGCTTTTATTATTTTTTTTTATTTTGAAACGGGCTCATGAATTTGCTGAGGCTGGCCTTAAACCTATGAACCTCCTGCCTCAGCCTCTCAAGTTCTAAAATTACAGTTATGTGCCACTGGGCTGGAATACACAGCATTTGTGTTTATGGAGAGGCTCTATGTTTGTGGTTTCATGACACAATGCCACATGTCGATTTTAAGAGATGGGCTGCTGAAGGAAAGAGAGGAAATGAAGTGAAGATTCCTGATGGCAGGACAAACTGGTACTGGGTCACTGTAACAGAGAAGATGAAAGGAGCGAATGATGGATGGCTCTTGATCAGAGCACCTGCTCCTGTGAAGCTGATTAGGAACTTGGAAACATTAACGGTACAGGGACGCCCTAGGCCAGGGAGCAGCATGACCTGCTCCAGGACACCGATGGGTCCTGGAGTCCTGAGGTGGTGTGGGGAGACAGGACCCCCAGAGCGATGGCACTGGCTGCGGGGGAATCTGTATTCCAGAGACATGTGAAGCAGTTGAGACATCATCCCAGTTTGATCCCATCAGATCAAGGTGATGTCTGGTGCTTTTAAAAGTGTTCTGGCCATAGAGGGATGGATATTGTATGTGAGTCCACTTAAATAATATTCCCGGAGTAATCAGATTCCTTGAAACAGAGTAGAATGGTGGGTACTAGGGATGGGGGAGAAGGGAATGAATGGGGAGTTTGTATTTAGTGAGTATAATTTCAGCTGGGAAAGCTAAAAAAAAAATGTTCTGGAGATGGTTGTTGTTGATGGATGTACAACATTGTGAACATGCTTAATGCCACAGCACTGTGAACTTAAGAATGTCTAAGATGGTAAATTTCGGTATATGCTTTTTACTACACACACACACACACACACACACACACACACACGCACACACACACTTCATTGGCATTTTGGACCTGAGCAGCCCATGACACACTGTTTAAATCTTGAGCACTTTCTAGCAGTGTATAAATTCAGTCAATTTTTTTCTTTCAGAATAGGAACAATAGTGACTCTCAAAGCTGCTGTAAAACTAAATGAGATGCTATCTGCATACAGCAGGTGCTTAGCAATGTAAAATTTTTGTTATGATGAATATTTTTACCTGTCATTTGGGTTCTCTTCTCTGCCTTACCAGAGCTGCCAGTTCTATGGGGACAGATGTTTTTTTTTTTCTTTTTTTTTTTTTTTTTTTTTTTTTTTCTGGCAGCCCCAGGACTATGCCCAGGGTCACAAGGCATCTTTTTTTTTTTTTTTTTTCCAATACTGGGGATGGAACCCAGGGCCATTCTACCTCTGAGCTACACCCCTAGCCCTATGTTTTACTCTTTCTTTTTTGAGATAGGGTCTTACTGAGTTGCAAAGGGCCTCACTAAGTAGCCGAGGCTGTCCGTAAACCACAATCCTTCTGTCTCAGCGTCCCAAATGCTGGGATTACAAGCGTGTGCCACCACGCCCAGCTGGCATCTTTTATCAATAGTTGTGTCCCTGGTTCTTTAAGGATGACAGAAAAGTGAAAACAGAGGGAATTTTCAAAAGTGAATCTGGGTCCAGGTTTTACAGAGTGTGGTTACTCTTAAGACCCTGTATGGTACCCACTACGTACTTGGCATCCCAAACCCTGGGCAGCAGTCGTGCCAACCAGGAGCCAGGGACTCTCCTGTCACGCAGACTCCTGGGGTGGCTTTGATGTTTACTGAACGTTGAGATCTGTTCATTGATTAGAGAAGTGACTCTCAACCCTGTCCCCCTTGAGAATCCCTTGGGAAGCATTTTAATCCTACCTGCAGGGATTCTGATGATGTTTGTTCCGGTTAAGAAGTTCTAGGGGAGTTGTATATGTGTTATTGTTTTTTAAAAAACAATCCTAGCTGCCACTCACTGGCATTGACGAGGTGCCAGGCACAGGGCTAACTGTACTTTTTCTTACTCGATCCTCATGACCACCTGTGAGGCAAATCCTGCTCACAACCCCATTGTACAGATTAGGAAGAAGAGGTTGGAGAGGTAAAGCCATTCACCCTGGGTGATACAGCTGGGAAATAGCAGAGCTGGAATTTGGATCATGGATAGGCTAGTTTCAGAGGCAGCTGTAATCATAGCGTCATAATATCTGTCATCCTAGGAGCAGCGCTGGGACGAAGTCGAGGCCAGCAGCCACCCAGATGCAGATGCTCACACGCCAACTCTAATGTTGCACCTGAGCACCTGGCTGCCACATGTAGCCCCGGCCCTACCCAGGAAAGCGTGTTCTCTGAGCAGAACGGCGCAGATGGACTAGCTGTCCTTCCTCCCTGCCTGTGTGAGCTAGTGGTAGGCTGAGGGGCCCTTGGTGTCCCCATCAGTGAAAGGCTTTCTCATCCCCCAGCTCTGGGGCCTCTGTGGTCAGTGCTGGCCTCAGGGAAATCACAGGAGCTGATGCAAACTGTTTCTTTTTGGAAGAAGGTGTTAGCAAAGATGGTTGCCAAGCAACTCCAGGGCCATCTATCCACAGGGACGATTTCTCTCTTGTCTCCCCCTTTTGAACATCTTTCGGGCTGCTGTTCAGTGTGCGTCTTGGCTGTGAGGTTGTTAGTATCTTCGGGAAGGGTGGGCCTGCTTGCTCCTTTGGATGATGGAGTGGAGATAGCTTTTCAATACCCACAGTGTTCAAGGTGTCCCTTTGATGGTGATGTGCCTGCTAAGTGGGTGTGAAAGTCCTTTGCCTTCTTCAGCCACGCATGCCCTAGTTGTCACTGGCTCTGAGGGGTGGCGGTAAAGAAGATCCTTTGCACTGGAGCGGCTGAGGCAGGCACAGAATGTGTCTCCTGCATGAGTTCGGAGACAGGTTGGAATGGCGCGAGGTCCTGTGACTCTGGACCCTACCCGCTCTTCACTAACCTGGGAATGTGAGCATTTTATATGTGATGGCCTTGCTGCATCCACAGGAGCTGGTGTCTGTCAGTCTCTCTGGTTTCAGAGACCACAGGAGTCCTGGACTACACAGTCAGTTTCTCTTCGTGGGGTTTCACATGCCCCTAGGTCTGCAGGCTGCTGATCTGAGTCTCCTGATAAGGACCCAGGCACCTTGCACATATGATAGGAGAGACTCCTGTCCCAGGCTGGCAGGAAGCAAGTGAGACACTGGGAAAGTGGCACTGGGCACTGTGGGGTGCTGTTGGCTCCATGTGGCCCACCCACAAACAATAGCCCTGTTAGCCATATCCCCAGACCCCAGGTCCTGTCCCCTTCAGCTACCCAGCCCCCACTCTGTCTTCTTCCTGATCATCTTTTGTAGAATCAGGGCAAGACCCAAAGAGAACTTGAGTGCAAATCAGTGTTGACGCTTTCCGGCGGATGAGACAGAAGGCTGGACAGCAAAGACAAACCTGGTGTATCATCATCAGGCTTAGGGAGACAGAGGCTTCTACTTTCCCAATGCAGTTATTGGGAATTCCTTTAAATAGAGACAGCCCTAGAGCTTTCTGAAAACTACCTTTCCTTTACAGAAGTTCAGTGGCCTTTTCTGCCAGCCCTGTATGTCCCCGAATCTGCCAACTCCTGGCTGCACTGGGCACACCCCACCCTCCACAAGGCAACTGCTGTGCCCGCCCTGGACCGACTTCGTGGCAGAGGCTCACTGCCCTCTATGGAGAGCTGCGCTAGACAGCCAGGCACTCCCCAGCCCCAGAGCCAGGGCACGGCCATGGTGCTTGCCCTTCTCTACTCTCCCTACTTTTGTGTAGTACTGGAGATCAAACTCAGGGGAGCTCTACCACTGGGCTACACCCAGTCCTTCTCATTTTTATTTTGAGACAATGTCTTATTAAGTTTCTGAGGCTGGCCAGGCGTGGTGATGCACACTTGTAATCCCAGCATTTGGGAGGCGGAGACCAGAAGATCGCAGTTCGAAGACAGCCTAAGCTACTTAGTGAGGCCATTTCACAGCTCAGCGAGACCCTGTTTCAAAAATTAAAAAAAAAAAACTAAAAAATAGGACCAGGATGTTGCTAGGAGGTCGAATGACCCTGGGTTTCATCCCCAGTACTGAAAAAAAAAAAAAAAAAAATCTTCTGAGGCTGGCCTCAACCTGCTCTCCTCCTGCTTCAGCCTTCTGTGTCTCTGGGATTATAGGTGTGTGCCACTGTGCCAGCCTTGCTCTTTAGGAAAGCCTCCCTCCATCTTAGAGCAGTCCCAGCGCCTCTTCATCCCCCCCCCCCAGCCCTCCTCGTCTCCCGGCCTACTCAGACAGTTATATTAGCTGCTAATGGGTCTCCCTGTCTCCACCTTCCTATACACCACTCCAAAATTAATCTCCCCCAAGTTCACATTTATTAGCCCGTTCTCTAAATGAACGCCTTGCATCACTTCCTGGTCAACCACAGTCAGTGCAAGCTACCGGCTCCTCATGGGTTCCTGGGTCTGCAGAGAAATTTAGCACCAAATTGCAGATTCACAGACACTTTTAGGCATCCATAGTTCCTTGCTTAATATTGAGTGGTAATCCCTACTCCGTACCCTTTGTTTGGGACTCTTCCAATTCAATGTTAATTTTAACATTTTGCACACATAACAAGTCGAAATAATAGTATCATGGTGATCTGTATATATACTACTTAGAATAAAATTCCACTCTTTTTTCTCATGAAGATATATATCTAAGCCGGAAGTGGTGGTAATCACCTGTAATCCCAGTACTTGGGAGGCTGAGACAGGAGGATCACAGGTCCAAGGCCAGCCTCAACTTACTGAGGCCCACAGCAGTTTATTGAAACCCTGTTTCAAAATATAAGTAAAATACAGCTGGGGTGTAGCTCAGAGGTGGAATACCCCTGGGATCAATCTCTAGTATCACACACACAAAAAGATTATTATAAAGATATATAAAAGATATCTACATCTATACCTGTCTATCCTTTTAAGAAATACTGCCGGGCGTGGTGGCGCACGCTTGTAATCCCTGCACTTGGGAGGCGGAGACAGGGGGATCATGCAGGTTCGAAGCCAGCCGCGCTGGCTTAAGAGACCCTGTTTCCAAAAATAATATAAAACAGGTCTGGGAGTGTAGCCTGGAGGTAGAAGGGTTCCATCTCCAGTACAACCAAAGAAAGAAAGAAAGAAAGAAAGAAAGAAAGAAAGAAAGAAAGAAAGAAAGAAAGAAATATATTTATCTAGCTTTCCTTTTTTTGACTAGGGATTACAATCAGGGGCATTTGAACTCCAAGCTACACCTCCAGTGTTCATTATTATTATTATTATTTAAATTTTAAAACAGAGTGTCACTAAATTGCTGAGCCTGGCCTCAAACATATGACGCTTCTGTCTCAGCCTCCCAAGTACTGGGATTAAAGGTGTGCGACACCATGCCCAGCTTCTATTTCTGTAGCATTTAAAAGTAAATTATAAACTGGGCATGGTGGCACGTGGTTGTAATCCTAGTATCCTTCCTTCTCCTAAGAACCATGGTGTTCTCCCAGCATCCTTTGATGATCCTCGCCGGGATCAGTTATTTGTTAAGGGGGTGTAGGATGGTAGTTTTCAAATCTTGTCACTCTGACCTGTGTTTACTGGCCGACATTCTTCTATAAAGAAGACCTTTTCTCACCAGAGGGGCTGAACTCCTGTTTTAAAATTCCTTCTGAAAAGCAGAGTGAAGCTTTTCCCTTTAATTATCAACCTTTCAGAGTGGGGAGCTGAATACCATGGTTCTTAAGTGAAGGAAGAGCAAGATTAAGGCCCAGCACGCTAGTGTTTCAAGATGCGTGTGTAGGACAAAACCCATAATCAGTGGGAGAGCTTCGAGCCGGTGTTAGGGTTTGGATCTGGAGTGCCCTGTGCAGCAGCTTCAGAGGTGGGACTATGGGAGGACGGGGTCACAGGCTCTGAGCCTCCACCAATGGCTTCATGATATGATGTCATTATTGGCGGTGGTGAGCACTGTAACAGGTGGTGCCTGAGGTGAGCGGTTCTGCCCCCCCACACCCTGTCCACCATGACATTGTATCTCGCGGTAGGCCCACAGTAGAGCCAGCTGACCATGAGCTGAAACTGAGCCAAAACAATCTTTCCTCCTCCAAGTTGATTTTACCCGGTACTTCGTTACAGCAACGAAAAGCTAACAGTAAGCTTCAGGAAGCAAAGTGTGTTCCAGTCTGGGTTGGTAGAGCATGAGTTTTAAAACACTGAGAAACGTCATTCCACGCCATTCTGCACATTCCTTACTTTAATCTGAGGAAGGAGGAAGGTAATTATACCTTCTCAGTAACCTGGCTCCCACCTTCTAGTGGGAGCCCAGCATTTAGCCTGAGCCAGATGAACCGCCTGAATTCAACTGTAGACGGTGGCGAGTGGAACCCTGCGTGTGGGATGGTGCAGGGATGCAGTCAGCTCCCTGCATCCCTGACTCGGCAGAAAGTGACTGGCTCCCAGGAGCTGGGGGGCGTGGGCCGGGCTCGTGCTGGCTGTGAGGGCCAAGGACAGTGGCCGCTGCCCGCCAGGAACGCACCACACAGCTCGCCGGTGTCCCTAGTGCAGCGTAGGGGATGAGACGGGGCTTCAGTGTCCTGGTGACCAGGGAAAGAAGAGATTTCCGCCTGGGGTTAGCAAGACATTTGATCTGAGGGCAGGACTGTTTGGTTTTGGTTTTCTCTGAAGCATAGTGAAAGGTGTGTAGTAGAAGCCAAGTTAATGTTTGAAGAAGGAATGAATGAGTGAATGGATAAATGAATGTTCCATGTGCGGTAGCTCCAACTGCCAGGGCGTAGACATCCAGCAGTCTCCCAAGAGGAAGAGCAGACGCACGGGCCTTGAGGCCTCCAGGTTCCCCAGGAAGTTGCTTTTGGAGGAAGGGGTTGCGGTGAGACTCCATTAATACCAAGGAGCATTGTCATTAACGTTCATATCAGTGAGTTTGCGATTACCCCACTGGCAGATCCACCTGGCGCCGACCCATTGTCCTCTCTCATGCAGTAGGTAGAGTTTCCAGGAAACAGACTCCTTTTTCTGTTTGATAATATTTGTGTGTGGTTTGCCTTCTGCATTTGAGGTTCTGGAGAGAGTTATTCTCTTTCTGTCTCAAATGCACACATGTTTAAGGTCTTGCTGCCCAATTCATTTGTTCTTTCTATTATAATCAGTATTGTGCTAGTAAATGTTTAATCTGCTCTCCAAAAATATTTTTCACTTATATATGCTTATTATGGACTTTACTGATAAAAATGCTGCTTAGCATACAACTCACAAATAACAAAATATCTTAAACTTCTATAGATTTCATATAATCCATAGATTCTCACGAAATGCTTTTGTTGATTTTTGCCAAATCCCTGTATTCCATGGCCAACCTCAGATTTTAGTTGACAAATGAGTGTAGAGCCCACATGACTGTGAACTGATATTTTCATTGAAGTCAAGAGGATGAAAGTAAAAGAAGAAAGATGTACGTTAGAACTGCACCTGATTGTTGGCAATGTGAGTGATTTCCTTGCTAAACTGGACTCATAATTTTCAAGTATACTGGAGAACACGTCTTCATTTTTAAAACAATTCACAATACAGCTATATATACTTTTGAATTTAATCTGCATTATTAAAGTTTTCTCCATCATTTTCTCAAATTGAGATAATAGAAAAATAATTCAAACTTTGACTTGTAGTATCTGGTTATTTCCATAGTGTAAATTCTCTTACCACTGCATTTCAAACTATCAGTGTAAATTCAGAATTGGATGGAGATGTGCATTAGTTTGCTGTTGTATAAATTTCCACCACACATATATAGTTCATGTAAACTACCAGAGTCAGCAACCCATAGCCTACTGGCAAAATCTAGCCTGTAGCCTGTTTTTATTTTTTATTATTATTATTTTTTGTGTGTGTGTGGTACTGGGGGTGGAACCCAGAGGGTTTCTACCTCCGGGCTATACTCCCAGACCTGTTTTATATTTTATTTGGAAACAGGGTCTCACTAAGTTGCTGAGAACCTCACTAAGTAGCTGAGGCTGGCTTCGAACCTGTGTGATCTTCCTGTCTCAGCCTCCCAAGCGCGGGGATTACAAGCGTGCGCCACCACGCCCAGCTGTGTTTTATAAAGTTTTATTCAAACACAGCTACACATACTCATTTTTACCTATTGTTTATGGTTCCTTTTGCACTATATATATAGTGGCTGAGTGAAGTAATTGAGACAATGAATGCCCCCCCAAAGAATAAAATATTTGCTACCTGGTTCTTTCTAGAAAAAATTACCAATCCTGCTTAAAGCACAGTTAATAGTAAAGCATAGATAATAGTAAAATGTAGCAAGATAAATTTAAGAAATAATGAAGCTAAGTGTGGTGATACATGCCTATAATCTGAGTACTCAGGAGGCTGAGACAGGAGGATGACAGGTTCAAAGCCAGCCCCAGCAATTTAGAGAAACCCTCAACAACTTAGTGAGATCCAGTTTCAAAATTAAAAAAAAAATAAGTATTTTTTTTCAGTACTGGGTATTGAATTCTGACTCGTTCTACCTCCAAGTTACATCCCTAGCCCTTTTTATCTATTTATTTTTGAAACAGAGCTAAGTTGCTGAGGCTGGCTTCAAATCTGCCATCTTCCTGTTTCAGTCTCCCAAGTACGGGGTTAGAGGTATGTATCACCATGCCTGCTATTCCTTATTTTTAATATGTTGAATTATAAGCTTGTATCATATGATCCTTAATAATTTAACAATGGGCTTATCAAAGTACTGAACATTTAATGATTGGTTCTTTTGAGCCTCTACAAACGGCCTACCACTAGGGCCTCCGTGTTTAATGCCAAAAAATGAAGCCGTCATTATTAAGAAGAAGCAGCTTGGAGACACCAGATTGGAGGGGGAGCTGCAGTAAGAAAGATTGAACCACTTGAAATTGTGGTCTAATTGTCCATGGAAATCAGAAGAACGTAAATGTGAGGTTAGTTTTCATATGATTCTCTCTCTCTCTCTCTCTCTCTCTCTCTCTCTCTCTCTCTCTCTCTAGGTGGGGGTTTGTTTTGGTTTTGCAATTAGTTTTCTTCAGATCTAATTTTTTACTCAGTACAGCATGCTCCTCTTACCGAATTTTGTGAGCATCTGTCTCAGAGCTCATCGAGCCCCTGACAGATGCCCAGCCGCTTCCAGAACTCTCCAGATGTTGTGCATCCCGAGAAAGACCCACTTCCTGTTGCTGGCCCTGCACTGGAGGAGCCCTGGGCCCACCAGTTGCGTTTTGCTGGGGTTTTCCTTGCCGCCATTTCCTGCCGGTTGCCTTTGAATGGATTACAGATGGTCAGAAAAAGGCTTCTTGGCACAAGGAGAGAACCAGTCTCCAGCGCTTTGTGGGAAAGGATTTATAACAGGATGGCAGTTATGTCTACCAAGAATGGGCCTGGCTCCGCTGCCTCGCAGGAGAAACTGGCAGCCTGTGGGGACGGGGCTGTGGCAGAAGGAACTGGCAGAAAGAAGGGGGCGTTTACATTTTGGGGGCACATTCACCCAGTGGGTTCACAAGTTGCCACCCGTTCAAAGGTGTTCAGCCCTGAAAGATACTGGCGCTCGGGACTCAGGTCCTGAGATCATGTTCTTAGTGTGTCAGGATCTTATGGGGGTAGAATAAAGCCTCATATCTTGTCAGAGAGAAGTGTAGACAGGTGTTTCTATCCCTCCCAGCCCCGTTGTTATAACTTTTCATTTATTTTGGTTTTTGTTTTATGATGTTGGGGATTGAACCCCTGGGCATTATACCTCTGAACTACACCCCAGCCTGATTTTATTTTTTTTATTTGGAAACAGTTTCACTAGGTTGCTGAGAGCCTTGCTGTGTTGTGAAGGCTGACTTCTTCTTCTTTTTTTTTTTTTTTTTTGTGGTACTGGGGATGGAACCCAGGGGCATTCTACCTCTGAGCTATACTCTCAGCCTTATTTTTTATTCTTTATTTTGAAACGGGGTCTTTTTGAGTTGAAAAAGGCCTCACTAAGTAGTAGCTGAGGCTGTCCTCGAACCGCGATTCTCCTGTCTCAGCTTCCCAAATGCTTGGATTACAAGTGTGCGCCACATGGAGGCTGACTTCTAACCTGTAATCCTCCTGTCTTAGCCTCCCCAGTACTTGGATTTCCGGCATGGGCCACCACACCCAGCTGTCTCTTTAAAACAAACAAACAAACAAAAACAGAAAACTACAGTATAGAACACACAAGCTTTAAAACTTCTAAATACATATGTTATATATATAAAATTATATATATATAAAATCATATATATATATATGTTTGAATTCAGTATTTCAGCCATTTTTAACGATACAATTCATTGGCACAAAATAGATTTGCAATGTTGTGAGACTATCACCACTGTGCATTTCCAGAACTTTTGCAGAGTCCTAAGCAGAAATTTTACATCCACTAACCAATAACTATCCATTCCTCCCCATCCCACCCAACCTGGTCACCTCCATTCTACTTTTCTCAATGAATTGGCCTACTCTAGGTCTACTTGTATAAGGAATCATACAGCTACGTACACTCTTGCACACCTATAAGCCTAGTACTTGGGAGACTGAGACAGGGAGATGGCGGGTTTAAAGCCAGCCTCAGCAACTCAGCAAGACCCCCCGATAACTTAGCAAGACCCTATTTCAAAATAAAAAATAAAACAGAGCTGGGGGTATAGCTCAGAGGTAGAGTCCCCATATCAAAATAAACAAATAGAGCTAAATGTTGTGACACATGCCTGTAATTCCAGTGCTTGGGAGGCTGAGACAGAAGGATTGCAGGTTCAAGGGCAGCCTCAGCAATGTAGTGAGACTCTCATCAGCCTAGCGAGACACTATTTCAATACAAAAATTTAAAAAAAAGGGCTGGGGGTGTAGCTTGGAAGTAGAATGTCCCTGGGTTCAATCCCTAGTACTTAAAAATAAATAAATAAACTAATAAGTGGAATCTTACACTATTTCTCCTTTTGTGTCTTTTTAGAAATTTCACTTAGCATAATGTTTTCAAGTTTCTCCAGTGTTGCAGCATACGTCGGAATTTCCTTCCTTTTTAAGGTTGAATTTTGTCCTCTTGCACGTGTATCTCACACTGTGTTTATCCACTCATCTTTCAATGGATATTTGCGTTCTTTCCCTTTTGGGGCCATTGTGAATACTGCTCGGTTCATATCCCATGTTCAGAGGCCAGATGGAGGTTGGAGGAGAATTTGTGGATCCCTCAGCCCTTCCAGGTAACAGAGCCCAGGTGCACCTCTCCCTCCGTCAAAGCCGCTAGGAACTCGTGTGGAAGGGCCTGGTGCCGGCCTGCGGGCGAGGGGTCAAGCCATGGGAGCATCACTTGCACCCATGCACCTTGCGAGCTGCACTGGACGGGGAGGGAGGGGGGGATTGCCTTTTTCTCACTTGCAAAAAGGTGCTTTATTCCCTGGTAGACGAGCCCGGCCATCACTGAAAATCTGAGAAGCCCTGATTGCACGGGGTCACCAGGGCTTTTGCTTTCTGGAGAGGAGTAGGGTCCGGAAGACTGAACTAACTGGGATTCCTGGGATTGGGTCTCCCTCTGTGGGAAGGCAGGACAGCCATGGTTATAGGGACAAGGACTGGTGATGCCTGTCAGAAAGATGGTACCAAGACCGGCAAAATCCCTGGGGGAGAGGAGCGAGGCAGAGACAGCTCTCCAGGGATGGAGTGTGGGTGATAGGAGGTTCAAGGCTAGAATAAGACCGGAGAACCGGAGACGCACCTCAGAAAGTGTGATAAAGTGAACAGCAATGTCCTTTCTGACCAAAGATGGTGGTGGAGGACAGGAGGAGGAGGTGGTGGCACTGTCCCTTAACACCATTATTCAGCACGTACTGTGTGCAGGGTGGGAGGGACGCAGGGTGGTGCTCCACAGATGGCTCCCTCTGCAGCCCTCCAGCGCACGGAGCCTTGTGGGGCGTCAGGGTGTATTTCAAGTGTGCACACTTCTTCCCCCAGAGGGGAGTCTGTGGTTTTCCTCTACTCATCCTCCTCAGTGATGTATGACTCCTTGCCCTTAAAAAAAAAAAGTGTTTAAAGAAACTCACAGCTTGTGGAGGAGACATACATGGGCACAGACATAACAAGAGAGTGAGCTGCCTAGGGAAGGAGGATTGGAACAAGCAAGTTGAGTTTTGGTGTTAGGGTTTGTGATGCTTTTAAACTTCCTTGAGAAGCCGGGCGTGGTGGCGCACGCTTGTAATCCCCGCGCTTGGGAGGCTGAGACAGGAGGATCGTGCAGGTTCGAAGCCAGCCTTTAGCTGGCTTAAGAGACCCTGTTTCCAAATAAAATATAAAATAGGTCTGGGAGTGTAGCCTGGAGGTAGAAGGCCCCTGGGTTCCATCCCCAGTACCACCAAAATAAATAAATAAATAAACTTCCTTGAGAAGAAGAGTCCTCCCTGGCTTGGGGCGAGAGAAACGCTTTAAGTTCTGTCAACATGATTATCATTTAGGCTTTTTACCTGGAGACAGACAGACCCAGAGGGAAACAGAAAAAGACGGATAACAGAGTATGCTAGATGGGGAAGCCCCCCTCAGGAGAGGCACTCGACGGTAAAGAGGGGAAATACAGCCTTTGTGGTCCAATCTGCAGAAGGAACCGCCTGCTGGACCGTCTCTAGATGGTGCACTGGCTACGATGCCCTGCTGCCTGTGTGCTGTGTGACTTTGGGCAGGCTACCTTGCCTCTCTGTGCCTTGCCTGCTCCTCAGCTGCCACACCACTGCTAGTTGGGAGATGGTGGTCTTTATTTCCTGGTGGAGGGGTTGGCTCTCAGAAGTCTGGTGGTTTCTGCGGGGATAGCTGCTGGCTTGTGCTTAAATGGTGAGAGGAGCAAGAAATGGGCTAGAATCCCAGAGTACTGGGAGGGAGGCCTCGAGGGAGGCTGAGTCTGGAAGCTTCTGAGTGAAGGCGGGGGGGTCTTCGGGACGTGGTGAGGACTGAAGCGCCCTGCTGGGTGGGACCAGCTTTCTGCGTCCTCTCCCGTTGGCCCTCTCAGGCTGGGCTTGGCCGAGTCCTCCAGCTCTCCCTCCATTGCCAGCGAGGGCCTCTGGAGGCCGGGGCTGGAGGAAGGCAGGAGCTCCGGGGAGGACTTTTTCTGCAGGCAAACTTGGCGTTCCAAATGAGCTCAATGGCTCAAGACCGAGAGACCCTGCGATATGAGACGTCCGCAGCCCGCGCTTCCTGTGTGCTTGTCCTCAGGACACAGGGAGGTGGGTGCAGGGGAAAGTCACCTGACCCTCAAAGCTTCACTCTTCCCATCTGTAAAACGGATAATCACAGGCAGCCCATGGGGTGGCCGGGAAGATCAAGATGGATGGATGTACAGCTTTCAGCTTCTATGGCAAGAGCTCAGGGAGCAGTTCCCTCTGTTGCCACTGAACATCCGCTGAAGGAAAGATGTTCAGAGCGAGGCTTCTTCCTCACCCCTCAGGTGGGCGCAGTGCCTCAGCAGGGCCCATGTTCTGGGTGCCAGGGGATGTAGCAGTTCTTCCAGAAACACTATCTAGAAATAGTCCTTCCTCGGGGCCCTGAGCAGGCAGCCAGAAGCCTGCAAACCAGGCACCTCTTTCAGAACATCAGTTCTCAGAATCCAGGGAAAAGTGTTATTTTTTATCATTATACTTCATCATCTCTAAGACACCATTTATTATAAGATACATTGTTATTTTATGAAACTGGAGAAAAACCATAGCCACTTAAACTATAGCCAGTATCTAAGACTTGATTTTAAAGGTGTGTGTGTGTGTGTGTGTGTGTGTGTGTGTGTGTGTGTCTGAAGTGCAGTTTAGAATTAATACAGTACAGGCAGAATATGGTGGTACACGACTGTAATTGCTACTCACTAGGCTTGCAAGGTAGCAGGAGGATTGCAGGTTCAAGGCCAACCTGGCAACTTATCAAGACGCTGTCTCTAAATACAATAAAAAGGATTGGGAGTATAGCTCAGTGGTTGCCCCTGGGTTCAATCCCTAGTACAGCAAATAAAATAAAATAATAAATAATAATCAGATACAGTAGAGCAAAAATTGAGTATTTAGTTTTAAGATAAAGGACCATTGGTGTGGTGGTGCACACCTGTAATCCCAGTACTAGGGAGGCTGAGACAAGTCCAGCCTCAGCAACTTAAGGAGACCCTCTGCGACGTAGTGAGAGCCTGTTTCAAAATAAAAAAGGCTGGGGTGGTAGCTCAGAGGTAGAACACCCCTGAGTTCAATGCTCCGAAGCCCCCTCTACCCACATACACGCACAATATAAAGCACTAATTTTTTTTACTGAACGTTGTAAGTGCTACAGCCGCAGAATGTGAAGGTACCTGAGAACTTGCCTGACAGTGGGGCGAGGGAGGGACCTCCTTTAAAGAGTTCAGAGGGCAGGGAGGAGCCGCGGGGGCATGATCTCCCCGTAGACAGACCCAGATGGGAAGCAGAAGGGAAGGAAGTGGCCCAGACTCAGAGGGCTTGTCGTCATCCAGGGGCCTGGACATCCTCAGGGCACCCAGGGACCTCAAGGCTCAAGAGAATCTGTGTTCACTCTGCTCAAGAGGAAAATCTATCCCCAGCGCTTTGTCAAGGGAGGTGGCCTGACACCCAGCAAGCAGTAGCCATGTCTCTGCTGGTGGCCACGGCCCATAAGAGAGGCTGTTTCCTAGGACCTGGTCTTGGACCAGCACCTTTTCCAGCAGGTGCCCACCCTGAGGTTTCAAGTAGAAGTTTGAGGAGAGTCAGCCTTGCCCTGAACAGTTGCTGGCATATGTCAGGGCTGTTGGGGTGAGGGGGGATTGATGGAGCTACATCCTTCCTCCCTTCCTGGCCTCCCTCTAATTGGTCTCTGGAAGCCAAGGTGAAGCCAGGAACATGCCATGGCCTGCTGGCCAGCCTCTGCCACCTCCTCAGCAAGGAAGTGGAGCCACACATCCAGGTCCTGTTAACACTACTCAGCTATGCTTAGAGGCCAGTGGCAGTGGCCTGTCCCTTCTGATGGACTGGAAAGTGTCAAAATAATAATACAATAATGGTGCCGGCCCACCTCTGCAGAGCAGGGAAGTAAAGAGTTTGGGATTCTCTGGCCTGATAATTGGAGCTGGAGCTGGGCCTGGGGCCTCCACCGTGCAGGGGTACCCAGGGAGCAGGCCCGGAGGACTCACTGCAGGCTAGGAGGACGGGACTTGAAGCTGGGAGAGCACCTGGCCATTGAGTGGAGGAGCAGCAGGCTCAGGCTGGGCACTCTGAACTGTCCTTCAGGGAGGGTTGCGGCTTCCACAGGTACATTTATTTAGTCTTTTCTTAATATAAAAGTGAGATGTCATCACTGTAAAATATTGAGCATCAACAAAAGGAAAGAAAAACTCGCCTATAATCCTGTTACGTAGACTTAACCAGTGCTGACCTTTTAAAAAAGTTTTATATATATCATATAAAAATGCGACAATTTTATATCATTTTGCTATGGTGAGGACCTTCCCAAGTTATTTAGTGTTCCATCCTATATGTGTTCCATAATTTACTTAACTAATTCCTTGTCATTGGATATATTTCAGTTTTTCATTATTAAAATAATGTCAGGTGCAGGTGCACACCTATAATCTCAGTACTTGTGAGGCATAAGTTCAAGGCCAGCCTCAGCAACTTAGCGACACTCTGTTTTAAAAATAAATTTAAAAAAAAAAAAGAGCTGGGAGTATAGCTCTGAGGTCGAATGCCCCTGGGTTCCATTCCCAGTACCAAAAACTGTACAACCAAATGAATATCTTTGTAGCTAAATTTTTGCATGCATGGGGATACACACACACACACACACACACACACACACACACACACACACTTTTTTCCTAGAGCATAGACTCTTACAAGTAGAATGCCCAGTCCAGGAGTATGCTATTTTTGAGGCTTTTGATACGCACCCCTAAATCGCCCTCTAGAAGAATTGTTCCAGTTAATACTCCCGGCAGGAGTATAGGAGAATGGCTGCTTCCTGAACTCTGGCCAGTAGCTCACTGAAGATTTTTAAATGTTTGGTGATCTGAACATTTTTCAAATGTTATTTTGTTTTAAGTTGCACTCTCATGATTACTAATATACTCCCAGTCTAGTTTTTAGGAAATCTAAACACTCAGAAACTTTCTGTACATACACAAGCATGTCAGTGCCAATCACAGTGTCGTGCATGGGAGGGGGCCTGGGGAGGCTCACCCACTGCTGGTGCATGTACGATTGTAATACACCAATAAAAATTGATTATCTGATCTTTGCTGGAGACCCAAAGTATTAAGGAAAATTAAAAATCCCCAAAAGCACATGGCAGGTATTGCTGAATACTAGCCACTGGTATTAATAACGATGTGGACAAGACAGCACTAGTAATACAAGCTGCTGTTTACTGAAGAGTTGTTTGGCTCTAGACTCTTCACGTGTGTTAGCTTCTCCAGTCAGGTCTTCCCCAGGCCTTTCACTCCAGACTTGGCTCTAGGAAATCACCCTGCCCTGGATTTTATGGCCCTTCCTGCTTCTTATTCTCAACTGGACCTGTCCCCTAGGCGTTACACCGTGAGCAGTTTCTCCTTGGTCTTAGAGGTCCTTTTGGACTGTTTTGCTACAAGTCATCCAAGAGGTACCAGGAATACGAATTCTCTCCCGGATTTCCGAATCAGAAAGCAAAACACAGATATATGCAATGTTTGACCTGGTGGCCAACTTCTAGTTATCTTGCTCACAGAGATGGAGGAGTGACGTGGGAGCTTGAAGTAAGCGGTCTTCAAATGCCTTTGCAGAAGCTGGTGCTTGGTGATGCATGCCTGCAATCCCAGTATTTGAGAGGATCACAGGTTCAAGGCTAGCCTTAACAATTTAGCAAGACTCAGCAACCTAGCAAGACCCTGTTTCAAAACAAAACAAGATCTGGGGATATAGCTTGGCGGTAGAATGCCCTTGGGTTCAATTCCTAATACCAAAAATAAAAAAAAAGATGCACTTGCAGGGAGCATGGCTCTAGATGTTGAGCCCTCTCTGTGACACTTGGATAACCTTGAAACTCTCTTTTATGTATGTATGTGAAACTCTCTTTCATGTGTGTATGTATGTATGTATGTATTAATAGCTTTATTTAGACATAATCTACATACATAAAATTCACCCCTTCAAAAAGTATATAATTGTGTGCTTTGGTATATTCCTAAACTTGTGCAATCAACATCACTATCTAATAAAATATCTAAGAATATTTTTATTAATACAGAAAAAAACCTCTTTCCCACTAGCAGTCTCTCCTCATTTCATTCTCCCCCAATCTCTGACAAGCACTAAACTTCTGTGTCTATGCATTGTCCTGTTCAGAACATTTTATGTAGATAGATTCATGCAGTGTTCGGCCTTTTACACGTAGTCTTGCACTCGAGTTTTCAAGGTTTATCCACGCAAGTATTAGTACTTTTGTGGCTAAGCGCTTCTCCTGGTGGAATATACCTCATTGTGCTTGTCCACTCATCAGCTGATTCATTGTTCATTGGTCACTTGAGTTCTTTCCACCTTTGGGCTATTTGAATTGTGCCATGAACATTTGTGTACATGTTTCTGTATGGACATATGTTTTCATCACTCTTGGCTATCTACCTAGGAGTAGAATTGCTGGATCACAGGGTAACTCTGTGCTTAAATTTTTCTTTTTTTTTTTTTTTTTTTTTTGGTGGTACTGGGGTTCCTGGAAACCCTTCCACCTCCGGCTACACTCCCAGACCTATTTTTTTATATTTTTATTTGGAAACAGGGTCTCTTAAGCCAGCATGGCTGGCTTCAAACCTGCGCGATCCTCCTGTCTCCGCCTCCCAAGTGCGGGGATTACAAGTGTGTGCCACCATGCCCAGCTGTGCTTAATTTTTGAGGAAGTACCAAACTGTTTTCCAAAGCAGCAGCACGATTCTTCCAGCAGTGCATCTCCACATCCTTGCCAACATTCGTTACTGTGCATCGCGTTATCCTATGGGTGTGAAGTGATAGCTCATTATGGTTTTGATGTGCGTTTCACTGATGGCTACTGATGTTGACCACCTCTCAGTGTGCTTATCAGCATATATTGGCATTTATCTTTGGAGAAAATCTTTTTAAATTCTTTGCCCAGTCAGGTGTGTTGGCACATACTTATAATCCCAGTACTGGGGAGGCTGAGACAGGAGGATTGCAGGTTCAAAGCCAGTCTTAGGCCCTTGGCAACATTGTGAGACCTTGTCTCAAAATAAGAAATAAAAAAATAGGGCTGGGGGGGGTAGCTTAGAGGTAAAATTGGACTCTTTCTCTTTTTGCTAAGTTGCATGAGTTCTTTTTATTTTTAATATATTCTGAATACAGCCCTTAGGCTGCTTGGCCATTCCAATGTTTATATATTCTGGACATAATTCTTTAACCAGGCATATGTTTTATGTTTCTTTCCTTGTTCTGTGTGTTGTCTTTTTTGCTTCCTTGAGGGTGTTCTTTGAAGCTTTTAATTTTGATGTCCTATTAAGTATTTCTTTTGTTGTTTGGGCTTTTGGTGTCATATCTAAGAAACTATTGTTTAGGTTCACAAAGATTTAGATGTATGTTTTCTCATAATAGTTTTACCATTTTAACTTGTACATTTAGACCTCTGATCCATTTTGATTTTTTTTTTGTATCAATGTGAAGCTAGGTCCAAATTTGTTCTTCTTCTTGTAGCTATCCAGTTGTCCCAACATCATTTGTTTAAAAGACTATTCTTTTCCCCCATTGAATTCATTGAATTGATTTGGAACCCTTGTTGAAAATCAGTTGGCCATAATATAGGGTTTATTTCTGGACTCTCAATTATAGTCCATTGATCTGTATATCTATCCTTATATCATTAATACACTGTTTTGGTTACTTTGGAGAGTTTTTTGAAACTGGGAAGGATGAGCCTCCAGCTCTGTGCTTGCTTATTTATTTATTTATTTATTTAAGACAGAATATCATTAAGTTACCCAAGAAGGCAGTTGGGATTCTTACAGGGATTACACTGAATCTGTAGATCAATTCTGGGAGTATGGCCACTGTTATAGTCACTTTTTTCATCACGGTGACAAAAATACCTAAGATAATTAACTTAAAAGGAGGAAAGATTTATTTTGACTCACATTTTCAGAGGTTTCAGTCCATGGTCAGTTGGTCCTATTGCTTTTGATCCTGTGGCAGGACAGTGCATCATTTGGGGAGTGTGGGCAGAGGGAGCTATGTACCTCAGGGCAGCTCTGAAGCAAAGGGAGAAGCACAGGAAGGGGCCTGGGCTCCGACATTCCCTCCCCCAGGCCCACCTCCTGGAGGCTCCACCCCCCAGAAGTGGGCTCATCAGCTGGGCCTTTGGGGGACATTCGAGATCTAGACTACAAACCAGGTGTGGTGGTGCAAGCCTGTAACCCCAGGACTTGGGAGGATGAGACAGGAGGATCACAGGTTCAAAGCCAGTAAAACTTGGTGAGGCTCTCAGCAACTTAGTGAGACCCTGTTTACAAATAAAAATAAAATGGGGCTGGGACATAGCTTGGAGAGAGGAGACTTCTGGGTTCAGTCCCCAGTACCCCCAACACATACACACGATCCGGACTATTGCAGCCATCCTAATAGTTTTAGATCATTCAATAAATGAAAACAGAATATATTTCCATTTATTTAGACCTTTTTATCTGTCAAGTATACTTATAATATCAGTGTACAACTCATATCTCTTTGGTTAAACTTATTCAAAACTATCTCACTTTTATAATGCTATGGTAAATGGAATTTTCTAATTTCATTTTCTGATCATTCTTTGGTAATACATAGAAATACAACTAATTCTTGTGTATGTTCTGTTGTTGTTGTTGTTGTTGTTGTTGTTGTTGTTAATTCAGCAACCTTCCTAAACTTGGTGTTTAGAGTATATGTGTGTGTGTGTGTGTGTGTGTGTGTGTGTGTGTGTGTTTAGGGTTTTTAAGTAGAGGTAGTTTTGCTTTTGCTTTTTCAGTCTGGATGCCTTTATTTCTTTTTCTTGCCTCATTGCCCTGGCTACAACTTATCTGTCTAGTATACTGAACAGAAGTGGTAAGAGTGGATACCTTTGTCTTGTTCCTGAACTTGGAGAGAAAGCTTTCAGTCTTTCCCCATTCAATGTGATCTTAGCTGTGGAGTTTTCATAAATACGCTTTATCAATTTGAGAAAGTTCCCTTTCGTTCCTCGTTTGTTGAACATTTTTATTAGGAAGGGTATTGGATTTTGTCCAATGCATTTTCTGCATCCATTGAAATGAATGTGTAGTTTTGTCCTTTATTAATAAGTTGTACTGCATGGATTGATTTTCATGTTTCATGTTGAACTACTCTTGCATTGCTGGGATGAATTCCATTTGTCCATGCTGTATAATCCTTTTTATGCATTGCTGAATTTGGTGTGCTAGTATTTTGTTGAAGATTTTTGTATCTGTATGGGATTTGATCTTACATTGTCTTTGTGTGGTAGAGTAGCCCTGGACTCATAGAGTTGGTAGTGTTCTCTGTGATTCTCCCTTGACCAGTAGATAAAGGCAGAATGACATAATGTAGCCTCTGAGGCTGCATCATTCTTGCAACTTCTGCCTGTTTCCTAGAATGCGCACATTCAGACACTCCCCCTTGGAATCCAGATGCCATGCTGTCTGAAGCCCAAGCCACTTGGGGAGTAGGCACACCAGTCAGCAGCCCTGTGCCAGTGGGCCATTGGACATCCAGCCCAGTCGAGCTTTCCTGTGACTGCACACCCAGCTGAGATCTGATCCTAAAGGAAAATCACCCAGGGAGGGTCTTCTCAATCCATAGATCTATGAGAGATAAGAACAAATTGTGGTTCTGAGCCACAAAGCTTGGGGGCGGTTTATCACACAATAGCTAGAGCAGGAATTCATGGGCTTTGCTCCTACCTTGGTACAGGGGTTGTGGGAGCACGTGGTGACGTTTGTCTTCTCTCCAATGTCCGGTGAGGCCCTGAGAGATTGTGAAATGGCCAGAAGTCTGCAGTGAAGAGAAGGGTCCTGGGGTCCGGGACAACCCCGCTAGGGTGGTCACCACCCTTCCCAGTGGTGGCCCTGTCTGCGTCCAGCTGTCCCCCAACTCCGCTTTTGCAGTGACTCAGGCTCACGGAGCTCAACGTCAGTCAGGCTAGGGCTGCCCCTGCACACCAGGAGGGTTTTGCTTCCTGACGTGGGCTGGTGTTGGGGGCCACCTGCTCCCTGAGCTTCCAAGCCAGGTGGTCACATGGCGCTCACTCTCAGCTCCCAGCTTCCCCCAGGCGGCAGCTGGCTTCCACTTGAGCATCTTCCTGCTAGTCCCACCTTCAAGACTGTGGATTAAGTTGGGGTGCCATTCTAAGGGAGCCAAGAAGGCACACAGAGGACAGATGTGACACAACAACCAGCACCAGGAGCGGAGCAGGGTAGGCCCAGGCGGGCGAGAGGGCTTTGAGGGCCCACATGGCTTTCCCAAATCCCACAGCCCTAGGGGCCACCATTTGCATGTAACACATAAGAACTAACTAAAGGAGCCTGCCTCAGATACCAGCTTTCCTGCTATGGTCGTCTGTGGGTCAGCAGGATCCTCATTTTAAGAAAAGGGCCTCGTTCATATATGTTATCTGTTTCCACCATGTCAAGAACATAAGATGAGCCGGGCATGGTGACGCACACTGGTAATCCCAACATTTGGGAGGCTGAGACACAAGGATCGTGGTTTGAGGACAGCCTCGGCTATTTAGTGAGGCTCTTTGCAACTCAGTGAGACTCTGTTTCAAAATAAAGAATAAAAAATAAATAGGTCTGGAGATGTAGCTCAGAGATAGAATGCCCCTGAGTTCAATCCCCAGTACTGCAAACACACACACACACACACACACACACACACACACACACACACACACACGATGTGCGTTCATGGAAAGGTGCTCAGCATCATTGGTCCTTCAGGAAATGCAAATCAGAACCACAGTAGGATGCCACTTCACGTCCACTAGGATGGCTAGAATAATATGCTTTTTAAAAATAAAGATTACTAGTGTTCACAAGATTCTAGAGACATTAAAATCCCAAAGCCCTGCGGACGGAACTGTAAAATGATACAGCCACTGTAGAAAGCAATTTGGTGTTTCTTCCAAAGGTTCAATAGAGTTACCAGGTGACCCAGTAATCCTTAGGTATATACGTAGGTTCACACAATGAAATATACACCAGTGTCCACATCAGCACCACGTACAATAGCCCGAAGGCGGAAACAGCCCACATGTCCATCAACTGACGAAAGGATAAACAAAACTGTATCCCACACGGAATACTATTCAGCCATAAAGAGGAATGAAGTACTGATACTACAACATGGAAATGTGCTGAGTGAAAGACAGAACCAAAGAACTATGTACTTTATGATTCCAATTATATGAAATTTCCAGAATGAGGCAGTCTGTAGAAACAGAAAATAGATTCATGGTTGCCAGGGACTGGGGAAAGGAGAATTGAGACATCTGGGGCTTCTTTGGGGGATGGTGAAAATATTCTGGAATTAGATAGTGGTAATCTCCTAATTTGTATCATATTGTGAGTTTAGTAATTGTACCCTTTCAGTGGTTAAAAAGATGAATCTTATGTTATATGACTCATTTATTTCCTTATTTATTTTGGTATTGAGGTGGAACCCAGGGGCATTCAACTTCCTATCTACACCCCCAGCCTTTATTATTTTTATTTTTATTTTGAAACAAGGTCTCACTAAGTTGCTGAGACTGGCCTCAACCCTGCAATCCTCCTGCCTCATCCTCTTGAGTACTGGGATTACAGGCGGGTGGCACCACACCAGGCTGTTATATAAATCTTAGCACTAACATTTCCCAAAATCATAAAGTCGACTTCAGTGGTTATCTCTGTAGGAGAACCGTACGCACTGTTTCCCTGTAAAGGTTCTTTCAAGGCCGCGTGAGGGACTGGCCAGAGAATAGGTGCTTCCCAGAAAGGCTTGATGAGGCATGAAAAGTCTGGCCTGGGAGCCAGAGAATTCTCGTTTGTCTCACGTTCCAGCTGGGCAACCTCAGGCGCGCTCAGCCGGTCAGCACTCTATTCAAGTCATCTCTTACAGGAGATCTTCCTTTGATAAACACCTACAGAGCCCTGGCTACGTGCTGGGCAGTGCTCCCATTTTAAAGTTGGAGAAAAAGAGGCACAAGGGAGGGGGGTACTTACCCACAGTGAGCCAGCCAGTGAGTGCTGGAGCAGGGTGCTGCCCTCCTGCGCCCACATGGTCGTGGGGATGGAATGCAACTAAACCCAAGACCCAGGCTTGCTCCTGCCTCAGATACTAGCAATCGGACTTAGAGGGAAAACACTGGGTTTCACCTGCACTGGTGATTGGCCTCACCCCTGCCTTAAATGTGCCCTTTCTGGAATTCAACAAGGAGATTAGGACCGCCATCTTTTGTCCAGATTTCTCCAGAAACAGAAAGTTAACCCTGAAAGGGTTCTGAGAAGACTCTCAGATCACCGTCACTCTGTGGGGCTGGGACTTGAGGGCCGAGGTAGACCTGACTCTGGTGCTGGAGTTTGTGCTCCTGGCCGGGTAGGCAGACCTGAAGTGGCGGCCTCACATTCCAAAGGTATTTCTTGCTTTATATTTGGAAAGGGGCCTGCACATGGATCGAGTGAAAAGTCCCCTCCATTTCCCTTGGTGGGTTCTGGTCCTGGAGCCGGTGAACATGCAGGGGGACAGGATGCTCTGTGGTCCAGCCTTTGACAGGCGGTCTAGAAGCTACCGGGGGCAAGCAAGATGTATAATCAGGAGATAGAAACTCAGGGTGTTGCTGAAATTCTGGAAGGGTAAGTCTGGGAATCTGGAAAGCTAAAAACTGACAGAGAGCTGTGTGGTGGAGTCGTCTCTGACACAGTAAAGGCACCAGGACTTTCAACTCTGGCCCACACGGGCCAGCCCAGGCAGGCATCACAACCTCCTGCCCCCAGCCCTGAGACTCCAAGAAATTCTGCCCTGCCCCCTCCATGCCATCACAGGTGCCAGGCCCTGTTCTCTAGAACCTTCTCAGAGCCGGGCGTGGTGGCGCACGCTTGTAATCCCCGCGCTTGGGAAGCTCAGACAGGAGGATCGTGCAGGTTCGAAGCCAGCCTCAGCTACTTAGTGAGGCTCTCAGCAACTTAGTGAGACCCTGTTTCCAAATAAAATATAAAATAGGGCTGGGAATATAGCCTGGATGTAGAAAGCCCCTGGGTTCCACCCCCAGTACCACCAAAAAATAAATAAATTAATTAATTAATTAAAATAAATAAAAATAAAAAACAGAACCTTTTCATCAGCCTCTGGTTACTGCCTCTCCAATCTAGCCTTACCATCACCAGAGTGATTTTTATTTTTCAAAATTCAGGTTGAACTGTCATGGGGCTCCTTAGATCCCACCCATGACTGCCCAGATTCTCCTGAGTGAAGTGGACTTAAGCCCCTCCCCTGAGCCCTTCCAGCCCCAGCACCGGCCCCTGCCTCCAGATGAGTCTCCGCGCTCCCCAGAGCTCTTCTTATCCTTGTCCTGTTCTCCTCTGCCTGCTGCCGGGGCCCACCAGGCACTACTCATCCATCGAGCCAACCCTACCCCCACCCTCAGTCTCCTGTGCCTGGGGGCTATGGCATCGATCATAACATACTGCGGCTCCTGCTTGACCTGTCTTCCCCGTGGGCTCTTCCTTCCTTTGGTGCAAAGCTGTGTCTCAGCTATTTTCTTCTTTCCCATGACTAGCATGTCGTAGGTGCTTAAGCAGTACATTTTCCTGTGGGTGTTCATGGGATTTCTGGGTGCACAGAAGTGTGTAGTTCCATCATGCTGACATGAGGCTGGACCCAGCCTGCCATCTTCTGTAGGGTGTTTAAGCTCTCCCCGCTCTTCTGGGTATAGACATGGGGAGAGGAGAAGTAGACCCCAGTCCTCCCAATTTGACCTTGTGCTGACTGCCTAACAGCTGCATCCAGATGCCCCAGGTGGACCTTGCAGTGTAGGCCAGATGGCCCAACAGGCTGGGCTCCTGCTGATCAGGTACTGCCTGGAATCCAGTCCAAACAGGGAAGCTGCCAGCATTTACACCCGTGAACCTGCACGGCTAGTGTGAGGTCCAGCAAGAGTGCGCTGGGCCGAGGCATGGAAAGCCCCACGTTGGACTCGAAGTGTTTAGACCGGGAGAGATGCCAAACCACCAGGCAACCATCTTCTGCTTTCAAGTTTTGATTTTCATCTTAAGTGCACAAAATCCACATGCTCTTTTTCTTCTTCGTCTTCCATGCAGCAGCTTCCTGAAAACCGCTCTCAGCTGAGCCTTTGCCCACAACAGCATGCCACTTGGCCTTTGTAGAAGGAAAAACCTCCGCCTTTGTCTCTGAAACACCCACAGCCCAGTGTCAGCTGCTGGTCTGCGGTCGGCTGCTTTGCATGGGTGGCTTCCCTCAAGGGCTGGCTTCTCTGGTTCCCGGGTGATTTTTATCTAAACTGCAGGATGCTTGGTCGCAGCAGATTATGCTTCATGAAGGAATGGTTTCCTTTGCTTTCCTGCTGAAAGAGACAGAGGTTCCGAGAGTGTCTCTCCAGAGTGAAGGGAAGCGGAGGTGTGCGACAGCCGGCTCTTCACGTGGGGCTAGCGCAGGGGTACTGGCTCTCGCCGAGATTCTCAGAGACCTGGCTGGCATGGTGCCCAGAGATCGGCAAGTTCGGGTCATCGCTGCATTGCCCTGGGCTCTGGCTGTGGTGCCAGGCTCAGAGAGTAATTAGAAGGGAGTAAGATCATCATGGAAAATTATATTTGTCAGCCACAGGCCCTTTTTATTGTCTCTGCGGGTTGGGCACAGGCTGGTCGAGGTAGGATGGAGATCCACTTTATCACCCAGCTTCCCAGCCTCTGCTCCTGACTGGAATTCCGCAGGCCTTAACAAATCTTTTCACAGGCACTGTATCAAAAGGCTGACATCCCTGGGGGTGTGGCCTGCACGACAGCTGTTCCTCTCTGAATTCCAAGGATAATGTCAAGTGTCTCCAAGTGTGTGAAACTCTGGCCTGGAAGTGAATGATTGAAATGCTTTTCCATTAAACCGGCTCCCTCCTGGTATAGGTATTTTCCTAACAGCCCTTATGCAAATAGTGGAGAAAAGTAGGAAGTGGTGTCTGCTCCTGAAGCCTTCTGATTTTCCACCAAAAAAAAAAGATACCAGCTCCTCGGTGTGGCACTGGCAGATGCAGCCGGGAGGCCTGTATGTTTCCCGGTCTGCTTCTTGGAGGGCAGGATTATGTTAGAACACTGAGCCATTATGGGTGTCCTGGATCACATATTGCACTTTATTGTCTACATGGCCAATGGAAGTTATTGATTTGCAAATGGACAGCATTCCTTTCCAGCTCCCTTGAAGGAGGCTGGAGGGGAGCTATTTTTCAAGGGAGAAGACTTGGTTCATTCTTTGCTAAACATGTCCTGTGCAGCCCGACTCTGGCTTCTGGGGCCTGCGCCGTCCTCGTGAGCGAGTGCACGAGCGTGTTGTCCATTCAGGAAGGAAGCAGACTTTTGGCAAACGTCCCCCAGAGGTCCAGTGTGCCACTTGTCACACGGAGGCCGCCACAGTTGGCACTGGGCTCCCGTGTGAGTGGAGAAGAGTGGCCAGCGCCGGCTCCAGAGCCTCCACGAGTGTGAAAATAGACCTGAAGTAAGTCCCAGTCTCCCTGGGTCTGCTTTCTTGGGTCTTTGTTCTTTCTTTTCTTCCAGTGCCTTCAAACCCAGGGCCTTCCACGTACTAGGCAACTGCTCGACAACGGAGCTACATCCCCAGCTCTAAACGCTTCTCCCCACCCCTGGGTAGGTGCAACTGCCAACCATCTCTCTTCTGTTTTTCTCCTTTTTTTCTTTTTAGTACTGAGGATTGAACACAGTCATTCTACCTCTAAGCTACAAGCTACATCCCTAGCCCTTTTTTTTTTGGGGGGGGGGTACTGGAGATGGAACCCAGGGTCATTCTACCTCCAAGCTATACCCCTAGAATTTGTATTATTTATTTTGAAACAGGGTCTCACTGAGTTGCAAAGGGCCTCACTAAGTAGCTGAGGCTGTCCACGAACCACGATCCTCCTGCCTCAGCCTCCCAAATGCTGGGATTACAAGCCTGCGCCACCACGCCTGGCATTTTTTTTTTTTTAATACAGAGTTCCAGTAAGTTACTCTATGCTAGCCTCAAACCTGCCATCCCCCTGCCTCGGCCTCTCAAGTACTGGGATTACAAACATGCGATACCACACCTATCCAGCCATCCCTTTTCATTTATCCACCTGCTTGTCAGCTTCCTCCCGGCCCCAACATATTCTAGGGAGGGTGCCTCCTTGCCAAGGGATTCCTTCACTATCCCCTTTCTTTTATTAGTACAGGGTGAGGGGCGTGTCAATGTTCAGGCCTTCTTTCTAAAAACAGGCAAGTGGTCTCCTTACACTCTCCCATAGTTCCTTGATTCTAAGATGCCCACTTCCCTCACATCTTACCATCTCTGAAGTTGGGATATGTCTTAAGATCAATGCAGTGTCATAGTTTAACTGGTTGGTTGGTTGGTTTCTTCTTTATTACCTGGCTTATGAGAGTTTGGCCTCACAGTTTTTCATCTGTATGATGTCACAAAGGTGATACATGTGCCTTAGAAACTGTACTTGGAATTTGGGGTTTTTTACCTTGTTCCAGCCTAGTGATCAGCAGCCCGGTGCTCTCAGGTGGCACCGGGTAGCAGCAGCGAACCAGAGCTCCCAGCCAGCCAGGGATCCAGTTCTCTACTAGTTCCTGTCACTAAGCAGCGACATTGGCTAGGCCAGGGTGTTCAGTGCACTCAGGATCTTTTCAACTTACAATGTGTTTATCAGGACGTAGCCACATCACAAGTAGAAGAGCATCTGTACGTAAAATCACGGTGCATCTTAGAACATCGTAATTCAAAGAAGTAGGAAGTAACCAGAAAGCCAGTGACCCGATGAGCCCCTTCAAGAGGATGTCAGCTCCTCTAATATCCTTCCAGAATCCATTCAGGGCCAGGCGCCATGGTGGAGGCACAGCCCGGAGGGTACTGCTGCCCTCGTGCCTCTCGGTTCCAGCATTTTCTTCTGAGAACCTTTAAGCCACTGATTGTGGTCACCATCTTCTCTGGGAATTCACTTTCCCTTCCCCTCATCTCTACAAACGTCCCCCTCCACCAGGACCTGTGGCCCCGCCATTTAAGCACGGGCGTCCCCTTTTCTCCCCAGCCGCCCTCGCCTGGGCTGCTAACACGTGCATCTCATTTCCTAGGTGGTTTTCCTGGTCCCTGGAGTCGTTTCTGTTGTTCAGGTGACCCTGCTGCTTCTGTGTGATTCAAAGACTTAAGTTATCACCTCTCCAGGTATAATAGGACTTTCGGCTAAATAGATATTATCTCCTTGACTTGATAGAAACATATATTATTTCCTGGCAGTCATTGGCTCCGGCTGTCACTGCGATGTGCAGATAATGAATCATCTGAAGCCATCGTTGGGTGATCGTTGCCCCTGAATTTCTGAACCCGCCTCTCAGGAGTACTGTTTGCCTCCTCCGCGTTGTGCCCAGTGAACACCTTCCTTTCACTGGGAGAGTCCAGGCTCCCACCCACACTTCTCCTCTCCAGGGCTAGGACACAGCCCCTCTGGGGCATCCTGCTCTCCTTTGCATTTGGCCTGGGGACACGGTGTGAGCCCACTCCTTTTCTTCTCCCCTCCACCAGGGATGAACGCCATCATTCCACCTCAGAGCCAGCTTGTTCTCACGCATTTCCCTAAGGCCTTTCGCCCCTCTCGGTGGCATCCCTTAGCAGGTAACTCAGGAAAGTCCTGAGAGCTTTCCCCCCTGCTATCCTGCCTTAAATAAGAGAGAGGGAGAGAAAGAGGCAGGGAGAAGAGGAGGAAAGAGAAGATAGAAGAAATGAATGCCACACCAGGTACAATACTGTAATCACAATACCAGGGAGGCTGAGCCAGGATTGCAGGTTCAAAGCCATCTTCAGCAACTTAGAGAGACCCTGTTTCCAAATAATAAGTACGTGTAGTTTAGAGGTAGAATACCCCTTGGTTGATTCCCCAGCACCACAAAAAAAAAAAAAAGAAAGAAAAGAAAGAAAGAAAGAAAAGAAGGATGCCACACTTCTAGCCACTTTCCTAGAAAGATTTTTTTTTTCTTTTTAGAAAAATTATAGCCTCCATTCTCTGGTAATCTCCTTCAACATCTCTGTTAATAGGGGGTGTTTCTGTCCTTTTAGGAAAATGAGATCTATTTTGTTTTCATGAAGGGTCAGAAAAGTTCTTGCTGGCCAGAATAGAAACTGCCTCCGTTGTATAGGTTAAAATAGATTCCAAGTTCCACACAGTAACTTGCAAATTGACTTTTGGAATAAAACCCTTGGATAAGGGCAGGGCTATTTCCTCAGTGAATTCTAGAACCGAGAGGCTATTATACTGGGGTCTAAGCAGAGGTGCTACCAGGCTCTAAGAGTTGACCCCCCAACCCTGTCCCCTTGACCTCTGAGGCATTTTCATTTTTTAAATTAAATGTTTATTTTTACAAAATTAAATTCTATATTTCTAAATACACACACACACACACAGTCCAGAGGGGTCCGGGGTGAAGAACAATGAGGCCCACTCCCTCGGCTGCCCTTGGCACCTCGTTCTCCTCCCTCAGCATCCGTCCCGAGCACCTCTCCACCGGCGCTCGATTAGCCTGACCTCGTTCTGTTTAAAGGTCACAGAAATATTCCATTGTTTTGGGTGAACCAAAATCAAGTGAGTGTGTCCCGGAGGGCACCCACACTCCTGGGAAAGCCTCTCAAGAGTTCTCAGTGGCAGGCTGGACACCTGGAAGGCCACGGTCCTTACCCATCACCTCCTGCCTACAGCCTGTCCTCTGCTCAGTCGTGAAGAGGCAGCCTCAGATTTTCTATAAAGAGAAGCATCTCTCTTTTCTCATTGGCATGGTAAGAGCCTTCTGTTATGTGTTCTCAGTAGACATCAGTGTATTTCTCCACTAACCAACGGTGTGCTCGGTAGTGTGCTAAGCCCAGTAGTAGGGGCAGAGGGAAGCAGTTACTGCTCCTTAAGAAATGTACAGGCTCACAAGATAATAAGCACAAACTCAGTCACCACCTTTTAGGAAGGCAGTTGGCAGTATATACATGCCGGTAGTCTGCAATGTTATGACATTTGTCCCTAATGATTGTACTTCTTGGATGTAAACTGAGGAAATAAATATGCACAGGTGCATAGACTCATATGCAAGGATTTCCATTACTCTACTGTGGATATAAGTGGGAAATTGAAGATGGACTAGACCCTCAAAGATAGGAGACTAGTTAAGTGAGCTGTGCTACCCACAGCTTCTTGAAGTCCTGTCTTCAAAAGCAATAATAATATGGGAAAATATAATCAAGTGTTCAGGAAACTAGGTGGGGTATTAACTATAGTCAATATGATCCACAATTATTTTCTCAATATTTTTTATATTTTATTTATTTATTTATTTATTTATTTATTTATTTATTTATTATGTATTTATTTTATTTTTGCGGGTCTGGGGATAGAGCCCAGGGGCATTCTACCTCCAAGCTATACCCGCTGCCCTATTTTTTGTTCTTTATTTTGCAACCGGGTCTCACTGAGTGAGGCAGAGGACCTCACTAAGTAGCTGAGGCTGTCCGCGAACCGCGATCCTCCTGTCTCAGCCTCCAGAATGCTGGGGTTACAAGCGTGTGGCACCACGCCTGGCTATTTTCTCAATATTTTATTATGAAAAATTCCAAACATACAGCTTAGTTGAAAAGATTCTGTAGTGAATTCTCTCTTGTAATAACCACAAGTTTTACCATTAGCGTTCTGTTGTATTTGCTTTATAATGTGTTTCTCATTTGTACTCCCTCTTTCCATCCCGTAGTCCATCTTTTTCACTTGTTTGTTTTTAGTGCATTTCAGAGTAACTTGCAGGCATCAGTACAATTTTCCCTAAATGTTTCAACACACATGTCATTAACCAGTGCTCAGAATTTGCTTATGGGGTTTTTCTTTTGAGGGAGAATGTATTAATAATGAAATATACAAACCTGGAGTATACTTTCTCCGAGTTTTGATAAATGAAAGCCCTTGTGAAACTCAAATCCTAATCAAGAGGTAGAACATTACCAATTATCTTTATTACTGAGCACACGCTGGATGTCCAGGTATGTATGCGCACCATGGGGTTCCGGGCTGGTTTTATTTCCTTCGCTTTATTATTCATTGATCACGTACCCTGTACCATGCTCTGCCCTCAATGCCGGGGTTGCCATGGTTAACAAAACCGCACAATTCCCTGCCCTGGTGGTACCTACAGTCCAGCAAGGGCAAGAGCAAGTGAACACAAATAATGTGGCAAGAGAAAAGATGGAGAGTGGCAGACTGTGGTATCAGGAGCTTCCATAAGGAGATGAGATTTGTTCAGACAACTGAATGCTATGAGGAAAGAACGAGCTGAGGGTCAGGAGAGTCTTGGGTGGGGTGGGGATCAGCAGGTGCAAATTTCCTGAGGCAGAAGAGGAACAGCTGCTGTGGCTGCAGTCTGAGGTGGGGGTTGGAAAGGGTCAGGGGAGGCCATCCAGGGCCCTTAGGTTATGTCAGGAGTCAGGAGTCCAGCATCCAGAGAAGCCAGTAGAAGGTCTATGTGAGTGACTTGATCTGCCCTGTTTTTACAGCTCCGTCTGCTCTGTGGAGCACGGGCTCTGCCGGTGTAGAACCATGGGAAGGCTCTGAGTGTGGTAAGCAGCAGGCAGGGCAGGATGTCTGTGATGGTGTAGCAGTGCTACTTCCGGGGGGACTAACATGGTGTCGCGGGGGCCAGCAGTGTCCATCTGGGATGGGTCTTAGTTTCTTTTTTTTTTTTTTAATTTTATTTTATTGGTGCACTGTATTCATACATCATAGTGGGATACAAACTTTTGTAGACATACATGCACACATCGCCCAGTCAGCCCCCACCCGACCCCGACCCCATTCTCTCCCCATCCCTCCTTCCCATGCTTGGCTTAGTGGTTGACATCTAGTATTATAGCAATTTATCCAAAATTAAAAATGATAATCTCACATAACAGTTTCATTTGTCTGATACCAAGCGTTTGATGATTTAAAGATAGCATTTCAATATTTCTTTTTGCTTTCTTTCTTACTAGAGCATATTTTTTTCTGTTTTTTTAGGTGAAACTATCATATATTTATATATTTATTTTTCAGAAAAAAATCTATCCTAATATGGAATATGAATTCTAGATACCCAAAACGATCTTGAAAAAGAACAAAGCTAGCAGATATATATTTTCTGATTTCAAACCATATAAAGCTACAATAATTGAAACAGTGTAGTACTGTTCTAAAGGCAGATATATAGACCATTGGAGTTAAATACAAGCCTAGAGCTAAATTCTTCCCTATATTGTCAAGTTATTTTTGACAAGGTTTCCATGAACATTTGGTGGTGGAAATAATAATCTTTTAACTAAATATTGTTGAAAAATAATAATTACATGGAAAAGAATAAAATTGGACCTTTACCTAATCCCATATACAAGTATTAACTCAAAATAGATAAAAGACCTAAATATAAATCTTAAGACTATAAACTTTTAGGAGAAAATCTGGGTCATAAAACCTCACAACATTGAAATTGGCAGTGATTTCTCGGATACGATTTCAATGGCACAGGCAACAGAAGAATATACAAACTCCCTAAAAAATAAAAGAAAATATTGTATATCCAAAGACAATGTAAACAGAGTTAAAAGTTACTAATAGAATTGGATAAAATATTTCCAAATGCTATATCTGAAGGTATATTAATATTCCAACTAGAAATCCTAAAAATTAACAACAATAAAGGCAAACAATACAACTTAGAGATAGGTAAAAGACTAACATAAATAATAAATCTCCACAGATAACCAATCTTAGTTGTCTGTTGGATGGAAACTCTTGTTTCTCTGGTTCTGGTGAGTGTTACCTATTTCTTCTTTGTAGTTAATCTCTTTGAGTATTTTCTCTAGCGCTGGTTTTGAAGACATAAATTCCTTCAGTTTCTGTTTGTCATGGAAGCTTCTTATTTCTCCATCTAATTTGATAGAAAGTTTTGCTGGATAGGAAATTTTTGGCTGGAAGTTGTTTTCTTTCAGAGTTTGGAATATGTTACTCCAAGCCCTTCTGGCTCTCATGACTTGGTTTGGGAAGTCTGGAGTGATTCTAATTGGTTTGCCTCTGAATGTCAATTGGCCCTTTGTTTTTGTTGCCTTTAAGATTCTCTGCTTGGCTTCCACATTGGTCATTTTGACAATTATGTGGCGTGGGGATCCTCTTCTCGGATCCTGTCTAAAGGGAGTTCTATAAGTTTCCTGGATCTGTGTATCGACCTCTTGTTCTATATTTGGAAAATTTTCTGCTATTACTTCCTTGAAGAGATTGTTGATCCCTTTGGTATCACTTTCTTTTCCCTCCTCTATTCCAATTATTCTTAGGTTAGCTCTCTTAAGATGGGCCCATATTTCTTCAATATCAGATTCCTGCTGTTGGATATTTTTTTCTAGATTAGAAACTATGCATTCATTTTTGGATTGCTCATCTTCTAAGAGCGAGATTCTGTTCCCCATGTGGTCTAATCGGTTGTTTGTGCTTTGAATTGAGGCCTTTACTTCATTAATTGCATCCTTTATCTCTTTTTGGCTCTCTCTGAGTTCTTTTCGAAGCACCTCTATTATTTCTACAGTTATTTTCCTGATTTGATCTTCTAGAAATCTCTGATTTTCTGTTTTATCAGGTTCTGATGTTGTGGGGTTGTGCACATTCATTACTCCAGTGTTATTCCTCTTTCCCATGATTTCGGAGGTTTGTGCCTTCTCTGGGTTCTTCCCTTGGGTCACTATGGCTTCACTTAAGGTGCTCTGGATCTCGAGTCTGTATTATCTTAGACCCCACTACTCCTTTACTGGGTTGTATCACAGAGTCTCCGACCCAGGGAGTCGATAGAGGCTGCTTTAAACTATGGGGGGTGCCAGGTTGCACGTTCTCCTATGGTGTGATATCTCTGCCACCACCACTCCCTCACTGGGTCAAGTCCCAGGAGGCCCAATACTGCGATTTCTCCTCTGTGGCCCGCAATTTGACTCACTGTTCTTGAGTACGCAGATGTAGCTGTACTGGACTCGGTGAATTCACTGCTGCTGCCGCCGCCGGTGGCAATATGGCGCCTCTGCCACGCCCTCGGCCATGAGGCTGGCGTATTTTTTCTTCTCTGGTTTTGATTTCCACTCTGAATCCCTGCAGCGTGTGCTGAGCTCAGCCACTGGGAGCTTTAAATGCTGTCTGCGCCGAAAGATCCCGCCTGGCTGTTCCGCAGCGGCTCTCCTGGCTTGCTGTAGCCGTCCTTTGAGTTCGCCGCTGCCGCCGGCAGTATGGCGCTGCTGCCGCGTCCTCAGGCGCGTGTGTCTCCTCTGTGGCCCTGAGCTCTGTTCTCAGTCCGCTTTCTCTCTGGAGCCTGGTGGTTTTTTTTGTTTTTCTGGTGATGGTGTTTTCTGGCTATGAAAGGCGCTCTTTTTGTGGTAATGGAGATTGGTTGTTAGCGGGACTCTTAAGCCCCGCTTTTCTCGGTCGCCATCTTCCCGGAACTCCTTAGTTTCTTGATCTAAGCAGCAGGATGCACACATAACTAAGATGGGTGGACCCGTGTAACGAGCAGGCCCCAGGGGAGAGATCAGGACTTCTATTTTTTTTTTTTTTTTTTTTTTGGGTACTAGAAATGAAACCCAAAGGCTTTCTACCTCCGGGCTACACTCCTAGACCTATTTTATATTTTTATTTGAAAACAGGGTATCACTAAGTTGTTGAGAGCCTCACTAAGTAGCTGAGGCTGGCTTTGAACCTGTGTGATCCTCCTGTCTCAGCCTCCCAAGTACTGGGATTACAAGCGTGCGCCACCACACTTGTAATAGACCTCTATTTTAAGGTGAATTGCAGATTTCACCTTTCTTTTTTTGTAATATATTTTTATTGGTACATTGTAGTCAAACATCACACTGCAATACAAGACTTGTTAGGATATCCAAGTACACATCGTCCAATCAACCTTTATCCAGTCCCCATCCCACTCCTTCCCCCTCCCTCAATCCCATGCTTGATTTAGTGTTTAACATTGATATATTTATTTATGTACATCATGTGCTTTAAAGAGATTCCATCTTCCCCCATCCCATCCCCTCTGATTGGTCACCTTAATTCCTCCTCCATAGGGCCCCTTCTTCCATTAGATTCCCTCCTATTACACATTTCTTCCTAGTTTTGCATATTTGGGAGAGCATCCTATTTTTTTTTTTAATTTTCTGTGATATTTCTTTGTGTATGCTGCTTTGGAAGTTCCAATCCTACTCTTGAAGGCCCCAGCACTGGCCTGGCCACCTGGTAGACTCTGCTCCCAGCCTTGCTGGCTCCAGTACTGGCCTTGTCTCGTGACAGGCTCCAATCCTGGCCTCAGGGGCCCCAGCACCGGCCTTGTTTTTAGGCTAGCTCCTATCTTGGCCTTGCTGGCTCCAGCTACAGCCTCACCAAATGGCAGGCACTGATCCCGGCCTTGCTGACCCCAGCACTAGCCTCCCCCTTCAGCAGGCTCCAATCCCAGCCTCTGAGGCTCCGGCACCAGCCTTGCCTCACAGCAGACTCTGATTCCAGCCACTGGCTCCAGTACCAACTTCACCCCTCAGCAGGCTCCTATCTCTGCCTCCGAGGCCCCAGCTACAGTCCTGCCTCATGGCAGGTTCTGTTCCCAGCCTTGCTGGCCCCAACACTGGCCTCACCCGTTGGCAAGCTCCGATCCCAGCCTTGGAGGCGGCAGCACTGGCCTTGCCTCACAGCAGGCTCCGATCCCGGCCTTGCTGGCCCCGACACCGGCCTCACACCTCGGCAGGCTCCAATCTCAGCCTTGGAGGCCCCAGCACCGGCCTTGCCTCACAAACTTCACCTTTCAAACCCCTGAGTGGAGAAGTCAGGGGGCTGGGGCTGGATGTGCATTGGGGAGAGGAAAGGGCTGAGCACCTGAGTGGGAGCACTGGGTGCATGGGGCTGCTGGTCCATGTGCAGCCGCCTTCCGGTCCTCCTGAAGCCCATGGTGGGGCAAGTGTCTTTTGAAATTCAGAATTATTCTCAAGTTTTAGAAAGATAATTAGTGAACACTGCCACCAAGGTCTGGGGTATCACATGTAGTCAAACATGTATTTGTGCAGCAGATTATAACATTCACACTTAAGTCTGTTAAAAAAAAAAAAAAAGAAGCCAGGCGTGGTGGCGCACGCTTGTAATCCCCGCGCTTGGGAGGCGGAACAGGAGGATCGCGCAGGTTCGAAGCCAGCCGCGCGCGCTGGCTTAGGAGACCCTGTTTCTAAATAAAAATATAAAAATAGGTCTGGGAGTGTAGCCCAGAGGTAGAAGGGCTTCCAGGAACCCCAGTACCACAAAAAAAAAAAAAAAAAAAGAAGAAGAAGAAAGAAAACCTCACTCACATCACTTTGGGTCAGGTGTTTAATGAAGTAAGTTTTGGCACTGAGTTAGGCTTAGAGCTTTGAGATGTCAGAACCACACAGACAGTCCACTGCCCTCTCACTATCCCCAATTTCTACTCCCCAGATGAAAATCCTTTCAAAATAATTTTATTTTTCTCTTTACTTTTATAATTTAAAATGACTGTCTTTTCCTGCCATTTATAGAGGGGTTTTCATTGTTATTTCTTTTACACTGCTTGCTGCCAGTTGAGTACTCTACCACCAAGCTACATTTCTCGTTTTTAAAGTTTTCCATTAGTGCCAGGCATGGTGGTGTACGCCTGTAATCCCAATTCTTGGGAGGTTGAGACAGGAGGATCACAGTTTTGAGGCCAGCTTCAGCAACTTAGCAAGACCCTCAGTAACTTAGTGAGAACCTATTTCAAAAATAAAATAGGGCTGGGGTGTGTTTCAGAGGTAGAATGCCCCTAGGTTCCATCCCTAGTACCAAAAGAAAAGGGGGGTGCTTTATATTACTTAATACTCCCTATCATGAAAATGACGTTTTCTTTCATGTGAAGGTCCTCCCACACACTTCTTTTATCTCCTTTTCCAACATAGTTAACCTGGTGGTTTTTCATGTAGTCAGAATTGGGGTCTTATATTTTTATGACATGCAAGTATCACTCACCCAGGGTCCTGTCATTTAATATCCTTTCTGAAGCAGAAACGAAGCAAAGGGTATGTGCGGTTTGACAGACTTTCCACAAGTCCCTGCTTTCAGGGGTAGCCTGTGCCTCCAATCCTGGCCCTTCCTGTGTTTTGGGGGTGCAAGCCAGCCACGTCTCCGCCCCCAGCCAGCCCCCCAGCGTTGCTGCTTGCCGAAGCGTCCACTCTATCCAGCCACTTTCCAGGTGCTTCCAGGTGTTACAGGTGTCTTGAGTCTGCTCTCATCTCCTGTCCCCTGCCCATTGTTCTTGTAGCTTTTGCCTTTTTAAAATTCAATTTACTCCACTTACTGGGGCTTTAGGAAGAACGTCGAGATGAACGAAGTTGATCAATCTGCCATGTTTAACCCAAAGTGCCCCATTGTTCTTCATCCTCCTGGGCCCCAGCCCTTGACGGCGGTGATCAGCAGGTGTTCCTTATGTAATGATTTCGTCCACCTGTTGCCCAGCTCAGCCCACAGAGCTGGAAATTGGAAATTTGGAAGCTGTATTACCACGACAAATTACTTTCTAGGCATTTTAACTTCCCCCAGGTTTCCCCAGAGCAAGCTAAGAGCTCTCCTGAACCGCCTTTTGTATCCTCGGTCCTTCTCGCTATGATAAGAAGACGGGCCCTCGTGTTCACCAGGTGTCCTGGAGCAGAGCCCTTCGTGCAGCCAGGACAGGAGCAGGCTGACATTTGCTCACCAGTGTGCTCTGTGACGCTGCACAACTTACCTTCTGTCTCTGGGCCTCAGTCTCCCCCCGTGTGTTACGATGAAGTGGGACAAGAGCGCCTGGTTCTTTGTCCAAACTTTACACAGAGCTCTTGGATCACAGCGATGGGAACAGTTCTGGGGAGAGGCCTCTGAGATGCTTCTGAAGCACCCAGGGCTCCTGCAAACATGGATTGAGAAGCACTGGACTTGATGTGTCTCTGGAATCTCAAAAGGGCAGTGCTGTGAACCTCACCTGTTATAATGTTCAGTGGAGAGCCGGGCATGGTGGTGCACACCTGTGATCCCAATACTTGGAGACCAGAGGAGTGCATGTTCAAGGCCAGCATCAGCAACTTAGCAAGACCCTGTTTCAAAATTTTAAAAATTAGAAAGACTAGAGTATAGCTTGAAGATAGAATACCCCTGGGTTCAATCTCCAGTGCAAAAAAAAAAAATTTTGTAATGTTCACTGGACCCCCACCAGGGCCTTCAGAGCCATTAGAGATGGCATGGCATGACAGGCACCGTCCCCTTCTGTCTCCCCATCCAAAATGGGAATATTGGTTGTAGCTTCCCTTGGAGAAGGGATGGATCTGTGGGCTATGGGTCAAGGGCCCTGGGCTGGGAACCCTCCTGGTATGGGCCCTGTAAGCGCACAGGAATTCGTTTCCTACATTGTTTGCTTTTGATTTGCTGTGTTGATGTAGGGCTGCTCCATGACTCAGATGTTATCTTCCGTTGCCAAATCACATGTTAGGTATGTATGCTATTCCCACGCAGCAGCATCTTCTCCTCCTCCTCCAGCAGTGCTGCGCACCCCACACCCCCACCAGGAAGGAGAGAGGTTAAAACCTCTTCTAGCCAGGCCCAATGGCTCATGCCTGTAATTGCATTATTTGGGAGGCTGAGTCAGGAGGATCACAGGTTTGAGGCTAGCCTCAGCAACTCAGACCCTCAGTGACCCTGTTTTAAAATTTTTTTAAAAATGGGTGTATAAGTCAGAGGTAGAGCACCCCTGGGTTCAATCTCCAGTACCAACAAATAAATAAATAACTCTTCTACTCACAAGCCACGAATGACAATCATTTTCACAGTCCTCCACCTTTGTCCGTGTTGTCGTTTGCAAACTAGAGCTGTTTTCCAAAGAAAATCTTAAGTAAAAACCTGATTCATAAAACAAGTGAACATGAACCACTGCTCGAGCCTAGGTGGGATGAGGTGGGCCAAGGACCCGGGGCCATTCCTGCTGCCCCTCCCCAGCTCTGCTGAGGGCATTCAGCAGTGGGAACAGACCCCCCCCCATGTCATTTCTGATCCAGCTCCCACAGTTGACCGAGGACAAGTCTCTGCTGCCTACCCCCACCCCCGTACAGGGGCTTTCTGGGAAAGTTGGGTAGTGTCTACAACAGCTGCTGGCGTCAGGTGAGGCACCTCAGTGTCCTCTTCTCAGTGACAAGAAATGTTTTGTGGTTTTGGGGGGTTTCTGGCACTGGGGATTAAACCCAGGGGCATTCTACATCTGAGCTACACCCCAGCTCTTTTTATTTTTCATTTTAAAACAGGGTCTTGCTTCGTTGCCGAGGACCTCGTTTAGTTGCTGGCATTGGCCTTGAACCTAAGATCCTCCTGTCTCACCCTCCCAAGTATTGGGATTCTAGGCACGTGGCACCGCGTGCCACTACCAGAGATCTTTTTATTGTCTCCTATTTAGACTCTTTCCCTGAGTCCGCAGCCTCAAACTTCAGCACAGCTCCACGTGCGTGCGTGGAGTGCGTTGGAGAAAGCCGACTCTCCCCCACTTCACGGAGCAGTTGGTAGTGCCTGTTGTTTCCTTGTCAACCTTCTTCTTTTCCAGAGAAGGTCCTTGTAAGGTCGTCCTAACAGCCAGTCGTTAAGTGTTTGTGATTTTGCCTGGAATGTAAACAACGTTCTGTCTTGACTTCTGAAAGGAAGTTTTAATGTTTTCCCCTAGAAGTAAAGCAGCATTCGGTGATACACACCGGAGTCGGTGATTTTGGTCACTGGGGAAGTCGCTGGCATTCTTAGCAAGTGTGTATTTGTGGGTTGTCTTTGCGGCCGTTTATTAAATTAGTTAAATTACCATAAGATTGTCCCTGCCGTCTCCCTCCTTCCTCGTGCTGGCCCCGCAGATCTCTATCTGTGTGTGGGAATGGCTGTTCTCCCCTCTGCCCTTTGAGGACCCAGCCTGTCAGAGGTATTGATTGCCTTCTCTCCAAGTTGCAGATTGGAAGCTACGTGTTTTTTTTTTTTTTTTTTTTTTTTCGTCTTCCCTGGTGAAAAGCAAATAAGAGAGCTTACCTAGTATTTAAATTCTCTTTTCATTTACTCTGTCAAAGGCATTATCCCACAAAGACATAAGGTGAAAAGTATCTTCATAGAAAATAGCTCTCGCTTCAGAAGCCCTGAGCGCCTCGCAGTAGAGCCCGCGTCCCTCCCCGCTGGAAGCAGAGGATGCGCGGCCCCTACCTCCTTCCCCTTCTACACCTGTGCTTTTCCACCTGCCAGCCCCTCCTTCCACCTGGGCTCTGCCTCTGATAAACTGTGAACTGTGTCAGTTTCCCTCCCAGCCTCCTGCACACAATGAGGATAATAACAATTCCTCCCTCAAAAGCTTTTTGTAAGGATAAAGCATGATGGTGTGTGTAAGGTACTTAGCACGGTATTTGGCGTATCGTTTGTGCTTGATAAACAGTGCTGTTATTTCTCTCCGTCTTCTCTCCGTGCTCCTGCTGGTCTGTCTTACTGCCTGGTTTACCTGGTTCCTGGGGGGGCCGGCTGTGATGTCCTCACCCCAGCCTTGCATGGACCTGAGCGGCTGTGATGTCCTCACCCCAGCCTTGCATGGACCTGAGCGAGCCCAGCCCACTGTCTCCTCGGTGCTGTGTGCCCAGGGGCTTTCTGCTGAGGCGACTCCAGGCCCGGGTCTTCCTGTGAGCCCTCTCCTCAGGGATGGGAAGCAGTGGCGTCGCCTCTTAGCTACCATGGGGCTCCTCTGGGAACTGGCACACCGACAGCTTGGGTGATGGAAATGGAATGTGTGCGTCCACCAACTGAGTCCTAAGCCCCAAGCCCCGAGCCAGGAAGCAGTGCAATGAAGAACACAGGCTGGGGCCACACTGCCTAGCGTTGACCCTAGGCAGCTGTCTGATCCTGGGCAAGTTGCCTTTTTATTGTGTGTGTGTGTGGTGGTACTGGTGAGTGGACACAGGGCCATTCTACCACTGAGCTACATCCCCAGCCTATATTATGTTTTATTTTGAAGCGGGGTCTCACTAAGTTGCTGAGGCTGGCCTAGAACCTGTGATCCTCCTGTTTCAGCCTCCCAAGTACTGGGATTACAGGCATGTGCCACCATGCTGGCTGCATAGTTTTGTGTGTGCATCTCACGTTTCTCATGTATCAAATAGGGAAACGAATGCTGATCTGATCTCCATTTCTGATCTCCATATACTCTGAAAATTAAAACTTATTCCTACATTTCCCTGCAGAAATATCAATTTTTAACTATAGGACATATCTCTAGACTGCTGTGGCATGGTGTAATGTACATCATACATGTTACCTGTTAAAACCGGAGAACTTTGATATGGAAAACCCACTGATCCCAAGACCTTTGGGATAAGGACCCGTGGCTCCATAGGAACTACTTCACAGGATGTTGGAAAGAGTAAACAAGATACTTTACAGAAAGCTCTTGGAACGCTTGCTGGACTCTAAGTACTCAATAAACACTCACTGTCATTAGCCTGAGGACACGAGAGCGCCGTGTCCATGAGAATGAGTGGTTTATTTTACCTCAATAAAAACAGTTGTTTTTTTTTAATGAATAGATTAAATGTTTAATGAATGATATAATAATGAATCTCACTGCCTAGACATGAAGGAAGTATGCTGTTTACATGGAAAGAGGTTCAGAATCCAAGAAGAAGAATCATCTTAAACAAATACGGGTGCCACTATGACTGTCAGGATTTTTTTTCCTGCACTCTTAGTGAGCAACTTAGTGAGACCCCGTTTCAAAATAAAACAGAATCGGGCCTGACTTACGCTAGCAGAGACGCAGGCCCTTTCCAGCCCCTCCTTCCGTCCTGCGTGCGCTGGATGCTGAGTGTAGGGGAAACCGAGGCCGCTTGGGGCCTGCTGCCTCTCACCCTGCCTCAGCCTTGCCCTCCACGGGAGGCTGTATCCCTCTTACTTTAGGAACTCATCTTACTTCTGTGTCCCCAAAGGGAAAGCGTTTGTAAGTCTTTTAGTAAAATATTACAGCCATTACCCCTCTCGTTTCTTTTAATCTCCAGCCTAACGCTTTTGACAAAACCATCTGCCATACCGGGCGTGGTAGCACATGCCAGTAATCCCAGCACTTGGGAGGCTGAGACAGGAGGAGCATAGATGCATATGAGGCCAGCTCAGCAACTTAGGCCTTCAGCAACTTAGTGAGACTCTGTTTCAAAATAAAAAATAATAATAATAGGCGGGGGTCGCGCGCGGGGCACGCCAGATGGGGCCCGGTTCGCGGGACTCTGGGCCCCAGGCCGAACTGCGAGTAGCACACCAGACCCCTGGAGAAACCGGGCCCAGTAAGAAGCTGGGTTCTGGGCGGGGGTCGCGCGCAGGGCACGCCAGCTGGGGCCCGGGTCGGGGGACTCTGGGCCCCGGCCGAACTGCGCGTAGCAAGCCAGACCCCTGGAGAAACCAGGCCCAGTAGATGCTGGGTTCTGGGCAGGGGTCGCGCACGGGGCACGCCAGCTGGGGCCCGGGTTGCGGGACTCTGGGCCCCGGGCCGAACTGCGAGTAGCACGCCAGACCCCTGGAGAAACCGGGCCCAGAACAGAAAAAGATAAAGAAAAATATCGGAGAGGAGGTAAGAAAGCCGTTATGGATGCCAGGACACTGGAGATGCAGACAAAACTTATCTAAATGCACTGGAACTTATGGAAAAATTCGCCGTGAAAGAGGACTGCTATTTCTCTATATTGTTAAGAATCTCAGACATCACCTGTAAGGAGAGAGTTTAGCGGAGACCAAGGAGAAATGCGGTGTTGAAAGAGTTCTCCGCGATGGTGGTGGAGACTTGTATTCAGGAGAAGCAGAAACCGGATCTTACCAACTTTATTTTTTTGGAGAAATTACACCAAATGTCGAATGCTACCATCACGCATGCTTAGGCACACTGGACAACATTCAGAGTGGAAAAAGAGCCTGGGAAGGATTTGAAACGGTGGAGGCAGTGGCAATGCCAGTGGCCAATACTCAGGGGAGGCAGAGATCTGATACATTACACCTGGAACCTTTGAAATAATAACCACAGAGACAGTGATCGGAACCTGCTGAGGGGTTAGGCGGGCGCCGGAGCCAGTGGCCGACATCGGAGCTTGCTGTGAGGCAAGGCCACTACTGAGGCTCCGTGGCCGGGATTGGAACCTGCAGAGGGGTTAGACCGATGCTGGGGCCAGCGAGGCCGGCATTGGAGCCTGCCGTGAGGCAAGGCTTGTGCTAGGGCCTCCGAGGTCGGGTCCGGAGCCTGCTGAGGGGTTAGGCCGGTGCTGGGGCCAGTGAGGCCGGCATCAGAGCCTGCCATGAGGCAAGGCCGGTACTGGGGCCTCCGAGGTCAGGATAAGAGCCTGCCCAGGGGTTAGGCCGGTGCTGGGGCCAGCGAGGCCGGCATCGGAGCCTGCCGTGAGGCAAGGCCGGTGCTGGGGCCTCCGAGGCCACGATAAGAGCCTGCCGAGGGGTTAGGCCGGTGCTGGGGCCAACGAGGCTGGCATCGGAGCCTGCCGTGAGGCATGACCAGTGCTGGGGCCTCCGAAGCCGGGATCGGAGCCTGCCGAGGGGTTAGGCCGGTGCTGGGGCCAGTGAGGCCGGCATCGGAGCCTGCCTTGAGGCAAGGCCGGTACTGGGGCCTCGAGGCCAGGATAAGAGCCTGCCGAGGGGTTAGGCCGGTGCTGGGGCCAGTGAGGCCGGCATCGGAGCCTGCCTTGAGGCAAGGCCGGTACTGGGGCCTCAGAGGCCAGGATAAGAGCCTGCTGAGGGGTTAGGACGATGCTGGGGCCAGCGAGGCCGGCATCGGAGCCTGCCGTGAGGCATGACCAGTGCTGGGGCCTCCAAGGCCGGGATTGGAGCCTGCCGAGGGGTTAGGCCGGTGCTGGGGCCAGTGAGGCTGGCATCGGAGCCTGCCGTGAGGCAAGGCCGGTACTGGGGCCTCGAGGCCAGGATAAGAGCCTGCTGAGGGGTTAGGCCAATGCTGGGGCCAGCGAGGCCAGCATCGGAGCCTGCCGTGAGGCATGACCAGTGCTGGGGTCTCCGAGGCCGGGATCAGAGCCTGCCGAGGGGTTAGGCCAGTGCTGGGGCCAGTGAGGCCGGCATCGGAGCCTGCCGTGAGGCAAGGCCAGTGCTGGGGCCTCCGAGGCCACGATAAGAGCCTGCCAAGGGGTTAGGCCGGTGCTGGGGCCAGCGAGGCCGGCATCGGAGCCTGCCTTGAGGCATGACCAGTGCTGGGGCCTCCAAGGCCGGGATCGGAGCCTGCCGAGGGGTTAGGCCAGTGCTGGGGCCAGTGAGGCCGGCATTGGAGCCTGCTTTGAGGCAAGGCCGGTACTGGGGCCTCCGAGGCCAGGATAAGAGCCTGCCGAGGGGTTAGGCCAGTGCTGGGGCCAGCGAGGCCGGCATCGGAGCCTGCCATGAGGCATGACCAGTGCTGGGGCCTCCGAAGCCGGGATCGGAGCCTGCCGAGGGGTTAGGCCAGTGCTGGGGCCAGTGAGGCCAGCATCGGTGCCTGCCTTGAGGCAAGGCCGGTACTGGGGCCTCCTAGGCCAGGATAAGAGCCTGCCGAGGGGTTAGGAAGGTGCTGGGGCCAGCGAGGCCGGCATCGGAGCCTTCCGTGAAGTAAGGCGGATACTGGGGCCTCCTAGGCCAGGATAAGAGCCTGCTGAGGGGTTAGGCCGGTGCTGGAGCCAGTGAGGCCGGCATCAGAGCCTGCCGTGAGGCAAGGCCGGTACTGGGGCTTCCGAGGCCAGGATAACAACCTGCCGAAGGGCTAGACCGGTGCTGGGGCCAGCAAGGCCGGCATCGGAGCCTGCCGTGAGACATGGCCAGTGCTGGGACCTCCTAACCCGGGAACGGAACCTGCCGAGGGGTTAGGCCGGTGCTGGGGCCAACGAGGCCGGCATTGGAGCCTGCCGTGAGGCTAGGCCGGTGCTGGGGCCTCCGAGGCCGGGATTGGAATCCTGCCAAGGGGTTAGACCGGTGCAGGGGCCAATGGCCAGCATTGGAGCCTGGCGTGAGGCAAGTTCACTCCTGCGGCCTCCAAGGCCGGGACCAAAGCCAGCTTAGGGGTTAGACTGGTGCAGGGGCCAGCGAGACCAGAACTGGGGCCTCCCATGAGGCAAGGCCGCTGCTTGAGCCAGCGAGGTCTGGATCAGTCCACTGAGTAGCCAGGCCACTACCGGAACCATCAAGAGTGGGATCGGTACTTGCAACGCAGCATGCACAGAGAAATATCGCAGAAAATATAAATCAGACACTTCTCTTAATCAGCAATAATTAGGAGGAAAAGGGCAACAGGAAGAGGTTGAGCTATAGAAAGGGCCCTATAGTGAAGCAACTAATGTGACCAATCAGAGGGTATGTAATACTGGAGGACGGAGCCTCTTTAAAATGCAGGAGGTACATAAACAAATGTATCAAAGTAAATCACCAAAGAAGCATGCGATGGAGGGTGGGGGAGGGAATGGGATGGGGGCTGGAGGAGGGCTAATTGGATGATGTGTGCTTGTATATCCTCTCAAGTCTTGTACTCCAATGTGATTGATATATGACTACAATGCACCAATTTTAAAAATAAATTAATAAAAAAATAATTAATTAATTAATTAATAATAATAATAATAATAAAATGGAATAGGGTGGAGGGTGCACTCAGAGGTAGAATGCTCCTGGCTCAATTCCCAGCACCCCCTCCAAAAAAAAAATCATCTGCCGTGCAGATATCTCTGATTACCTTTGTGAGTCCCCAGGAGCCCTGTCACCCATTCCCCACCATCTAGTTTAGACCTTGTTGGGATCTTCTTCTTGGTTACTGTCGCTTCTGGTTTTTCCTTGGTGGTCACGTCAGGTCATTGTCTCTGGGCATCCTGTTTTCTTCCACGTTGTGCTCTTATACAAAATGGCCACAGCGTACGCTCCTCTGTGGCAAACCACAAGCCTCTAGAATTGCATGATCTTTCCAAATGCCTGTTTGGGAGTATGTGTATATATTTTAATGCAGTCAAATACTCTTACATTAGCACATGCTAAATAATATTGGTTACAGTGCAGGATCACACATTTGGATAACACCTGTGACACTGGCAGAGAACCCAGAATTGCACACTAGGACCCTGCAGTCACAGGCTCGTAGGGCTGGGAAGGACCTGACTCCCCTCTTAATAGGTGAGGTGGCGAATGTATAGAGGTCAGTGTCCTGCTCAGCACACACAGCTGATGACGGCTGTGGAGCTAGCATGCAGGATTCCATGCTCTATTTAAGAAGTGTTGCTATTACAAGTTTTTAATGTGCTTTTTTTCTCTTCAAATATACAATTTACACTAAAATTGCATGTGTGCACGCCCACACACACCCCTTAATCAGATAACAGTCCCCTGTCTCTACCCACTTCTCATCCTAAAAAATGGAGATAACCATTTTTCACTCGTTTAGCTGTTTCTTCTAATATTTGCCCCACATCTCTAGGAAATGTGTTTATGAAATTTTCTTCCCTTTATCTTCTTTTCCTTTTTTTTTTTTCCTCTTCAATACTGAGGGTTGAACCCAGGGGGACTCTACAACTGAGCTATATCCCAGCCCCTTTAGTTTTTATTTTGAGGCAGGGTCTCACTAAATTGTTGAGGCTGGCCTTGAATGTGTGATTCTCCTACCTTGGCCTCCCAGGTACTGGGATTACAGGCCTGCACCAGCCTGCATGGGTCATTCTTCATGTAACAAACATAGGCATACCAGAGACCACCTGTGACTCTTCTGTCACAGAAGAGAAAGGTTGGGCTCTCACACCCCTATACCACTACCCCCTCCATTTCTTCCCTAGAGCTGGATTCCAAATCTCAGCCAAGGGCGTGGTTACATTAAGCTTTTACAAATATCAAATATCCAAATATGCTGAGTTCCTGAGTCAGACAGCAGGTTCAGAAAGCCACAGGAACCACACAAGCCAACGGCACTTGGTTTCTGAGCTTCGTTTGTGTGCAGTGGGAGACCAAGTCCAAGAAAGTATCCAGAGCATCTCCTTCCAAAGCCTGGAGAGTGAGTCCTGAGGGTGCAAAGTGGTAAGCAATAGCCCTGATTCTTTAAAAGCCATGCGTGGTGGCGCATGTTTGTAATCCCAGCATTTGGGAGGCTGAGACAGGAAGATCATGGTTCTTGGACAGCCTCAGCTACTTAGTGAGGCCCTTTGCAACTCAGTGAGACCCTGCTTCAAAATAAAGAATAAAAAATATGGCTGGGGGTGTAGCTCAGAGGTAGAATGCCCTTGGGTTCTGTCCCCAGTACTACAATAAAATAAAATAAAATAAAATAAAATATGCTCATTGACTGTGTCTTTATCAACTTTAGATATTAGTTTTTATATTTCCTCTTCTATGTTTTTGCTCATCCTATTTTTGCCTCTTGGCCTCTATGTGCATTCTTCTCTAAAGAATTATCCCTAATTTTGCCCATTATATTGGGCATACTCCATCTTTTTGTCCTAGCTGATCAGACATATCAGATAATCCCTCAGTTCCCCTGTATTTTCTGGTGCTCAGTTGGACCCTGGCCAGCTCTGCCCCCTCCTCCCAGGAGACCCTTTCCCATCACCCAGAGACGCCCACTCACTGACGGCCCGTCTTCCTCCTACTTCATCTGCTCCCTGTGCTAGGATTTAATTTCTAGATGCATCTTACATAAAAGGTAAAATTTTTGTGTCCTTAAATATGGAAATGCTTGGATCTGTCCAAGACTTGCTTGATTGATAATTTAGTGGCTATAGAATATTCAAAATCAGAAATGATTTTCCTTCTGGACTTATATTGTCCTCTAGTGCCAGTGCACCTCTTCATATAGGAGGCCAGTCCTTTGTGTGGCTTGTTTTACTCCCTGGCAGTGTTTGGGTTTTCTCATTGCTCTGAAATTGCCCAATAGTGTGCTTTGGAGGTCTTCTTTCTTTGGGCCGGGCACTCCAGAGGCAGGCCCTATTAGCTTGGAAATGCATATCCTTCAATTATGGAAAGGCTCTTGTAATTTTTTTAATCTTTCCTCCTCGTCGTCTCCATTGTTCTCTCTTCTGGAGTTCAAGTTCATCAGCTACTGAACTTCATGGGTCCTAAGACTCTCAGTTTCTACTTTCTGTCAGCCTCTTGTTTTCTGTTTTTGAAGAGTTACTATCCACAATCTTGCAAATCTTCTGTTGACATTTTTTTCACCTATGACATTTCTATATTCCAAGAGCTCTTGCTTCTGTCCACCTCATCTCCCACCACTGCATCCTGAAATGAAATCCAAAAATTGTCTTTCCAAGGATAATAACAGTGCCTTTGAAGTTTTCTTCTCATTATGTAGCTTCCATGCTCCTTTATTCTTGGTATAACTGTTTTTCTCAGTATCTTTCAGGTAATAGTTTGGATTTAGAATTATACCCCTAGTCCTCATGGAAATAGGCAGCCATGTTGGAGGTAGAGCTTGGTTACTGAGGAGCATTCCCTGGGGATATGGCCTTGGGATCATATATATGTTTCACCCCCCACCCTGCTCTTTCTTGCTTCTGACAGTATCTGAGAGTAGAGCCTCACTCTATCCCTCTCTCTGCTTCCCATCACCATGCCCTGAGCACCATAGACCTGGCCTGACATGGTCTGAACCCTGAAATCTCCAAAACTGTGAGCAAATCAATCTTCCTTCTCTAAGTTGTGTGGTCAGGCTTATTGGGTCACAGCAGTGAGAATGTTGACCGAGAGAGAAATTGGTATCAGAGGAGTGGGATCATTTCTGGATCTTAGTTCAACCATGTGGATTTTGAGTCTTTGGAACTGGCTCATGAAAGGAAGTTGGAAGGGCCAGAATAGGGCTGAAGAAGCAGACAGTAGAGATTGTGCTCAGGACATTTCAGAGGGCAAAGAGGACTCCATAGGAAAATAGAGACCACATGTGTTTATTCTAGCAAAGAACTTATTGGCATTTTGCCCATTTCCTCAAACTTTGTGTGAGGCTGAATTTAAAGATAATGGACTGATTAAGCCGGTGGAGGAAATCTCAAAACAGCAAACGATCCAGATTGCATTATGGATGTTAATGTCTGCATACAGGGTCTTGTTAGATTGATGCGAGCCTCACTACTTGCTGAGGCTGTCCTCGAACCTGTGATCCTCCTGTCTCAGCCTCCCAAGAACTGGGATTACAAGCATGCGCCCCCACACCAGGCTCCATTTTATTTTTTAATAGATGGATCCTCCCCTTTCCTGCCTGCAGGGTGCCCTCAGAGCACATGGGGGCAGGGAGCCAAGCACAGGATGCCAGGAGAGTGACTGCTTTCACTCCATCCTCCCTCTCGGTGTGACCACACCCATCCCTTCAGGATGCCTCCTGTCCCCTGATCTGGAGCCTCTTCTGGTCCATTTCTCCAGAAAAGAAACCTTCAGGCCTTAAAATATACCCCCTTGGATTGCCCAGGTACCCTGAGTACACCTTGCCTCCAGCTCCTGCCTCCCAAGGGTCACGTCACATGCAAATATGCTTGCCCCACGTCCACGTGCCCTTCTGTGGGCTTACAACTAATCCTCTCTGCAGGTCAGCCATCACTCTTTACCCAGCTTCCAAAAACCTGTGCCTGTCCTCTGGTATCTCCCACTCCCATTGTCCATCTACGTTTCACTCAACCAGTCAACAAATAGTGATCTCATGCCCAGGGGGTTCCGGGAAGAGCTGGGGATAGGGCAGTGAACAGATCAGACAATTCACTCTCCCTAAAACTTCCAGGAGAGTGTTTACTCCAGTGCCATGTTCCTAAATACTACAATGTGGCAATTGTAGTGATATAAACCTATACTACCGGTTCCTGGGCTTGTTATGATTCAAGACCCAATGTGCAAACACCTGCAGGCCCCTGTGCCTAGTAGAACCTGTGCTATTTGTAAGTAGTCACAAACGATCCCAGAAACCTGGGGAGCCTCTGCTATACGAGCCAGAGCCTCCACGTTTGCATGGCATGGAATTCCTATACAAAGAAAAGTAATTCGCATTGGCCAGAGACTTAGTAAGAGATACAGAGCACCTCTCCATCTGTAAGATCAGAGCTATTTTCTCACAAGGTTGTGGAGTAATCTGAAGAACACACAACAATAAAAGTCACTAATAACAATTAAAAAAGAGCAGAATGAGCTATTAAGCTCCACAGTTAGTGAGACTCCTTAGATTAGTAACCTCCATGCATCTTTATCTGTGAAACATTTTGAGGGCAGACACCCCAGTGTATGCATATTTAATTATAAATTATATGCACATACTATGCTACTAATACAGGAATTATATGAAACAAATTTGAAAAATTAAAAGAATGAACCAGAAGTAACTAGAATTAGAAGTTTTAATACATTTCCCTATCCCAATGGATCATCGTGGGCAAATAATGCTTAGAAACAACTTGCTCGGCCAGGCGCAGTAGTGCACACCTGTAATCCCAGTACTTGAGAGGCTGAGACAGGAGGACGGCAGGTTCGAGGCCAGCCTCAGTTATACAGTGAGGCCCTCAGCAACTTATTGAGACCCTGTTTCAAAATTTAAAATTAAATGGGCTGGGTATGTAGCTTAGAGGGAAGGGAGACAGGCAAGGACAGTGAGGTGAGGTCTTGACATGTGTCCCACGACCACCTACCCTTGGGGCATTAGGGAAGCCACTTGACTCTAAGCCTCGATTTCCTCATCTATGGAGTGGAAATAGAAAGACTTCAGCTTCCCTGCATTTCTTATCGGGTGGTTGTGAGGGTGAAATGGGCTGACCTGTCTGCAAAGCAAGTTTTATAAACCGCTCAAATCCAACGTTAGCCACCTCCACGGCCCCGCCGTGGGGCTCATCCCGCCAGCCACATACCCTTCCTGGTGCTCATGAGAAGTGGTGGCGCAAAGGTGTAAAGGGCGAGGGAAGCAACCACAGTCCTCACCCTCAGGGGAAGGCGGGAGGCAGGAGGCCAGCCCAGCCCCATGCGCTGCATGGCGGGTGGGCAGCGCTCTCACCGCACGGGAGAGCAGGTTTTCCCTCTGGCTCCAAGGCTGTCATGCTTTCCTCGCTATCGACATTATGGATTAAAAAAATAAGCAAATCTGTTGTTGAGAAGCAGCAGCATTGTCCAGGAGACTTGAAGAATTTCACTGTGACCAGCTCAAGGACAGGGAAGGGCACCCTGACCTCAGCAAGGCGATTATGTGGCGCGCGGTGGCCAGTCACGGAGCCCCGCTGCAGCGTCCCCAGCCGCCGGGGCTCACACATTTTGAGTGGGTGCGATGTCACCGTGTAGCAAAAGCGTGTTTCTGGCATCCACCGAAGTAGAGGATTAATTGTCCAATGGGGAAAAGATGTTCCAAGTGCCAGTTTATATCAGTGCCGCGAAGCCGGGAGCAGTAATGACAGTCGACTGTCCTGAGCGCACGCTTTATACCAGCCTGCACGGGTGTGCCGGCGCCCTCAGGAGTTCTTCACTGCTTTCAGTCCCATTTTACATCTGAGGAAACCGAAGGGGAGAGGGTGAACTCACTCGCTCATGGCCTAGGTGGAAGCACGGTTTGAACTCAGCTCCCTCTGTCCCCAGAACCCGTGCTTGGAACCGCTCTTCTGCCTATGAAGTGAGTTTTATGTTTTCACCTGTAGAAGCATACAATTAATCAGGAAGAGAGTGGAGGCCTGCCGTGTCGGCCACTTCCCCAGGCTCCTGCAGCCTTGCACAGGACCTTCAGGTGACTTGTTGGCCTATGATGGTTTGGTGTGATTCAGCCATCAGTGTGCAAACACCTGTGTGTCCCTGTGCTTGAATCTTCTGAGGACATGGAAGGAATTTGCAATAAACTCTAACCCTAAGCCAGGTGTGGTGGCCCACGCCTGCAATCCCGGGACCTGTGAGGCTGAGACAGAAGGATTGTAGATTTGAGGCCACTGTCGACAACACAGCAAGATCCTGCTCCAAAAATAAAAAGGGCTGGGAAGTATAGCTTGGAGGTAGAGTGTCCCTGGGTTCAATCCTCAATCCCAAAATCAAACAAGCAAACACCCTAAATCAAACTTCTCCATGACTGGAAACTGGAGTGTGAAGTCTTTTCCTGCAGTTACGTGTCTGACCTTTGTAGCACTGAGAACCAAGTCTGCCTGTCCCTCTGAACTTCAGCCTCTCCAAGGGGCCAGCTGGGCCTTGCAGGTCCCACTCCCTTTACACCCCCCACGCCCGGCCCGCCCCGGGAGGAGGGCGCTCCTCTTCCGCCCATCCCCAGTGTTCTTCATTCCTTTTTTTCCCTAGAAGCCTTGCTCTTGTGAAAAAGAACTCAATCATTCATATCTCAATATTCATTCACCTTAAGCACATGTATTACTACCCTGTGATAATGTACGTTTTGATGATTTTCGGGAATTTAAGACTGAAAGGCTTTGCTTCTCTTTCTGTGACCAACAATCATCAGCATCAAATGGAATAGAAGACAGCTGAATTGGATATAATTATTTTTATATTCAAAAAGCAGGTTAATGCAATTTGCTTTTCCCCAACTTTAAACAGTATATTGTTAAATATCTATCATAGACTTTTAAAAAAAATAGCCAACCTCAATACAGAAACTTCATAAAACAACATATTCATGAGACAAGGTCGCATAGACGCTCTCTGTGAGTCCCTCCAAGAGTCACCTTTTCCCAAGAATAATTTTAATTCTGAATGGATGGGAGGGTGTTACTGTTGATTAAGCCCAGAGGTGCTCCACCACTGAGCTACATCCACAGCCCTGTTTTAAATTTTGAGACAGTCTCACAAAGTTGCCCAGACTGGCCTTGAATTTGCAGTCCTCCTGCCTCAGCTTCCTGAGTAGCTGTGATTACAGGCTTGCCTTGATCCTGAAAACTTAAAACCAAGTTAAACTCAGGATGAAAGATCAGCCACCTCCTTGGGTTCAGCACTAAGAGATAAATCCTGGCACAGTCTCTCCTAGCTGCGGTGTTGTGGGGTCCCACGTGGTTCTACAACCCCAGTGTGCAGGTAAACAGCTCTTCCCCAACACTCGTGCCTTTGATGTGTGCTGCGTGAGTCAGGTGCAGACCCGCCAATAGCGCCCAAACTTTTGGAGACCCCTTCTTTAGTTATCTTGAAGTCGGTAAGACAGCCAGATTTTTCCTTTGTTTTCAACTAAAGCTATGTCGTGCAGACTGATCATTTGGCTTTGAATTTGGGTCACTAAGGAGTCAACCCCTGAAAGAGGAGTTTTCTTTCACCTCAAACATTCTGAGAATGTTTCACTGGTTCTAAATCTATTCCAAAAGAAGCTCAGGCAGCTTGTGAGCTTCAGAGCGTGTCTCCAGCACTCACCTGGAGGTTTGGGGAATGTTTGTGAAACATCCGTCACTTTCTTACAGCTTCTCGTGGTATACCAAACATCCATTCTATCTTGTATTATTTAACTTTTTATTTACAGGAGACCTTCAAAAATAAGAATAGTACAAAGAATACTCTTCGCCCAAATCCAGTTGTTATTAACACTGGGCCCTATTTGCATTGTCCGTCTCTCTTTAAATAGAGACAGAGAGATGGAGATCTGTGCGTGTGTGTCTGTCTGTCTGTCTGTCTGTCTGTCTGTCAATCTGTTTCTTTTTGTCTGTCTGTCTCTCTCTCTCTCTCTCTTTGTAATTTTGAAACAGAATCTCACTAAGATATGGCATTGGCCTCAAACCTATGATCCTCCTGTCTCTGCCTCCCAGGTCCTGGGGTTACGGGCGTGTGCCACCATGCCTGGCCACATATGTTTTTGAACACAGTATTTCCCTGGACCATTTTAGGGCTTGTTACATTCTTTATAGTACTTTACCCATTACTTCAATGTGTGTCCTAGGAATAGGGATGGGCTCTTATATTACTTCAGTACAGTATTCCGCTTGAGAAAATATAACATCCATGCATTTACTTTTACTTTTATTCAGACGAAACCGCCAACACACAGTGGTCTCTTCCACACATTGAGCAATTGGCTTTTATTTTCACGTGGTCTGCACAGAGCAATCTTCAAGCCTAATTGTTTCAGTCTTACTGAAATTGCCTTCAACTGTATCAACAGTAGATAGAGAGCGCATATTGACATCTCTGTTTCCAGTCAAATGTTTGTTTACTTTCTGTCATTAGGGTCTTTAAATGTATCCAGAGACCTGATAAAAATAAATATTCCACCTGCTATCAGGCTCTGGAAGTGAAAGAGTAAACATCGGGGTAATTTAACACTTTCCTAGTTGAAAGGGAAACATGGTGTTTTTATGTCTGTAGCCCTTGAAGAGAAGCTCTCTGCCAAAAAGGAATATCCAGCTGGGTGTGGTGGCACAGGCCTGTAATCCCAGTACGTAAGAGGCTGAGATAGGATTGCAGGCTTCAAAACAATAAATAAATAAATAAATAAATAAATAAATAAATAAATAAATAAATAAATAAAGGACTGGAGGGAGAGCTCGGAGGTAGATGCCCTAGTTTCATCCCTAGTACAAAGGAAAAAAAAATCCTTTCTTCTTTGCTCTGAGAGTTTCCTAGAGTTCTTGGCTTCTTCTGCCTAGGAACCAAGGATTCCAGAACATTCCAGCTGGAACCCAGGGCAGGTCTGGGCAAAAGTATTTCCCACAGGAAGCCTCCACCTTTCCCAGAGTAGCCGAGGGTGACAGTGATGTCAGGAAGCTTTGTGGTAGAAGGGTGTCTAGTCCCAGTGCTCTGGCAGGGACTTGCAGGAGTGCTGTGCTTGGTAACTTTCAAAAGCAAGGAATTCACACCTATAGGTTCTGAAGCTGAATCATTTTATACTAAGAATTTTGTTATATTTCTTTCTTTCCCTTCACCTTAATTTCCCTCATTTTGAGTTGCTTCAGTACCCCTAAATTCCCCTATTAAAAGTGTATGTGTGTGCCGGGCGTGGTGGCGCACACTTGTAATCCCCACACTTGGGAGGCAGAGACAGGAGGATCGCACAGATTTGAAGCCAACCGCGCTGGCTTAAGAGACCCTGTTTCTAAATAAAAATATAAAAAAAATAGGTCTGGGAGTGTAGCCCGGAGGTAGAAGGGCTTCCAGGAACCCCAGTACCACCAAAAAAAAAAAAAGTGTGTGTGTGTGTGTGTGTGTGTGTGTGTGTGTGTGTGTGTGTGTGTTTACTGGGAATTAAGACCAGGGGCATTCTACTTTTGAACTACACATGCCCAGCCCTATTTTTATGTTTTATTATGAAACAAGGCCCCACTAAGTTGTGAAGGGCCTCATTAAGTAGCTGAGGCTGCCCTCAAACCTGCAATCCTCCTGTCTCGGCCTCCCAAGTACTGGGATTACAGACATGCACTACCGTGCCCTACCTATTTTATTTTTTATTTGGAACCAAAATCTCACTAAATTGTGTAAGGCCTCACTATTGTTGCTGAGGCTGGTCTCGAACCTGTGATCTTACTATCTCAGCTTCCCAGGTGCTGGCATTACAAACATGCACCACTACACCTGGCTTTAAAAGCTTTTTACATGCAAATTTCAAAACAATGCTTTGTGGGGGGGGGGGATACTGGTGATTGAATGTAGGAGCATTCTACCTCTGAACCTCTGAGCTACATCCCAGCCCTTTTCATTATTTTGAAATGGGGTCTCACTAAGTTGCTGAGAGGCTGGCCTTTGATCCCGAACTAACCCCAGTCCAATTTTTGTGAAAGAGTCTTGCTAAATGGCTGAAGCTTCCTCAAAACTGTGATCCTCCTGTCTTAGCCTCCCAAATACTGGAATTACAGGCATGTACTACCACACCCATCTTAAATCAGTTTTATTTTTATTTATTTATTTATTTTTGGTAGGTCTGGGGATGGAACTCAGGGGCATTTGACCTCCAAGCTACACCCCCTGCCCTATTTTTTTATTCTTTATTTTGAAAGTTTGTTTGGAGGTTCTAGCAGGGAAGCGCAGCTACTCATATACCCTTGACTGGAGACCGGTCCTCCTCTATTCAGGGAAGGTCGTTCTCTTCAACCAATTGTGCAGCTTCAGGAGGGACGCACGTGAAGTGGTGAGAAAGGAAGGGGACACCCGCCTAGCTAGCCAGATCAGCCGAATCAACCCTGGAGATCAATGGAGTGACAGGTGTCGCAGCCAGATCGCCCTCACACCCATATTCTTTATTTTGAAACAGAGTCTCACTGAGTTGCAGAGGGCCTCACTAAGTAGCTGAGACTGTCCACAAACCGCGATCCTTCTGTCTCAGTCTCCCAAATGCTGGGATTAAAAGCGTGCGCCACCATGCCTGGCTTATTTTTATTTATTTTATTTTATTTTTATTTTTAACATATTAAAAGTTCGGTAGCCCTTCTCACCCCCTGCCCAGCTCTAAAATCACACCCCATCACAACTTCCTTAAATTCTTTCAGCTTACTTCCCTAGATCAGATGCTTATATTGGGTTTGTTTGTTTGTTTGTTTGTTTATTGGTGGTACTGGAGGTAGAACCCAGAGGCTTTCTACCTCTGAGCTATACTCCCAGACCTATTTTATATTTTGTTTGGAAACAGGGTCTCACTAAGTTGCCGAGAGCCTCACTAAGTAGCTGAGGCTGGCTTCGAAACCGTGCGATCCTCCTGTCTCAGCCTCCCAAGCGCAGGGATTACAAGCGTGCGCCACCACACCCGGCTTATACTGCGTTTAACATTGCCTCCAGACTCCCTTCGAGGAGAGTGGCCCCTCCTAGCACAGCCTCACTTCTCCCAGTAGAGCTTTGCAGGTAGGGCAGGCACTGTGGTCAATGTTTCCCTTAAAACATGTTTCCCATGATTTAAGCCTTATTCACCAGAGAACTGGCTATGCACTAGGGCTGTGTTCCCCTTTATATAAACTGTTTTGCTTCAAGTTAATTACCTTTAAGAGATTGCTTAATTTGTTACATACCTAATACACATTCTTCCCAAATGCTCCTGTAGACCCCTCAAGGGCCTCCCATCACCATTTGCCACATGTCCTTGAGTATCACATAATCTACCAATCCAACACCGCCCCCACCTCCCCAGTCCCTGCCTTCCTCCTTCTGTGTAGACCTGTCATTCTCTAGGCCTGCTGAGCCCCACCCTTCCCTGTGCCTCTGTGGCCTAATCCCTATTTTTCTGGGACCTATGTCTTCCTCTTTTTAGTTTACCCCTTTATTTGGGGAAGCACATCTTCCAGCAACTTATTGAGAACGAGCGCACAAGAGGTAAATTTTCTGAGGCCACATGGGTCTGAAAGTGTCTGTATAGAATTTTCAGTTGAAAATCATTTCCCCTCCAATTTTTTTTCAGTTCTGGGGATTGAACTCAGGGGTGTTCTTCCTCCAAGGTATACCTGCCCTAGTTTTTATTATTTATTTTGAAACAGGGTCTCACTAAGTTGCGGAGGGCCTCCCTAAGCACTGAGTACTTGAATCATGGGCCGCAAACCCACGATCCTCCCATCTCAGCCTCCCAAGCACTGAGGGTACACGCGTGTGCCGCCATGCTCAGCTTCCCCTCCGCGTTTTAGCATGAATACTCAACGGCCTTCTAAATCCTGGATGCTCATGAAAAGTCCAGGACCACTCAGAGTGCTTAATGTCACCTGGTTTTCTTCCTGGAAATTTATGAGATCTCCTTATCTTTTTTTTTTTTTTAAGCTAAATGTCAACATAGAACATTTAGGAGGAAATCGCACAATTCTTAATAATAAGGTAGAATGTCATCCTGCGGCATGTACACCTTCTCCTACAGCCAGCTATGAATTGCAAATGGGAGATTGCTATGGTTTCTGGCTCTCAGATGGCCTTGCACCTGCTACTTCTTCCCCTCTTCACTCCAGAATATCTGGTTCTTCAGGCACAAGTAAGCAGTTTTCAAAACCTGAGAGAGACACACGCCTTATGTGTAAGGATGATTTCAAGCCTTTCCCCTGCAGAGGCAAAAGGGAGGGGGTGGGGAGCATCCTGGGTGCCCGCCCCACACAGGACCAGCTCCAACAGCAGCCCCCGCGCCCCCACCCCGGTGGCAATCCTGTTCCTTAGATGTTCCCAGTAAATGATCTTTTGTAACAGGCCTGTGAACTGATTGTTCTCAACTGGAAATGTCTGTGAAACACAGTAATAAATACAAAGCCCCAGGAAGAAGCTGTTCAGAACATTCGCTCCTTATTTAAAGAGGAATTTATTTTTACATCAAACTTTCTGTATCTTTCCTGAATGTCTAGCCGTCAGGAGGTGAGAGACAAATTAAAATGTTATCTTTGAAACTATGCAAGTAATCTGCACCTCTGCCAGTCCGTCCCCTTTCTGCCCCTTTCTTCCTCTGCCCTCCTTTCTCATGCTTGATATTTTTTCTTGTCTTTTCACACATGTATTTTAAATGATTTTTTAACAGTGAAGTCCTGGAGTCTCTGGAATGAGGAACAACTGAGAAGCGGAGAGAAAACAAAAACAAACAAAAGAATACACCTGAAGGTCAGGTGATAGTAAAATACCTATTGGTAACCTTAAGAAAATATGCAAATATAGTCCGAGGGTCATTCTAATATATATGAGCATCCCAGCTTTCAGCATCCTCTCATATTGACCCTGGAAACATCCCTCATGTGGTCATTTATCCTCCTCCCTATCCTCTTTTTCAGCCACGTGTTGGTCCATTTTCTGTTACTACAACAAAATATCTAAAGCTAACTCACTTCTTTTTTTAATTTATTTTTATTGGTGCATTGTAATCTTACATCACATTGGAATATAAGACTTGAGAGGATCTACAAGCACACCTCATCCAATTAGCCCTCATCCAGTCCCCATCCCATTCCCTCCCCCTCCCTCGATCCCATGCTTGTTTGGTGATTAACTTTGATACATATGTTTATGTACCTCCTGCTTTTTAAAGAGGCTCCAGCGAGGTCTGGATCAGTCCACCGGGTAGCCAGGCCACAACTGGGGCCGTCAAGAGTGGGATCGGTATTTGCAACACGGCATGCACAGAGAAATATCGCAGAAAATTAAAACCAGATGCTTCCCCTAATCAGCAATAACTAGGAGGAAAGCGGCAACAGGAAGTGGTCGAGCTATAGAAAGGGCCCTATAGTGAAGCTAACTCATTTCTAAAGAGTCAGAGGCTAGGAATCCGGGCGCAGGATTCCTAGGGAGGCGCTGGTGAGGGCTTTCTTGCTGCATCACAACACTCCAGAGGGCAGCAGAGAGCAGGGAGGAGCAAACCAGGGTTCTCTTCATCTTATTAAGCCACTAATGCCATCTTGGGGACGACCTCACCCTCACGACTTCATCTAACTCAAATTACCTCCTCCCAAACCCCACCTCCAATCTTTTATTTTATCTTTGGGTTCCGGGGATTAAATTCAAGGGTGTTCTATCACTGAGCTATGCCGACAGCTCATTTTTGTATTTTGAAACAGGGTCTTGCTAAGCTTCTGAGGGCCTAAGTTGCTGAAGCTGGCCTTGGTCCTGCGATCCTCCTGTCTCAGGCTCCCAAGTATTGGGATCGCATGCGTGCAGCACCACGTCCTGGCTTCCAAACACATTAACATATGGATTTAGGGATTAAGTTTCCTGCACATGAGCTTTCGGGTGATACATTCAAACTATAGTAAACACCATCGTCATTGTTATGATCATTGTAAAAGCCTCAAGTGGGAGGAAGGCGAAAACAAAGTTTATCAGAGGCATATGTATATTTGGCGGTGCTGGGGACTGAGCTCAGAGCTCAGGGGCATCTACTTCGTACCAGAGCTTTTGAAGGTTGAATAGAAGGAGGACAGCGGATTGGCCCGGTCAGTCTGGCGTCAGCCTGGCCGTTCACATTCCTGTGAATACTGGCTGGAGGTTGGTGAGTGAACGAGGGCTAGACAGGCAGGGAAGACACTGGGCGGAGGAGGCACCTCCTGAGGGCAGGGCCTGAGCCCCCAGGGCAAGTGGGAAGCTGCGGTGAACAGTGACCGCTGCGCAGCTGGTCTGTAGGAGGAGGGCTCCTTGAGGACAACATATTCTCTGGGAAGACTGCTTTAAGCCCTGAAGTCCCAAGTCTTCAATTCTGGGCATATTTCAACACAGTTGACCAGGTACATTAAAATTGGTTGAAAATCATAATCTCATTTTTATATATGGTATTCTATTAATTAATATGATATAATTATATCCTTATATACATTAGTATACTATATTTAAGTTTTTGTAGGTAATATTCATCTGGGACAAAATGAGTAATGCCATAAAGAGAAATGAGGTGCCAGAGTTTGGATGTTGTATGTCTACCAAAGTCCTGTGTGTTAAAGGTTGGTCCGAGTGGGGGGAGCTCTTTGGGAGGTGGTGGCGCTCTTTGGTGCTATCAGGAGATGGGAATTAGTGGAAGGTCCTTGGCTCATGGGGATGTGCCCTCAGAAGGCCCGCTGGACCTACACACACACTTTCCCCTCCCAGATGAGTGGGTTTGCTGCTGCTTTCACCTGGACATCAGACTCCAGGTTCTCGAGCCTTTGGACTTAGACTCTGACGGGGGCTGCAACCTCCGTCTCTGTTGTTCTGAGGCTTGTCTTCTTGGGCTGAGCAGCCACCAGACCCCCTGGCTCTCCAGGCTGCAGAAGGCCATAGTGGGACTTCTCAGCCTCTGTGACAGCACGACGCAATCTAAGAAGTCTTCTCTTAAAACTATATTCTGCTGGTTCTGTTTCTCTGGAGAACCCTGACTGATACATGGGAGAACAGGTAAAGAGAAGACTGAGGCTAGAGGAGCATTAGGATTTGGACTGGGAAGAAGGATTTGAAGACTGGCAGGTGGGACTCCTACCAGTAACAGGAAGGGCGAGCCTAGAATAAGTGGTGAAATGACCAGAGAATACTCAGTTATTTATTTTTCTCTCTTTCTTCCTTTTTTTTTTTTTTTTGTACTGGAGGTTAACCCCAGAAGCATTCTTCCTCCATGATATACTCCCCAGGCCTATTTTACTTTTTATTTTGAAACAGGATGTCACTAAGTTGCTGAATGGCATCACTCGCTAAATTGCTGAGGCTGGCCTCAAACCTGTGATCCTCCTGTTTTGCCTCACAAGTGCTGAGATTACAGGTGTGCCACCATGCCCAGCTACACTCAGCTTTTTCGAGTTCAGATTTCAGGTCTAGATAATGATATGCTAGAACACTGCAAGCAAACTAAAAATGAACTTGTTTTCTGTGAGCTTCACAGAATCACAGAGAAAAAGGAGAGGTCTCAGCATACTGAAAGAGGCCAGGTGACTTTCTAGTTTCCAGAAAAGGAAAGAAAATTAACTTCAGAATCTGCAGGTATAGAGTTTGGACTGCACTATTTAAATGATAAACTGTGGCTACCAAAAGGAAGGTGGCAAACCTAAGGATCCATTCTGGATTTACTGAGAACTACATGCACAGCCAGGCTTAGCGGTGTATGTCTTGTAATCCCCATACTTGGGAGGCTGAGACAGAAAGATTGCAGGTTCGAGGCCAGCCTCAACAACTTAGGGAGAACCTGTTGCCCAGTTTCAAAATAAAAAATAAAAAGGGCTACAGTGTGGCTCAGAGGTAGAATGCTCCTGGGTTCAAGCCAAAAATAAAAAATAAAAATAAATTTTAAAAAGCAGGATACATACACAGAAAAATAACCATCTCCATTTCCCAGAGGCTCCCGGGTGGGATCTCAATAAATAAGATATGGTGTCTATAGTTTTAACAAAGTATCTGGCAAAGTTCTGTAGATAAGAGGGACAACCTATAAAAATCATACAAGTAGGTCAGTTTGCTACAGATTAGAAGGCTTTTCAGCAAGGATGTGGGCCTTTGTTTTGATTGTGGATGAACGCCGGACACCTAGGACAACCCAGGCCACAGTGGCTGCTTCGTGCCCATCGGCTGGGTGGGTAGGCCGTCACTCAGCTGTGTTTGGGGACTGTTGCAGGATTCTTTCCTGCCTCTGTCCTGCTTAGGGTTGTTTTAATGACGTGAGTAACAATGTTGACGGTATGTTCATTACAGTTTGTGGAGAACAGAAAGTGAGGCCTGCAAACCAGTCTAGAAGCTGATAGAATCCAGACCCCAAATACCACACTCATCTGAGCTGTTTGTATCAAGATAAAGATTTCCCAGGAGGAGTTGTAAAAGTCTGTTTTTAAAACTCAACTGAACGGTATGAGGGAAGGGGGTGTCGCTTGAGAAACTTTATTAGTTCTTATGTTTTCGTTGACTCTACACTTAGTGTTAATACAGGTTGTGATGTAGCTGCCAGAAGAGGCCCCATTCGACTCTTCATTTACCAGTTCATCAGCTTCAGCGAGTGTGCCTAGCCCTGGGCCAGAGGCAGGGAATGGGCGAAACCAGACCTTCCCACAAACCCCAGAGTGCGCAGCGGGCAAGGAGTAAAGGCCGGGATAGCTTAGCAGGGGGCCTCCCTCTTCCTGGGGGACCCAGGGCATTGACAGGGCTGAGACGCCGCAGGCAAGGGGGAGGGCAGAGGGTTAGCAGAGGGGACATTGTGCCCAAAGACGAGAGGTGGGGGCAGTGGGTTCAGCAGTCCAGCTGGAGCACCGGACATGTGAGACAGCAGGAGAGGAGACTGCAGATAGAGCAGCAAGGAGGCCGTGGCCTGCAGGAGCAGTGGGAGCCCCAGCAGAACACGGGCCCCAGGCTTGTGCTTCTTGGACTTCCTCATGGGGCATTCCATCTCCGTACAGGGGATGGAACCCAGGAGCATTCTACCGCTGAGCTACACGCCCCGCCCTATTCTTACTTATTTTTTTATTTTGAAAAAGGGGTCTCATTAAGTTGCAGAGATCCTTGCTAAGCTGCTGAGGCTTGCCACGAACCTGAGATCCTTCTCTCTCAGTCTTCCAAGTCCTGGGACCGGAGGCGTGCACCCTGCCCTGCTCCTCCTTGGCCCTCTTTTCTTTCCGCCGACTTTGATCCCAGCCTCGCTGATCTCGTCCAGCAAGGCTTTACGTATGTTCTATTTGTAGATGTGTCCCAAATTTCTATCCGCAGCCTGGGCCTCTCTCCTGAACTCAGGATTCATATATCCCTCTGCCTCCCTGACGTCTCCCACATGGAATGTTCTGAAAGCTGAATTCCTGGCTTTCCCTTTGAAGTAGTCTGCTAGGGCTGCCGTGACAGAGTCCCACAAACGTGTGCCTTAGGAACCTAGAAACGTACCATCTCACATCTCACAATTCTGAAAGGTAGAGGTCAGAAATGAAGGCATCAGCAGCCATGCCCCCTCCAGCTGCTCTGGGGACCTCCCCTGCAGACACGCCATTCCTGCGTGCCCCCTGCGTCCCCTGCCGTTCTCTGCGTGTGCCCGTACACCATCCGCGCTCATGCACATCTGCGTCTCTTCTCAGAAGGACACCGTGCGCATCCAGTGTGGGCCGACCCTCATGACCTCATCGTAACTTGATTACCTCTGTAAAGACGGTTTCCAAGCAAGGTCACATTCATAGGTACTAGGGTTAGAACTTCAGCAAATCTTTATGGGACACAGTTGACTCCGTAACATCTTTAACTTGCTTCAACCACCTCCCTCCCAAGGCAGCTAGCAGCCACTCATTCTTCTAATGCTCTGGACAGAATGTTGCGTGCTGTCATTGACTCCTGTACTTTTCTCCCACTTCACATCCAGGACACCAGGAAACACTGCTGGCCATACTGTAGGCTTAGGTCCAGAGCCAGTGTCTTCTCCCGCCTGGCCATCGTCACCCAAATGACTACCAAAGCCAGACACAGATCTGCTTCTCCTCTGAGCAAGACCTCGGGGGCTCTTCTTGTGTCACTCAGAGTTACCGAGTGACATCCTCAGTCCATGCGTCCCGACTTTCTCACCTTCTACTCTGGCTTCCGTGTGCGTCCCTCCAGCCACACCAGCCTTCTTGCTTTTCCTCAGACATCCCAAGCTCTCCCCCCAGGACCTGTGCACCAGCTCTTCCCCCACACCAGCACCATCCCCTAGATCTATGCTCCTGACCCCCACTGGCCCGCGCCATCCCACATGGATTTCCCAATCCCTGGTCCTGCTCAAGGATTTTTCTGAAACTCTTTCCCTGTAAGGCCAGGCTCCCTTCTCCTGTGAAAGTCCACTCAGGACCACACACAGAGGGCTCCCTCACACACACCTGCTCTTCATTTTCCTCACACCACCTTCTGTCATGGTCTTCAGTGACATCAGATCCCTGTGAATTTTTTTTTTTGCCTAAAATACATTTTTTTTTGTTTTGTTTTGTTATGATACGAGGGATTGCAGGGGCATTCTATCTCCAGGCTATACCCCCAGCCCTTTTCTATTTGTTTGTTTTTTGGTCTGAAACAGTCTTGCTAAGTTGTTGAGACCCTCACCAAGTTGATGAAGCTGTCTTCAAACCTGGAATCCTCCTCTCAGCCTCCCAAGTACTGGGATTACAGGCGTGCGCCACCACACTCAGTGCTCAAATACAAATTTTAAACTGTATAGAAACAACGTAGGATCATGTTCATGGGGAGGGATCTGGAATCTCCTGAGCACCAGATAAGCATGTGCACCTTCCATCACCTCCCTGGGCCTCAGTTTCCTCGTGCATCAAAGAGAAAATGATACTTGCCCTGCAGGGTTTCTGTGAAGATTAAATGAATTGATATATGTGATCACTCACTTTAAGAATGGGGAGGACTTTGTATAGATATTCTAAGATTATAATGTGTTTGAACCTGAAGGACATTAAATAAGTGAAATAGGCCAGTCACAGAAAGACAAATGTCATGTGGTTCCACTTTTATGATGCTAAAGTTCTCAAACTCCAGAATGTGAGTTGACCGGGGCTAGGGAGAGGGGAGACAAGGATATGTTGTTCGTGGGTACAGTTTTAGTTACGAAAGAGGAAAAAGTTCTGGAGATCGGTTCTAGTACATTATGCTTACAGCCAATGATACTATACTGTTATGGGAGCTTTTAACCACAATTTATTTATGTATATATTATATTATATATATAAATTCTGTATATATATATATATATATATATATATATATATATATATATAACATATATATGTAATTTGTTAGTCACTAACCCCTTTATTGTATTGAATTTTCTCAAGGTTAAGGGACTCACCCAAGATCTCACAGCCAATGTGGGGAGTAGAATGGGGGGCATTGAAAAGAATTGAGCCTTTGCTTCTCAGAGCACTTTTGCCCTGCATAAAGCTGGGCATCTGTACTCTCTGTCAAAATCCAGATCAGAAAGGGGCTCTGCGGTGTAGGAGGCAGTCCACACACCCCAGGGAGAACATGCCTCACGTGTTGCCTTGAGAAACTCTTCTATGCCCCATAGGTTGGGCAATGAGAAACATAATCCAGACATCGGTGTTATTGATGGGTGGCTGGGGCTTCACAAACAGGAGGAGTAAACAAAGGAACTGTCTCAATTTCAAGCTTCATTAGAACTAGCAAAGACCCAGAGTCATTTTTCAAAATAGCGGGTGGCATCGGGTCTCTGTCCCCACCTGGAAGGGACACTTGGTCTGTACAAGCCACAAAAATAATTGTGTCTTCTGTGTCGCTTGGGTAGAAATTCCTGTCCTAATTAATCCTTACCTCCTCCTCCCTGTATGAATATGCTGGGGAAAGTGACATACGAGCATCTTTTTGTTTTGTTTTCTCTCTTCTTAACAAGAAATTCTCTCTGCCCCCGACCTGTTAGGTACTGATCTTTCTCATGTCCTGAAGATGCTCCTAATTAGTCAATGCTTCCTTCCCATAATAGTTCACCACAGACAGTGGCTTTGGACCGGAGGCGGGAAAGACTTTGTCACCTTATCAAAGTGCCTCCGATCAGGTTGGCTTTCCTGAATGTCATTCATTTGTAAGCCTCTCTGGAAATGGAAACAGCAAGTGCTCTGCTCAGTGAGACTGGAGGTGGCTGGAGCCTCCCCAAAGCTCCCCGCACCCTTTGGTGGCACACCACCTCGAAAGCTTTGCAGTAGCGCTCTGTGGAGATAGGATCTCCTTCCTCACCAGTGGAAAAACACTCAACTGGGGGCAGTATGGCAGAAGCATGCTTTCACCTTGTCCCCAGGTAACCTGGCACCTACCAGGGCCACCTGCTGTCTGGGGGCCGCCCACCGTGACCCTGGAGAGAGGTCTGGAAGGCCTCTTCCCCTCCTGCTCTCTCCAGGAGCTCAGTGCCTTCCAGGGGGAGGCTGGTATGTTCTTGTTGTGCTCCTGCCACTGCAGGGGGATATGTGGACACTCGAGGTATAAGAGTGCCCCTGCACCACTCCAGAGCCTGAAAGGAGGTGCCCAGGGCCTTCTGGATTCGGATCTGTTAGCTTTTGTTGTGCAATACACCAACCCAAAACTTAATGGCCTAGGGCATCAAATGTTCGTGGCATCCTGTGGATCATGTGAGTGTTTCTCCTGGTGTGGCCCCCCCGGTGGCCTACCTCTCTTGTCTGTGGGTGGAGGCCAGCTGATCTGGAGAGGCCAGGGGAGGACCAGCTCATCCTGGCCTGTGCGATCTTTCTATTCTTTGGTGGGACAGCCCAGGCGTCTCCATGAGTATTTGAGGTTTTGTTTGTTTGTTTGTTTGTTTGTTTGTTTGTTTTTTGGTGGTACTGAGGGTGGAACCCAGAGGCTTTCTACCTCCGGGATATACTCCCAGACCTATTTTTTATATTTTATTTGGAAACAGGGTCTCACTGAGTTGCTGAGAACCTCACTCAGTAGCTGAGGCTGGCTTCGACCCCGCGCAATCCTCCTGTCTCAACCTCCCAAGCGCGGGGTTTAAGCGTGCACCACCACACCCGGTTCTCTATGAGTCTTTGTAAGTGTCTGGGCCACACTTGCTGAAATCCTGCTGGCCAATGCAAGTCATGTGGCCAGGTCCACACTCGGTGTGAGAAGGGAGGTCCCGAGGGCGCGTAGGCAGGAAGAAGTGAACACATCGGGGCTCCTTCCTGCAACGGGCCCTCTGGGGCCGTCTGTCCTAGCCTTCACAGGGTCAGTGTGGGGTGGTTCTTTACAGAAGACATGAAAAGGAAAGGTTTTCTGAGGCAGGGGAGCACAGTGGGCTGGGTGCATGTGGATTCAGAGCAACTCTGAGCAAGTGGACTAATTTCCCTGAGGCCTGTGCATGGGGCCTGGCCAGGCCTCCCTGGCCACGAGGCTCCCTGATGATGTGAAACCTGGTGTTTGGGTGTGGGCTACACCTCGCATGGCTGGCATTGTAGTGGGGCAGCAGAAAGACATTTGTTCTAGGAGGCCGGACAGGGCCAAGCTCTGGGCGACAGGTCCTCCAGCACAGCTAGCTCAGTGGAGCCCCAGGCTGCAGTATGACAAGACCCCAGGAGGCCAGGCCACAACTCCAGAAGGGAGAAGGCTCTGCTGGCTTCTCACGTGCTAGCGTTCGTCATTTAAAACTTAGACAACTTGCCCTTCCTCGATTGTACCTCCGTGCACCCTCTCCCACTTCTCCTCTGGCCTCTCTGAGCGCTCCTCCTCTGCTGTCCACGCTGCGCCTTCGCTCATCCTTTACTTGCTGCTGTTCCCCAAATCCTATCCTTAAACCCTGTTGCTGGCAGCATAGTCTCATAGGATGATTCCTGTGAATGTGTTCAGACGCGTGATGCTTGTGTTCTTTCTCTCTCTCTGTCTCTCTCTCTTATCCCAGGTTACTTTTTTTTTTTTTTTTTTTTTTGGTGGTGGTAGTGGGGATGGAACCCGTCTACCTCCGGGCTACACTCCCAGACCTAATTTTTATATTTTATTTGGAAACAGGGTCTCTTAAGCCAGCAAGGCTGGCTTTGAACCTGCGCGATCCTCCTGTCTCCACCTCCCAAGCGCGGGGATTACAAGCGTGCGCCACCACGCCCGGCTCCCAGGTTACTTTTGAACTGCAGATCAATTGCAAACTCAGTAGGTTGCAAAACAAATTTACCTTTCCCATATGTCTCAATCAGCTCAGGCTACTATAACAAAATCCAACAGGCTCTGTGGCTGAAACAACAGGAAGTTACTTCTCATAGTTCTGGCGGCTGGAAGTCCCAAATCTGGGTGGCAGAAAGGTGAGTGTCCTGCTCCTGGACAGCTGTCTTCTCTGTGTGTGCTCACAGGGCAGAGAGCAGCCCTGATGTCTTCTCCCCTTCTCAGAAGGGGCCCACTCTCACAGCCTCACCCAGTGGCCCACCTCCTCACACCATCACTTTGCAGGTTCAAGTCTCCACAGACAGATGTGGAGGGACAGGGTTCAGCGCATGGCACTCTACAGCTTGCCCCCCTGCTGCATCCCTGTCCAGCTCCCCTCTTCCCAATACCCCAAGCCAGGAAGCCACATCATGATCTACCGTGGCCAACGCCATGTATCTCTTGGGTCCCTTGTCCACTCTGTCCTTGCAGCCACTGCCCCGAGGTCACACACCCATAGTCTACTCACACGCTCTGCAACGGCCACCCCGCCCTCAGGCTTGTTTCAGCAAGCTCAGCATTGCTTCCAGAACAAAACCCAGTCTCTGTGTCTGCACTGTTTCTCATGTACTCAGCCACAGTAGAATCCTACATCACCCACTGCCTGACCCATCTCCTAGCCTGCTTCCAGCACGCTTATCCTCCGATGCTCTCATCCACCTGCAGCAGCCTGACCAGGCCAGGTGCGGCTCACCGCCCCCGCGGTTTCCCTACCCTAGGCCACCTGCAGGAGCTCCTGCCCATCTGTCAGACCCAGCTCTTCCTCCCTTACCCCAGTGCAGCACGAGCTCTCTGTGCACGCCCTATCCATGTGGCCATAGTGTGCTGTGGGCTTCTGTGTCCAGGCTTGTCCCCACAATGGTCTGTGAGCTCCTTGAGGGCAGGAATCATCCCATTCATTTCTTTGTACCCCAGTTCCTGGCGTATATTGAGTATATTGAGTGGCAGCAGATGTCGAATGGATTGACAGATGAATAAATGAGGAGGTAAACGAGTGGGCGAGTGCAGTGGCCTGGGAGCCGTCGCTTCCTGTTTCCCACCTTGAATCATCTCCAGTGGCCTTTGACACAGTGCCGCCCGCTGAGCCCTGGAGCCCTGGGTGTTCCCTGCCACAGCACTGAGGGACCCTGGTGCCGTGTGGATGCCCTCGGGAAACCCATGTGGTGCGCCTCGCCCCGCCCCTGCCGCCTGCTCTGCTCAGCTCTCAGGTATTCTCGTGCTGCCCTGTTGCCTGTCTGGCACACTTCAGCCCTTTGTTGTATCTGTGCATTCTGCTGTCTGGTTCATTCATTGTTTTAAGTATTCAAGTCCTTGTCGTAGACGGGAACCTTGGTTTACACTTCTGTACTTCCTCGGTCCTTGAACATTTGGCAAATGCTACATCACAGGTTATTTATTCTTAACTGAGGTCCAGGGTCCTGGTCACCTCCCCACCTGTCTCCATTTCTCTGAGCTGCCATTCTCTTTGGAAAGGCAGAGAGGCCTAGGAGTTAAAACTCAGCAGATTTGCGATCAAATTCTGGTCCACCATCCCCAAGCCGTGAGTCTGGGAGCAAGCAGCTTAACCTCTGAGCCTCCTTATCTATAAAAAGGAGGTTAGCTTGCCCTGCAAGGCTGTTGAGGATCGAGCCGAAAGTCGCTGTGCAGCCCTCAGCAGTGCCTAGCTTGGAGTCAGTGCCGCAGGAAGACGGATGGATGTTGTTTTCAATAATACTGTTTCATCAATAAACCCTCCCCTAAAAGATCTGTCACCATCTCCCAGCCAGCACCTAACACAGAATAAATGTTTCCAAAATGTCAGACTAGCATGCAAACAGTTTAGGAGGGCTGTCCCTGGAATTCTCCTTCCCTGTTAGTCGGAAGGAGGAGCTAAGTTTCCTTGGGATGGGAAGACAGAGTGCGGAGGGGGTGCTGGGCAGGCGTACACATTCATTTCCAACAAGGGATCCCCTCTTCTCTGTGGACATAACCCATGTTCTGAATATTATCTTGGCACAGGCTGGATTGTGCCAGCTCTTTACCACTACACGCCAGCACCTGGGACGGCCAGGCACAGGAATTCCCCTTTAATCCAGCTCTTTTGGAGGCAAGACAGTCCCTTCCATCTATGAGCGTTAGGGTTTAGTGTTTGCTTTTCCTAGTTTGAGTGGATTTCAGCAAGGCTGTTGCTTGTTTTTTCCTGCTGGGTGTGGTGATACATGTCTGTAATCCCAGTACTCAGGAGGCTGAGTCAGGTGGATGGCAGGTTCAAGGCTAGCCTCAGCAATTTAGCAAGGCCCTTAGTAAATCAGACAGACCCCGATTCAAAATAAAAAATAAAATAAGGCTTTGATTGTATCTCAGAGGTAAAATGCCCTTGTGTTCATTTCCCCTGTGCCAAAAGGGACGGGGGCATTTCCTGCATCTCAGGAAGTTTCTAGCCCCAGGCCAAGAAAAGAGGTCGGGCAACACTTGTCCTGCCTTGGGGGCATATTCAGGTAGGGACACCATGGCTGACAAATACCCATTTCTCTCCCTGGGCCAGAGCTTTCAGGAGTCCTGTCCACCGAGGGGCAGGGGCAGGGCAACTCCTGGTCCCTGGCCTGTGGAGGTTCCAGGACTGCCTCCTGGGATTGGCAGACAGCTGCTCGGCTGCATCAAGAGGGTACAGTGCTGTGCGCCCATCTCTGTTGGCTGGACAGGCAAACGCTGCCAATGTCTCTCACCTCTGTGTTTCCTTTTTCCCATCTCAGTTCATCATGGGGTGAAAAGATGAGAAACAATAGACTGTTTCTATGGGAAGCGACCTTTGGAGCAGTCCAGCCCAGCGCTGGCTTGACTAGTTGCACCGGAACCAGCTGGAGAGCTTTTATTCCAAAACACAGACTCCTGAAACTCGCGTCCAGAATTTCCAATTCTATCAGTCTGGCTGGGGCCCAGGAACCTGTCCTTTGGAAGCTCTTGAGAGGTTCTGATGCTCAGTGAGGGGTCCAGCCACAGCCGTGATCCACACAGTGCCTCACACCCAGGCTTCTGCCAGTCCCGCCTTCTCACGGCAGCCAAGACTGTACTTTTTGTTCCCTGTATGGAACTGGGGCATCGGGGTGGGGGCCCACAGCATCTCGGGAGTCCCAGGGAGGCTGAGAAGGAGCCAAGGCAGAAAAGAAGCTCCTTGGACAATTCTTTAAAAGGCCTGTGGTGTGAATGCATATACGCCCTGCACCTTTGCCGGCCACCCAAGGCATTAGGCATGGTGCATATGCGCCCTACCACTGTTGGGCAGGTGAGGAGGGGAGTGTATGACTTGCATCTGTGCCTGTTATGAATCTAAGCTGAAGTTGAGTAGTCCAAGTCCTCAATAGGTTGAAGGGGTCCTTCTCATCTGATCATTTGGCTCTTCTAGAAACAGTAGACTGTTTCAGGTTCATGCCTGAAATCCCAGTGACTAGGGAGACTGAAGCAGGAGGATCATAAGTTTAAGGTCAGTCAGAGCAAGACCCTATCTCGGAAATAAAATTTAAAGCAGGGCGTGGTTGCACACGCTTGTAATCCCAGCATTTGTGAGGCTGAGAATGGAGGATCGCGGTTCGCGGACAGCCTCAGCTACTTAGTGAGGCCCTTCGCAACTTAGTGAGACGCTGTTTCAAAATAAAGAATAAAAAAAATAGGGCAGGGGGGTGTAGCTTGGAGGTCGAATGCCCCTGGGTTCCATCCCCAGACCCGCAAAAAAATAAAATAAAATAAAATAAAATTTAAGCCAGGCATGGTGGTGTACCCCTATAGTCCCAGTACCTTTCTTGGAAAGCTGAGACAGGAAGGTCGCAGGTTCAAGACAGCCTCAACAGTTTAGCAAGATGAGCAATCTAGCAAGAATTTAAAAATTGTTTCAAAACAAAAAATGAAAAGGTCTGAGGGTATAGCTCAGAGGTAGAATGCCTCTCAGTTCTTTTCCCCAGTTCTACCCCCAGTACCATTAAAATAAAATAAAAATTGTAAAGATCTGGGGATATAACTGCGTGGTAGAGCACCCCTAGGTTAAATCCCTAGCACCGCAAAAAATAAATAAAATATAAAATAAAATGGAAGGTGAACCTGTCCGAAGATACATAGTGCCCAGGCCCCCAGCAGTTTACACTGCAGCACTGCTAGAATGGCAGGCACAGCCCCTCAGAGACCGCCTGTGTTACTGGATTGGAAACAGCATTTAAACCAGCAAAAGCAGAATGAGTGAGCGCTGGGCAGCTCTGGAAGGGGAGCCACACGCAGGAGCCAGGCCGCTGCGCAAGAGCTGGGAGCAGCTTCCTGCCACCGAGAATGAGGGGCCCGCAGCACAGTTGTTTTGGACTGGGAGGCTGGGCTGTTGCTGGTAATGTTACAGGAAGGCAGGATCTCTGCTCGCTCTCTCTCTCTCTCTCTCTCTCTCTCTCTCTCTCTCCTCTCTCCTTTCTCTCTGTGTGTGTGTGTGTGTGTTTTCTGGTAAGCGAGAGGCAGTTTGATGGCACTATGAAAAAACTCCCCAGGCATACAGGCCTTAAGTAAATAAAAGCACAAAAATAGATTTTTCAAACTATGTCCTTCCAGAGCATAGTAGGATTTACTGAAAAATTGGATTGCATTCTCCTTGACTCACCTGACTGCCAAGAGGAAGTTTCAAAGAAAAGGTCAGTGTCTCCTGGTGCTGTCTGCCCAAATAGGGCCCACCGCAGGGCTTATAGCCCTTGTGGTTGGCCTTTCAAAAGGCAGCCAGGACTGACTGAACTGGAGGGGTCTGAGCTGCAGCCTGGTGCCAGGTCTGGCACCACCCCCGCACCCAGAGGTGAGAGATTATTGTAGAACCTCTGCCCTCCCCACGTGTTATAGGTTGGCTTCCGGAGTATGAAGGCCATTGGGCAGCTCTAAGGAGAAAAGTCTTGTTTTTCTAGTGGTGATGAGGAGTCGACCTGTAGTGTCCACACCTTGACTCCATTCCACTTGGGTATGGAGCCTGCCATTTGTCAGATGCCCTGTCCAGGTCTGGGTTAAGGAATGACCACAGAACACCATGGAGGTGTTCTCTTGAGCCAAGCCACAAGGGTTAAAACATCAGGACATTACAGGCATTCTGCTTTAGGTACATTTTTCAGAAACCAGGCTTTCACTGGCCCCAGACCATCCAAGGACCTAAATATAATACCCTAGACCACATTCTGTAGAGTTGGGTTCCAGCAGAGAATTTTGTTATTAAAGTGAGAACCAGAGGTATGCTAGTATACAGGCTCTCTGAAGAAATTTAAAAGCCCTGATTTGTAGTGTTTGCCAGTTTCCAAGGTGTAAACACTCCCACCAAGCCCATTTTAAACTACAAACATGAAGATGCTAAATGCAGAGCTGGGAAGAGATGCACTGTTGGCTCTTAAAAGCTGTTCAAGTCAGCTCCAGGAATCACTGAACCATAAGACTCTCAAACTCATGTATTCAAAGAATAGAAGTACCTAAGAGGGGCAAAGTAAGCCTTGTGCCAGGATATCTTCAAAGATACCCTTCCATGCACAGGGCGTGTGTGTGTGTGTGTGTGTGTGTGTGTGTGTGTGTGTGTTTACTGGGGATTGAACCAACTGGCATTCTGTGTCCAACATGTACAAGATCTTAACCAGCAGAACATTCCATGCTGCCAGACTAACACTAGATGTACCCCTGGGTGCTAAATGACCAGGCATCTTCATTTTAATAGTTGCCATGATAGGACAATGATAAACAACTTGAGGGGTTATCACGTTCCTTGAAGAGCTTATTTAAAAATACATCCTACTGGATCCCATCTCGAGAAGCTGATGCCATAGATCTGGGGTGGGGTCTAGGCATCTACCTTTGGCAAGCAAATCACAGGTAGTAATCCCACTTGGAGAAACCATCATCTCCTGTTTACTCACCCTGTGGCTGGGATGACTGAGAGTTCAAGGTCTAGTCACTTTTAGCACGGTGGCTTTATTCTCAGTACTTGCCATTTTGCTCCAGAGAAAGCAAAATTTGATTCTAAATAAACCAAACCTGTTGAGAACATTTCACACACCACACAACAGACACGTGTTAGTCCCCGCCTCATCCTAGCAATGGCTCTCTTATTACCATCCCCACTTTTCAAATAAGAAAACTGAGGCCCAGAGAAATTTCCCAAGGAAGTGGTGCCAAGATCCAAATCCAGGCTGGGCATGGTGGTGCATCCACATAATCCTAGTATTTGGGAGGCTGAGAAAGGAGGATCGCAGGTTCAAGGACAATGTCAGCAAGGTAGTGATACTCTCAGCAATCTAGTAAGACCCTGTTTCCAAAAATGAGAAGTGCTGAGGGTGTAGCTCAGAGGTAGAATGCTCAATCCTCAGTGTCATAGAGACAAAAAAAGATTCAAATCCAGCCCTTTTGACACCACAGCCTGTGCTTAAGCATGCCACTGAGCTGCCTCTATAAAAGAGAGCTCCTCTGACGGCCTCTGGCTCTTGGCCCAGCTAATTCAGGTTGAAGCGCAGTTCAGTTTCACAGGCATTTAATTGGGTGCCCGTAAGATGCCACCTTGCTGTAAAGTATCTCATTTAATCCTACCATCCACCTGATGGGGAAAGTGTGACTGCTCTTTTCCAAAAAAGCAAGGTAGATCCAGAAAGGTCCTGAGCCTTCTCCTGCGCTGCACAGCCGGCTAGAGACAGAGGGAGGATTTCTTGCTCCTTCCTGTCCTCGCAGCTGCCCAGCCGAGTCTCCTGGGGGGTTCCTTGGGCTAACGTGCAGTTTTGATTCATTGAGCTCTTTTAAACATTTGAGCTTGTTTCTGGCAGTCTTCATTTTTGACTGTTAAATGTCTGAGTCCGTAAATAAAACATTAGTGTCCAAATGAGGAAGACAGACGCATCCACCGCAATCTTTAAGCACCGCAGAGGGGGCTGAGAGTGGCAGTACAAGGCAAAGGACTGTGAGCGCAGAGAAAGGGTTGGTTGTCTCTGCGGGAATCAAAGGCTCCTGGAGGAGGCCACACCGGAGCAGGCCCTTGAAGGATGTGTAGGATTTCAGTGAGCATGGAGGGAGAGATGGCCGTGGGGGAGGACTAGGTGGGTGCTCAACCTGGGGCCCCATGAACCCTGCTGAGAGCCTCCCTGTTCTCCCTGGCAGGTGACTGGTTTCACGCTTGAGTTGTGATTGAAGATGTTGTGATTTTTCTCCTCCTGCTGATCGATCTTCCTCTCCATCACCTTAAAACAGTTTTTTGTAACCCTCTGTCTATGGCGGCCTTTTCTTCCTGGGCTCTGTGCTCAGAAGCGTGGGTTGCAAGTCCACGTGGGTTGCTGCCAGGAACAGGGTCGTTTGGGCCCTCGCTGTAATCGTGGAGGGCGTCGTGGGGCTCTGTAACCTGACTAATGGCTCTCTGGGGGGAATGTTGCAGTCTCTTTGCCAGATACAGATAAACCACAGACAGAGCCAATTTCTGTGCTCTGCTCAGACACACTGCAAGTACATCGCTTCAAGGGTGTCTTGCCCTAGACCCTCTGAATGGGAATCAGCTCGCCCTGCCATGGGGCTTGTCAAGAGCACCTGAGAGCCACCCATAGTTCCTGAATACCAGTTTCACAGATGATCTCTTTGTCATGCTTCCATCTGCAAACAGAACCCTGAGATAACCCTCTACCACTGAGCAGGGCTTTCCATGTCTAAAATGATGGGGGACTTTCTGGGGTGCACATTTCTTACTGGTCGCCTTCACCTGTCCCAGATGGCATTGGTAGTAATAGCTTGATAGCCAAGCCTGCCCTGACACAGTGTCTCTGTGTAAAGACCTCTTCTCAATGCCTTTCCACGTGGCACAGTTCCTGCACAGGTAAGGCATCATGGGAGGGCTTCTTTATGGACACTGGTTCACCCTGGTATCTCCATATCCTGCAGCATGTCATGGAAGAAATCTCTCAAGTTGTGTTGGGACAAGTGGCATATCTGTGTCTGTGTTGGATGGATGCTGCCAGGTGCCTCCTGAGACCATTCAGTCCATTTCTAAATTAAAATCTCAAAATAGCTGGTACAGCGGTGCACACCTGTAATCTCAGTACTTAAGAGGCTGAAATAGGAGGATCTCGGGTTCAAGGACTACCTCAGCCACTTAGCGAGATTCTCAACAACCTAGTGAGACCCTGTTTCAAAACAAAAAATAAAAAAAGTTTAGGGGTGTAGCTCAGAGGAATAAGGCCCTTGTGTTCAATCCACACTATCACCAAAACATAAATAAAATAAATAGGTCTGGGGTGTGGATCAGAGGTTAAAAAAAAAAAAAGGCCCTGAACCTAATCCCTAGAAACACACACACACACACACACACACACACACACACACACACACACAGAAAAGGGAAAAAATCTCAAAACAGTTACAGAAGACCTAGTGGAGTAAAAACGGTTTCTTTCACACATACTTGCCCTCTTCTCAGCAGTACTGTGAAAGCCCTCAATATGTCATGAATTTGCCCCTCACAAACAGCTGCCCACCCAGCTTTCCCTTGTCCTAGACTCAATGTTTTCTTCTAGATATAGTAAAAGCTTCTCTGCACATGAATGGCAAGAAGCAAGATGGCAGATGCCAGGGCTTGGTATGTCTCAGAGTAGCTCACCTGCCTGCTGTGTGAGTGTGTGTGTGTGTGTGTGTGTGTGTGTGTGTGTGTGTGTGTTACTGGGGATGGAACCCAAGGGCATTCTACTGCCAAGCTACACCTCCAGCCCTATTTTATTTTTTATTTTCAGACAAGGTTTCACTAAGTTGCAGAGGGCCTAAGTAGCTACCATCCTCTTGTCTCAGCCTCCCAAGTACTAGAATTACAAGTGTGAACCACCATACCAAGCTAGAATAGCCATTCCTTAAGTGAAAACTGTACTCAAGTATCAGAGAGAAATCAGAATTTAGTTGCCTATAAGGAAAATTTTTTACTTCTACCTATTATCTGACACACAAGAGCACTGTGCTGCCCTGGAGAAGATGAAGATATTTGGAAGGCTCGGGCCTGGCTCTCCTGCAGCTTATAAAGTGGCCCTTGAAAACCAACAGACACTTCTTGCTGCCGGTTAAGTTTCTTTCTCTTTTTTCCCCCTTATTTTCACCCAGAAATACAGCATTTCGTATAGCGATAAAAGAAGTCAAAGCCAGGCGTGGTGGCGCACACTTGTAATCCCACTACGTAGGAGGCTGAGACAGGAGGATCACAGGTTCGTGGCCAGCCTCCACTACTTAATGAGGCCCTCCACAACTTAGTGAGACCGTTTCAAAATGAAGTGTAAAAAATAGGGCTGGGGGTATGGCTCAGAGGTAAAATGCCCCTGGGTTCAATCCCTAATACCAAAAAAAAAAAAAAATGAAAGAGTGATGATTAGATAGATAGATGGATAGATGATAGATCAATAGATGATAGATAACCCTCACTGACGCCTCTGAAGAGTGAACCACTCCAATTTCCTGTTTATTTGCTTTTCTAGAGATTTCCCATGCAGCTGGGTATAGCCCCAGCTTCCTGTCCTGCTCCTCACACTTCCTTTGGAGCAGCCATCATAACTAAGAGCTGGAAAGGAACTTAAAGGACCAGTGAGTCCCTCCTCGGGGCTCAGTCAGGAGGCCACAAGAGGCTGGGCTATCCTAGATGAAAGACATGAAGGGAGCTGTGTCCTTTGTTTCCCCTTGACCCACTTAAGGTATTCTAATAGAGCTTTCACGTTCAGCCTGGGAATTCTCTTTGTGCATTCTCTTTTTTTTTTTCCTTTTCTTTTTTTTTTTTTTTTTTTTTTTTGCGGTACTGGGAACAGAACCCAGGGGCATTCGACCTCCATGCTACACCCCCTGCCCTACTTTTTATTCTTTATTTTGAAACAGGGTCTCACTGAGTTGCAAAGGGCCTCACTCAGTAGCTGAGGCTGTCCGCGAACTGAGATCCTCCTGTCTCAGCCTCCCAAATGCTGGGATTACAAGCGTGCGCCACCACGCCCGGCGTTAGTGAATTTTCCGCTATTATAAGAGAGTACTAGAGACTGGTGATTTGTAAGGAAATTTATTTCTTACACTTCTGGAGGCTGGGAAGTCTAAGGTCGAGGGACGCATATCTAGCGACTAGCGACGGCCTTCCTGCTGGGTCAGAGAAGGTGGAAGGGGGACAGGACACGCGCAGGAGTTGGGTGGGGAGCTGCCATAGCTTTGGGTGGCTGTGACAAAAGTGCCTGGGACAATCAACTTGAAGAAAGAATTTTTTTTTTCTTTCTCACCGTCTCAGAGGTTTCAGCTCCTGGTGGGCAGGCTCCATTGTTCAAGGCCTTAAGCAAGGCAGGGCATCATGGGAAAGGGTGTGGCAGGCCAAGCGGAGGAAGGAGAGGCCTGGGAGAGGATGTAAGCCCTGAGCATTTCCTATGCCCTTCACCCAGGTTCCTCCTCCTACAGTTTATACCACCTCCCAATCGTCCACTCTGCTAAAAGCCATCAGTGGATTAGCCCAGTGATGGGGTGAGTGCCTCTGCACCTTGCTCCCAGACCAGGCCTCAACACAGGAGCCTTTGGGGGACACTCTAGGTCCAAGCCATGGCAGGGGAAGGACAGAGGGAGGGGACGGGCTAGACTTATCCTTTTATCACAGACTCGCTCATTCCTGCAATAACTAGCCACTCCTCTGAGAACATTAATCTTCTGCCCTTGTAACCTAACCACCTCTTAAAGGGCCCACCTCTCAATGCTGGTGTGTGGTGATCAAGTTTCCAGCGCATAAACTTGGGGGACACATCAAAGCATAGCAGGCCACAGTATGTTTTATAAAGAAAAATGTCATATGAGGTTCATCACTTTCTTGTTCCCAAATCCATTGCCCCCCCCCATGGAGATCTCCTGGGTGGGGAAAGGGGGAGGGAAGGCATCACAGACTATGCCAGCAGACCCCACCTGAACCCGAGAGATGCCCCCGGGGCAAAGCGGGGAGGCACCGCCCCAGGATCAACTGGAAACTGGCCTGGGTTTGGACAGGCTCTTAAATGTCTCTGACCAGAGGGCATTGCAGTAGAAAAAGCAAAGCAAGGCCTATGGAAGAAGAGTTGAGAAAAAATGCCCAAGGGAGGCCTAGTGACTTTTTGAAAACACATATCCCCACTGTAGTCCTCACATTAAAGGAAATACAAACATCTAGATTTTTTTTTTTTTTTTTTTTTTGGTACTGGGGATGAAACCCACAGGCATTCTACCTCTGAGCTACACTCCCAGCCATATTTTTTATTCTTTATTTTGAAATGGTCTCACTGAGCTGCAAAGGGCCTCGGTAAGTAGCTGAGGAGACTGTCGGTGAACTGGGAGCCTCCTGTCTGAGCCTCCCAAATGCTGAGATTACAAGCCTGCACCACCATGCCCGGCACAAACATCAAGATTTAAATTAATTAGAGCTGGGCATGGTGGCACAGGCCTGTAATCCAGTACTTGAAAGGCGGAGACAGAAGGATCACAGGTTCAGAGCCAGCCTAAGCAACTTAGTGAGACTGTTTCAAAATTTAAAAAAAAAAAGTAAAAAGGGCTGGGGCTGTAACTCAGAGGTAGAATATCCCTGGGTTCAATCCTTAGTATAGAATAAGATAAACCAAGTAGAAGAAACTTGAGAGAAGGCAGCCTGGAGATGGCTCATGACCGGTCCAGAGCATTCATTGGCTCCACTGCTGATCTACTCTTGTAGTGCCACTCAGCATAAAACCAGGAGGAAGGGACTAGAATTCCCCCAATAGATAGACAGGGCTCTCCCTTCTCTACCCGAGTCTGCATGGTAGAGTCTACATGGTAGACCCTCAGTGAAACATGCTATGCCCACCCTTGTCCTCCATGCAGAACATGGGCCTTCAGGCCAGCTCAATAAAGGGGAAATGGAGCCGCCCCATCTGTGGCACTGGTCTCTAAGCCCAGGAACCCTCGCTGTAGGACCGGCTTTGGCCGGGATACCTTACTACACTCAGCAATCTGCCAAGGTGACAAGGTGGTGTCCTGCGGCTCATCTGTCCTGAGGACCAGCCTTGCTGGAATGATGGACAAGGGTGGGGGTGACTGGGCACAGAGAGAAGTCTGTGTCCCTGCACTTGCTTAGGAAAGTCGGGGCTGGTTTAACGTCCACAGGAACATTTTCAGGGACCAGTTATTAGAATTGTTGTCTAAGTCAGGCATGGGCAAATGGAAGTCCTTTGCAAAATTATTCTTTTCTTGGCTATCAGAGTCATCACTGCCTAAGCATCCAGCCAGTCATGTCCTTTGCCAGCCTGGGCTCTAGTGGCAACTGTGTGGCCTGGGCTGTGTGCTGGCCCCATGTCAGATCCCCAGAGCTCAGACAGGAAGAGTGGAAGATGTCTAGATCTCCCAGACCCTAGATCACACACCATCTTGATGTAATGGGCCCCAGAGCCAAGAAATAGAAAATGAGACCAGAGGGAACAGCCAGGAAACACCCCAAGCGCACCCCAGAAGGTGGCTCTGTGGGCCGCTGCTGGGTGGGTGTGGGGAGTAGTGGTGTTGGCCGGGGGAGGAGAGGCCAGCCTCTACGTGTGTGGCATAGTGGGGATAGGTGTGAACTGCTTCCTCACCCATGGGGCCCGCCTGGACTCACCTGCTTCTTAGATTCATATGGCACTTGTCTCCCAAGGAACTCGAGAAAAAATACGTCGCTACAATTCTTGACCTTGTAATTTCGATAGCAATGCGGACATTAGCGCAATTTATTACCATTTACTACTTCTGCCTTTGAGAGAAAAGAAGATGAAGGTATACGGGAAATAAATCAACTTCTTGTGGACTTCAGCCTAGCTGATGTGGTCACACCGATGAAGCGGCTACCATGTGCCAGACTTTTAGCTAAAGGGACATAAAGGGTGACAAGTCATGACTCCTGCCTTCCAGGAGATCCCAGGCTGGTAAGGGGGGCACGGGCCCCTCAGCGCATCACGGCCTTGGGAACACTGTGAGCGCGTTGCTGGGGTGGGGTTGCCAGGGGGGCAAGCTGGAGGGAGGCTTCCAGAGGGGATCAGGTGAGTCCAAGGGACCAGAAGGCCGTGGGTAATCTGCTCTATTTTGACACCCTTATTGTGTGCCAGCTCCTTCACAAATATGCCGTTCAATTCCAGATAAGGAAGCAGACGCTTAGAAAGAGTTATCACGCCAAATGGCAGAGCCAGGGCTTGAACTCAGAGCCCAGCAACCAGCCAGTTCATTTTCAAGGTCTATCTCTCAGTTTTTGTGGGAAACTCCCGGCCTCTGGCTGGTCTGAGGAAGCCCCCCAGGGAGTAGAGCTGTCTCCAGCCTCCATGCACCTGAGCACCTGCCTCTAAAGGGCCTGCTTTAGGAATCCTTAGCAAGGATTCGACTGTTCATGAGGTCGTGTTGGTTGGGGCTGGGGGTCCAGCGGGGACAGTTCCCGCAGCCTTACAGGGAACTCCACCTGACCCCTATGATTCCTGGTGCCTCCCTGCTAGCCAGGCAGGGGGTGCTTTCCAACCCACCAAGGAGATGCATTTGGCCTGAAAAAGAGAAGCCTTAAGCCGGGTGTGGTGGCGCTCGCTTGTAATCCCCACGCTTGGGAGGCTGAGACAGGAGGATCTCATAGGTTCGAAGCCAGCCTCAGCTACTTAGTGAGGCTCTCAGCAACTTAGTGACACCCTGTTTCCAAATAAAATATAAAATAGGTCTGGGAGTGTAGCCTGGAGGTAGAAAGCCCAGTACCACCAGAGAGAGAGAGAGAGAGAGAGAGAGAGAGAGAGAGAGAGAGAGAGAGAGAGAGAGAGAGAAGCCTGGCTCCTGCCACATGAGCCATGCGCTGGCTCTCCCTGAGGCTGCAGAGCCTCCGCCGCTGGTGCCTCCTCATCCCCGGTTCAGTTTCCTCTCCACACTCGCTGGTTTTGAAGCTCGGCCAAGCCCTTGGTTTTCAGAGATCTGAAAACCAGAAAGCAGCCACATTTTCCTAGAGGGGAGCTCAGCATCCTGCTGGGGAAACCATGTCAAGTTTAAGGTTATTTTAAGACCCCAATTTGTTTTATTCCATGAGTTTAAGGAGACTTTGGAGTTGGGGAACAAATAAAATCACTCTGTCAGAGCAAAGGAGGAACATTTTTGTGTATTGCTTCAAGCTTTTCATGTGACATAAATGATTAAAAGACAACCAAAAGGGCTGGGGATATGGCTTAGTGGTAGAGTGCTTGCCTAGCACGTTTGAGGCCCGGGATCCAGCATTGCAAAATAAATAAACGGATAAATAAAATGAAATGCAACTGGAGCCAGGTAGAGTGGAGCTCATCTAATTCCAGAACTTGGGAGGCTGAGACAGAAGGGTCATGAGTTTAAGGCCAGCCTCAGCAACTTAATGAGACCCTCAACAACATAGCAAGACCCTGTTTCAAAAATAAAAAATAAAATAAAATAGAACTGGGCATGTAGCTTGGAAATAGAATGTCCCAGAGTTTAATCCCCAGTACCAAAAAAAAGGGGAAAAAAAGCGACTGAAAATTCCACTAAAAAAAGAAAATTAATAAAATTTGTCTAATAAGCATATTAAGATTAATAGGGGACTTCCGGGAAGATGGCGACCGAGGAAAGCGGGGCTTAAGAGCCCCGCTAACAACCAATCTCCATTACCACAAAATCAGCGCCTTTCATAGCCAGAAAACACCATCACCAGAGAAAGAAAAAAATCACCAGGCTCCAGAGAGAAAGCGGACTGAGAACAGAGCTCAGAGCCACAGAGGAGATACACCAGCCTCACGCCGAGGACACGGCAGCAGCACCATACTGCCAGCGGCAGCGGTGAGTTCACCGGACGGCTACAGCAAGCCGAGGTGAGCCGCTGTGGAACAGCCAGGCGGGATTTCTCGGCTCAGGGAGCATCTAAAGCTCCCAGTGGCTGAGCTCAGCACATGCTGCAGGGATTCAGAGTGGAACTCAAAACCAAGAAGAAATACACCAGCCTCACGGCTGAGGGCATAGCAGCAACGCCATATTGCCACCAGAGGCAGCAGCGAATTCACCGAATCCAGTACAGCTACATCTGCGTACTCAAGAACAGTGAGTCAAATTGCAGGCCACAGAGGAGAAATCCCAGTACTGTACTCCCTGGGACTTGACCCACTTGGGGAGTAGCGGTGGCAGAGATATCACACCATAGGAGAACGTGCAACCTGGCACCCCCCACAGTCTAAAGCAGCCTCTATCGACTCTCTGGGTCGGAGACTCTGTGATACAACCCAGTAAAGGAGTAGTGGGGTCTGAGACACTACTGACTCGAGATCCAGAGCACCTTAAGCGAAGTCATAGTGACCCAAGGGAAGAACCCAGAGAAGGCACAAACTTCCGAAATCATGGGAAAGAGGAATAATACTGGAGCAATGAATGCCCACAACCCCACAACATCAGAACCCGATAAAACAGAAAATCAGAGATTTCTAGAAGATCAAATCAGGAAAATAACTGTAGAAATAATAGAGGTGCTTCGAAAAGAACTCAGAGAGAGCCAAAAAGAGATAAAGGATGCAATTAATGAAGTAAAGGCCTCAATTCAAAGCACGAACAACCGATTAGACCACATGGAGAACAGAATCTCGCTCTTAGAAGATGATCATTCCAAAAATGAACGCATAGTTTCTAATCTAGGAAAAAATATCCGACAGCAGGAATCTGATATTGAAGAAATATGGGCCCATTTTAAGAGAGCTAACCTAAGAATAATTGGAATAGAAGAGGGAAAAGAAAGTGAAACCAAAGGGATCAACAATCTCTTCAAGGAAGTAATAGCAGAAAATTTTCCAAACATAGAGCAAGAGGTTGATACACAGGTCCAGGAAACTTACAGAACTCCCTTTAGACAGGATCGGAGAAGAGGATCCCCACGCCACATAATTGTCAAAATGACCAATGTGGAAGCCAAGCAGAGAATCTTAAAGGCAACAAAAACAAAGGGCCAAGTGACATTCAGAGGCAAACCAATTAGAATCACTCCAGACTTCCCAAACCAAGTCATGAGAGCCAGAAGGGCTTGGAGTAACATATTCCAAACTCTGAAAGAAAACAACTTCCAGCCAAAAATTTCCTACCCAGCAAAACTTTCTATCAAATTAGATGGAGAAATAAGAAGCTTCCATGACAAACAGAAACTCAAGGAATTTATGTCTTCAAAACCAGCACTAGAGAAAATACTCAAAGAGATTAACTACAAAGAAGAAATAGGTAACACACACCAGAACCAGAGAAATAAGAATTTCCCTCCAGCAGACAACTAAGATTGGTTATCTGTGGAGATTCATTATTTATGTTAGTCTTTTACCTGTCTCTAAATGATATTGTTTGCCTTTATTGTTGTTAATTTTTAGGATTTCTAGTTGGAATATTAATATACCTTCAGATATAGCATTTGGAAATATTTTATCCCATTCTATTAGTAACTTTTAACTCTGTTTACATTGTCTTTGGATATACAATATTTTTTTTATTTTTTAGGGAGTTTGTATACTCTTCTGTTGCCTGTGCCATTGAAATCATATCCAAGAAATCACTGCCAATTTCAATGTTGTGAGGTTTTATGACCCAGATTTTCTCCTAAAAGTTTATAGTCTTAAGATTTATATTTAGGTCTTTTATCTATTTTGAGTTAATATTTATATATGGGATTAGGTAAGGGTCCAATTTTATTCTTTTCCATGTAATTATTATTTTTCAACAATATTTAGTTAAAAGATTATTATTTCCCCCACCAAATGTTCGTGGAAACCTTGTCAAAAATAACTTGACAATATAGGGAAGAATTTAGCTCTAGGCTTGTATTTAACTCCAATGGTTTATATATCTGCCTTTAGAATAGTACTACACTGTTTCAATTATTGTAGCTTTATATGGTTTGAAATCAGAAAATATATATCTTCTAGCTTTGTTCTTTTTCAAGATCGTTTTGGGTATCTAGAGTCCATATTCCATATTAGGATAGATTTTTTTCTGAAAAATAAATATATAAATATATGATAGTTTCACCTAAAAAAAATAGAAAAAAATATTCTCTGGTAAGAAAGAAAGTAAAAAGAAATATTGAAATGTTTTCTTTAAGTTATCATAAGCTTGGTATCAGACAAATGAAACTGTTATGTGAGATTATCATTTTTAATTTTGGATAAATTGCTATAATACTAGATGTCAACCACTAAACCAAGCATGGGAGGGAGGGATGGGGAGGGAATGGGGTGGGGATCGGGTGGGGGCTGACTGGGCGATGTGTGCATGTATGTCTACAAAAGTTTGTATCCCACTATGATGTATGAATACAGTGCACCAATAAAAATAAATAAATAAATAAATAAATAAATAAATAAAAAAGATTAATAGGGGAAAGGAAGGCTCCTGGAACCAGCTGTTCTGTGTCCTGATTCTAAACTATTTGGAGTCGGTCATGAGTCCTTGAACCACGGTGACCATTCCAAATAATTTGGCCTGAATCCGTGTAAGTGGAAACCCACAAAGCAAAACCACTGTCAGCTACCAGCAAGTCTTTTGACAGTTCACCAAGGAAGTCTAACCCTCTAGCCATCCTTGCATGACTGTCACATCCTTAGGTCCTACGGAGATCTGTGGACACGTGGTCTCCAGTGAGCCTTTTTTTTATATACAGATGTTTAAACCCAGGAGCATTCTACCTCTGAGTTACATCCCCAACCCCCTTTCTCTTTTTATTTTATTTTTATTTTGAAACAGGTTCTCTCTGAGTTGGTTGCTGAGGGTGTTGCTAAGTTGCTGAAGCTGGCCTTGAACCTGCAATGCCCCTATCCTCAGCCTCCCAAATACTGGGATTACAGGAATGTGCCTCGCTTCCAGTGAGCTTTTTAGACAGGGCTTACATCTGCCTTCTTGGAAAGACTTTGATGTGTTGAAACGAACAGAATACGATCCCATTTTTTTCCTTATAATATTTTTGAGTAAGTTTAAAAGGAAAGGATAATTTAAAAATTATTTAAAATTATTTTCAATATGCCATAGTAGTATAGCAGTGCTGCCTTGACGTTTTTATAATTCCTATAGTAACAGGGGTAGTTTAACAACCCTGAAAAAGATTAAGGCCATTTTTCTGGGGCCTTGCTATTTTTCCAAGAAGTGAAAAGCCGAGGTTGTCTGTGTTGCCATCTTCTTTCTCCCACTGTGAGATTTTCTTCAGTGAGCACAGGTCTCATCGATCGCCAATAAGCTGTTCAACTGCCTTCAAAGCACGGTCTGCTCCGAGCGGCGCCTTGTGCGTCCTCAGAATTCCCACTCGCAGGGGGGAGGGTCGGCCCTTCCTCACTCTTTCCTGAGGTTTTCATCTTTCTAACTGTTTCCACTTGTGGCTTCCTCCTGTCCACGTCTCACGCTCTGGAAGGTGTCCAGGGGCAAATTCAAAAGCGAACAGTATCCAGTTTGATCATGAATCCACAGAGCCAGCTGTCTTCCCATCTTGGAAACGAGTCCTGTGCAAACAGTGAATTGGAGCTGTCACCCTCTCTGCCCTCTCCCAAACCGCAACCCTGGTCAGAAGTAAAGATGGACATAAACTGAAGTGCATGCACATGCAACTCTGCTTAGTGAAAGAGTTCTCTTTAGAAAGCTGTCCATCTTGAATTCTGCCAGTTTCTTTTTTCGATATTGACTTTAAAATCAGTTGACCAACTACACTGAAAAAAAACCAGAATTATTACTTCACTCTCATAGAAACTATCCTATGGACCCAACTCTCTGTGTGTGTGTGTGTGTGTGTGTGTGTGTGTGTGTGTGTGTGTGTGTCTTTTTCTTTCTTTCTTTTTTGCAGTACCGGGGATAGAACCCAGGGCATTCTACCTCCAAGCTACATCCCCCCCCCAACCCTATTTTTTATTCTTTATTTTGAAACAGGGTCTCACTGAGTTACAAAGGGTCTCACTAAGTAGTAGCTGAGGCTGTCCGGGAACCCGGATCCTCCTGCCTCAGCCTCCAGAATGCTGGGATTACAAGCATTCAGGAGCCCCAGCTAACTTTGTGTCTCTTTACATCACAATTGAGGTCTGTCCCCTCCCTCTCTCCTCTGCCATTTGGAAGGGGGAGAAGGTTGAGGAGAGGGGAGGCTGTGAGAGCCAGATAGAAGCATGAGGAACCTCAGGTATGTCAGGAAATAGGCCAGGTGTGCCAGACTTAAGTTGATAACATGAATGCAGTTAACTTTGCCACAAGTGAGAATTGTACCAGAAATGAAATTTGGCAAATAGAGGGCTGCTTACTTTTTTTGGGGGGTGGGGGGTGGGGGGGGATTAAATCCAAGGGCTTCCTTGGTGTCCTGACGGGCCTGAACAGGTCATCAGATACGTGCAACAAGGGGCAGAGACACCGTCCCCGCCCTGGCAGTGTCTAGTCTCAGTCTTTAAGTACCTGGCTCAGTTTCTGGCTCTAGACTCTGTGCTCAGGTTAGGAGTATGGCTCAGTGGTAGAGCACTTGTCTAGCGTGCTCAAGACCCTGATTTCCCCTGCATTAGGAAAAAAAAAACAAAAAAGGTAGGTGCTCAAGAAAATTTTGATAGTAATCGGTTTGGTTTGGGCTTTTTAATTTTCTTAAATTAATAGAATTTATTTTATTCCTTCTTACCTTGGCCTCTTGCGGAAGGGATACAAGACAGCGCAATAAATTCATATTGAGTAAATAAATAAGTCCTAGCCTTGGTAGCTCCTGGATTTACATGTTCCTTAGTAGAACATGTGGCTTCAAATCTAAACAAGATGTAAAAAGTTAATATAGGTTGCCCGTAATTTTTTTAGACTTCTGCTTTCCTACAGTTTGCAAATGTTATCTTCAAAGAGCATGGACCATTTTTTGTTTTGTTTTGTTTTGTTGTTTGTTTGTGGTACTGGGGTTCCTGGAAACCCTTCTACCTTCAGGCTAAACTCCCAGACCTATTTTCATATTTTTTTTTAAATTTGGAAACAGGGTCTCTTAAGCCAGCAAGCCTGGCTCAGAACCTGCGCGATCCTCCCGTTTCTGCCTCCCAAGCGCGGGGATTACAAGCGTGCGCCACCACGCCTGGCCATCTTTGTTATTTTTAAAAATGAGTATATGTTATCAAAATAATCTACAGAGAAAAGTGAAGCACGAGGATCAAGAGGTGGCCTGCTCCTTCTCTGAGGCTCTGCCCCAGGCCCTACCTGCCTCCCCTGTCCCCACCCTCATCACAGCCTGTGCTTCCTTAGCCTCTCCTCATGGGCCTCCTCGCCTCCCAGCACTGACTAATAATGCTGCTCCCTCTAGCGCCCTGCAGACCCTGTGTGCAGGGCTTAGGCAGAAGAGAGGAGAGACAGGAGTCTTTAAGAAGAGGAAGTAACAGGTGCCACCCTCCAGGGCCACAGGGAGCTCTCACCCACTCCCGAAACCTGAGCAGGACAGCACTGTGGGAGTCCCCGGCCAGGCCAGCCAGACACTGGCTTCCTCCCAAGTGTGGGGTCTCTGCCCCTCAAAAGGAAAGGGCTGCCCTGAGGAAGCAACACAGAGCCATGGCCAGGTGCCATAGAGCACACCTGTAATCCCAGTCAGTACTTGGGAGGCTGAGAAAGGAGGATCACAGGTTCGAGGACAGCACCAGCAGTTCAGCAAGGTGCTCGGCAACTTAGAGAGACTGTTTCAAAATTAGAAAGTAGCCGGGCGTGGTGGCGCACGCTTGTAATCCCCACGCTTGGGAGGCAGAAACAGGAGGATCGCACAGGTTCAAAGCCAGCCGCGCGTGCTGGCTTAGGAGACCCTGTTTCCAAATAAAAATGTAAAAATAGGTCTGGGAGTGTAGCCCGAAGGTAGAAGGGCTTCCAGGAACCCCAGTACCACCAAAAAAAAAAAAAAAAAAAAAAAAAAATTAGAAAGTAGGAGGTGTAGGTCAGAGGTAGAATGCCCTGGATTTAGTCCCATTGTTGGGTGGCCAGTGAGTCCCCCCACATCATAAGGCTCTGGCTTCTGGCCTGGCATCACCATTGGGGGAGCCACCCCCTGTTTGGGGGTTTTCATTAAAGACACGGTGGAGTCTGGCCAAGAGGGCTCAGAGGGGCAGGTCAAAGAACTTCCCAGCCACACCTGGGGAAGCTCAGGAGGTTTGCAAGAGGCACCTCGTGTGCACGTTCCATTCATGCTCCATCAGCCCTGTGAGGTCTCAGAGCCTCGGCGGCTCGTGGGAGCCAGTGAGCTGGAAAGAGGCAGGCAGAGGGCGCTCAGTGCGCTGACCCCACAGCAGTGGGCAAGGAGATGTGGCCATGGGCTTCCTTAGAACCAGCCTTCTTTCCTGGGACAGCTTTATTGAGATATAATTTATATACCACCCAATTTTCCCATTTAAAGTGGGCAATGCAGTGGTTTTTGGTGTATTCATAGTTGTGCGGCCATTACCACCCTCAATCTTAGAACATTTTATCACCCCCCCAAATAGACTTCTCAGCCTTTAGCCATCACCCAGTCACCCCAGGCCTCCCAGCCCAAGGCATGCACTGGCTGGCTTTTTGTCTGTGCAGAGTTGCCCGTTCTGCACATTTTTTGTGTATGGAAACACACCATATGTGGCCTTTGTATCCGACTCCTTTCACTAAATGAGATTTTCAGGGTTCTTCCATTTGTCAGTACTTCATTCCTTCTTGTGAAGGAGTAAGCGCACTCTGTCGTGGCTGTGACATGTTTTCTTTATCCCCTATCACTTGATGGGCATTTGGATTGTTTCCACTTACTGGCTGTTATGAATAAGGCAATGTGAACGTTCCTGTACAGGTTTTTGTGTGGATGTGTGCATTCATGTCTCTCTGGTAGCTGCCACAGCACTGATCTTTTAACAGTATCTATCTGATCTTGTCACTTCTAGCTTAAAAATACCTCGGTGGTTCCCCATTCATTGTTCTTAAAACCAGATTTGAAATCCCCACCTTGGACTACACATCTCTAGTTTCTGGGCCCTCACCAGCTGTACCCCCTCTCTTCTTCCCTTGTTTTGCCCCATTAGGAGACCAGTGCTTCTCTGAGGTTCAGAACCTCCCTCCTGGGCTTAAACTTAGAAGCCCACCCCCAGGGATTTCTGTAACCCCTCCCATCCTGAGGTCTCCACTGACCTGCCTCTCCCCACCCGGGGGAGCCTGCTCTAACACCTGGGACCAGGCTAGGCCCACCTGCCACACACAGGGGACTGCACACATCTCCTTAGCACTGAGCACCACTACGACAGGACCTGGTATGATTTTGTGGTCCCTGTTCTCCTTCTGCCACCGTAAGTTCCAGGGGAACAGGGACTCATTCTTGTTCCTCGGTTTTCCTTAGACCTCACAGACACCTAGCACCCTCAGCTCTCAGTAAATGTGTACCCAGTGAATAACGGATCGCGATGACAATGAACAGCCAGGCGTTCGAAGGATTCCTCTGGCAGGGCACGGTGGTGCACACCTGTAATCCCATCAAAAGCTCGAGGCCAGCCTCAGCAACTTAGTGAACCGCTGTTTGAAAATTAAAAATAAAACAGGGTTGGAAGTGTAGTTAGGAGGTAGAGTGGCCCTGGGTTCAATCACCAGCATCACAAGAAAAAAGGGGGGCTCCTTTGGCCTGGGCATCACCCCCGTGTGAAAAGGAAATTCTAGGGACTGCTGAGGCCAAAAGGACCCCTTTTTCTAGCTCCAGCCGCGTTTCCCCTCACTCACTTGAGGGACTGCTGCTGAAATAGGACTAGGCCTAGGGGAGGCCCCCAGTCATGAATTGAAGCACCCCAGTGGGTCCCAGCTCACACTTGGGTTCTGTCTCCCGACAGAGTCCTACCCACAGCAGGTACCTCTGGGCGGCCCCTGATACCACGTCCACATCAGCCAAGGCGCTGGTGTCCAGGGCTGACATGAGGTGGATTCTTTGAGGGATTTGTGTCTCCGCGGGTTGGGGGGGAGGCACCGTCCCAAGCTGTGTCACCTTTAGTGAAGATGATTGCCTTTATGCGTGTCTTGCCTGAAAACCCATCCTGAAAGAGATTCTAAGAGGAAACTATATATCTCCAGAGACTTCATTGCTTTTTCAAAAGCCACTGTTTTGCTCTCCCCACAGATATGCACTTATTCGGCCATTACCCAGCACATGACGACTTCTACCTCGTGGTGTGCGGTGCCTGTAACCAGCTCGTCAAGCCACAGGTTTTCCAGTTGCACTGCGGTAAGTGGACTCCTGCGCCTGGCCGTGCACCGGGTGCTGCTCCCGCTCCGTCGCCTGCCCTGGGCCCCAGCTGGGTGGCCCAGTGTCTGTCTTCACCCGAGCCTGTGGGTAAACACGCCTGGGGCTGCTGCCTTGGCCCGCAGGGTGTTTTAGAGCTATAGTCCTCCTGCTGAAATGCTTGGTCCTATCAGAACAAATGAGAGAAAACCTACAACTTGTCTGGGTAGATGGGGCTAGACTGGAACCACCTGCCCCATCTGGCAGCCTCTGCAAGCAACCATGGAAAGGGAGAACCTGACTTGAGGGATCACCCCTGCAGACTGACACTTGCTCCCCCAAAAGTGGGACTAGTGAAAGGCTCCCCAAACTTACACAGAGGGGGCTAGAGCCAAAGGCAGCCCAGTTGCCTGGGCCCTGGATTTGCCTCCAGAAATTGGTATACAGGTAAAACTAAGAGTCCACTGGTCCTTCTCCAAGAATTCCCCTTGGTAAGGAAAGGAGACAGAGAAAGAAACCCAAGTGGGTTTGGGAACTCGCTTTCTCTCTGTATCCTAATATCTTTTGTATAGTAAGTTTATTCTGTCGGTCAGCACGGATTCCATTTGGTACAGATGCCGTGGACCTAACAGATAGGATCCGTCTGGCCATGCCCCTCAGAGTTCAGTACACAAGAAGTCACTTAATCTCACTGGGTGGAAGTTTCCTTACCTTTAACAGGAAGTTGGGCCGGCCGATTTCAAAAGCTGTCATATACTCAAAGTCCAGACAACTGTTTCCCAATCTTTTTATTTAATCCTTAGTCTCGTTTGATGGACATAAAGCCTGAATATCCTGCTTTAGTGTTATGGTGGCAAAGCACACTCAATATCATACCTGAAAAAAAATCAAAGTAATTATAATATCAAATGGGCTTTTGCAAGTTACACACATTTCTTCTTTTTCATACTCTGTATTTCTGACTTTCCCCTTTAGGTACCACCACACTGTAATAAATAGGCATAAAGTAAAGTAAATAAATATGTTTGGGACTATAGAATAGTTTATGTATATACTAGTAGCATCTATGAATATGGGTATATTCATACATATCTACATACATATAAAATATGTATTTGTGTATAGGTATACTTTGTGTTTGTAATAGCAAGAGAACTCAGGCTTGAGGGGCACTTCTGTTACCCCCAGACTCTGACAAGGCACAGAAAGAGCCCTAGAAAATGTACACGCTGGGCATGGGAATGTACACCTGTAATCCCAGTACTTGGAAGGGTGAAACAGGAGGTTCGGAGGTTTGAGGACAGCCTTGGCTACTTAGACCCTGTTTCAAAATAAAAAAGGACTAGAGTGTAGCTCAGAGGTAGAACACTCCAGTGTTCAATCCTTAGTACAAAAAAAAAAAAAAAAAAGTGTTGTACAAAGGGCCTGGAGCTCTGGTGAGAGGCGGAGTGCAGCCCCGGCCTCCACTGCGCGGTGAATGTCTCTTCCCTAAGAAGGTGGCTCCTGTGGGCACGCCCAGCTCTAACATTCTCATTTCTGAGTGGGAAAGGAGCAGGCCTGCGGCTGGCATGAGTCGTCCTTCCTGCCCTCTTCCTCCTGGAAGAGAGAAAAGGTCAGACCTCTGCAAAGGGCACTGTGCAAGGCCCGTCGCAGGCGCCACCGGCAGAGGTGACAGGTAGATGTAAAAGCAAAGCCCTGGTGAGAAGATCCCACCCGACAGCAACTGGGTGAACGACCGTGGAAGCTCCGTGACCGCTGCTTCTGTGTGCCTCGTGCGTGTGCAGCGGCAAGCCCATCCTGAACACCGCCATCCTCACTCCGTCCCTCCCTTCCCTCGTCCACAGGGCAGTGCTGCCAGGCTAGACAGAGTCCCGGCCCTGGGGAGCTTGTGGTCTGTCCTAAACCATGCACAGCTTCACCTGGTGCTTAGTGTTCCAGCAGTCTTTGACGGAAGGAAGCTGAATAAGATCAGGAGCCACTGCCCTGCCGAATCTGCCTCAGGGCAAGGCCCCATGTCACCAGCAGAGGAGCCTCCAGCTCTTGACATGGCCGATGAACCTACCTCCCTCTGCCCTAGGCTTTTGGTGCAAGAACCTCACCTCAGCTGCGGCATTATGGCCCCCTGCTCTGAGTCGTGGTAGCAAATTAATTTGGGGCTTTGGGGTTACTGACCTCATCACTGGATGCCTGTTCTCCATTGAGCTTCTTGCTGAGCCAGCCGCCCAGCGGCAGCAGGGACCCAGCCACAACTCAGCAAAGTGAAGCTCGCAGCCTCTCATCTGCCAGGTGTGTGTCCTAGTAATACACACACACTTATCAGGGCCCGTGTTTTATCCACGACCTATATCTTCAGGACCGGAGAACGCAAGGCAGAGCCCAGAACCTTGGTGAGGCTTTGGGGGAGTAATTTTTTAGTTCCCCTAAGAATTTCTCCAATAATTTCATGATTGTCTTAGTTCAAGCTGCTACAGCAATACTCTAACCTGGGATACTGCTAAATGACAAAAAGTTACCCTCACAGTTCTGGAGACTGGAAGTCTGAGCTTGAAGCACCAGCATGAAGAAGCTCTGGCCAGGGCCTCCTGTGGGTCGTACATGGCCAGCTATTTGTTGTAGCCTCGAGTGGCGGCAGGAGAGCTCTCTGGGGCCCCTTTTATAAAGGCAGTAGTAATTTGCCCTCACAAAGTAATTACCTTTCCAAGGCCCTGCCTCCACCCATGGGGGGCTAGGATTTCAGTATATGAATGCGGGGCAAGGGTAGAGGGCGCAGGCGTGCAGTCCACAGCTGTTTCTGTTTTTGCTGTTTTACCTTGGATTACCACTCATGTTTTATTAAGAAAGTCACTGTGCTAAGTGCCATAGCTCTGAGCATGTAAATCCCTCTGCAGCCCTGCGAGGTAGTGAGTCCATCCTGAAGCTGAGGTAGTGAGTCCATCCTGAAGCTGAGCAAGCAGGGGCTTGGGGGGTCTCAAAGCTGGGCATATGCAGCAGCTTTGCACCAGCCAGGGAAGGGCCGGCTTGACCATTGTCTCTCGCCGACTCTGGCATGGAACCCCAATCTATAAATACCTGAGGAAGGCTGAGCTGGGGGTGGGAGCAGGAGCTCGAGCCTTGCGCTGGCCTCCCCGATGTCCCACTACCGAGCTCCATAGAACCTCACTTGGTGTCGGCTGGCGACTCCAAGCCGGCGACAGGCTGTGGAGTCGAAGGACTTGGCCGCTCACCGTGTGACCTTGAGCGGGCCACCTCAGCTCTCTCCACTCCGTCTGCTCACCTAGCACATGGGCGCCCTGCCTGCCTCCTGGGGTCGCGGGCAGCAGGCTGATGCGGGGCCTGCGCTTACTTCCTCGTGCCCTCTCCTCAATGGCACTTTCCAGCTTGTCCCGGCTTGATGGGAGCCTCCCTTCTTAATACCCACAGAGCTCCAGCCTCCTGGGCTGCTCACCACCTTCTGCAGTTATCTGTGGGCCGTGTCTGCTTTCAGTACCAGGAATATCCTCTTTCTTTTTTGTATCCTCAGCTCCAGAAAATGAATTCACTCTGGGTATGGGGCCACATTCACAATCTTGGCATACTGGGCCAAGCTAAACTGAAGAAAAAAAATTGTGTGTGTGTGTGTGTGTGTGTGTGTGTGTGTGTGTGTGTGTGTGTGTGTGTTGTCAGCTGTGAGGACTCTGGAAATTCAGGGTTAAAGGAAACCACTTTCTTACTGAATACTCTAATACCAACTGTTGTAGACTTTCCATACCAAGCAGTTCTCTGCAGACACCAGTCAGGGGTCCTACAATTTAATTCAGTTCTGACACTAACTACCAAGAGTCAGCACAGACCCCACAGGTTAAAGGCTCAGCCCCACAAAACTGTTTTGCGTCCGAGGCCGATCACGAGTTGTGAGTCTGCAGGTTACCCGCCCTTTCGTCCGACTCGGATATAAATCAGGAACCTATCTCACAAACCTGTCCTCAAGTTCAACATTTTGCTGTCATGATTCACAGAACTCAGGGCAACATTTCCCTGGTGTTTACTGGTTTGTCATAAAGGATACAGACGAATAGCCAGAGACACGGAGGGTAAGGCCCAGGAGGGTACCGAGCCCCGGGAGCCCCCACACCTGTGGCTGTCTTGGCCAACACGGGGTCTCTCCGAATGCTCATTGAGGGAGGTTTTGTTCCATTATGTAGGCTGATCAAAACACTGGCCACTAAATACTGCTGCGAACCTCGGGCTCCAGCCCCCATTGAGAGGGACTGAGGGTTCTAGTCTTCTAGTCATTTCTTAGCCTTTCTAGCATGCCCCTCATCCCAAAACAGATGGACCAATCATCTTGCTGACATTTAAAAGACACTCTAGAGATTCCAGGAGTTCTAGAAGCTCTGGGTCAGGAAAATGGGGACTAAAATCAAATACCACAAAAGAAGCCTCCTTCACCCACCACTCAGAAAATCACAAGGGTTTAGCAGCTCTGTGCCAAGCTCTGGAGATGGAGACCAGATGTTTTTTCTTCTTCTTCTTATTCTTATATCACAATGTCACAGTAGCAGGGTGAAAAATAAGATGTAATCACGAATTTTAGATTCAAACAGACCCAAGTCAGAATCCTGACTAACGCTGGCAAGTGGTGTGGCGTGGGGCCCATCACACGACTTTTCCCGGCCCCCTTGTCCTCGTCTACAGAACGAGACGCCAGTCCCTGTAGAGCTGCCCAGAGGAAAAAGTATGAATAATGTTCTGGCACCGGGTAAGGAAATAGAGAAAGGGCAGCTCTTACTGTCAATAAAATGTGGCTATTTTTTATGAAGTTGAGAGTGTCTCATAAAAAATAGGAGAACCCATTGAGTCAGGTGCTCCCGGTCTTTGTTCCTCGCCGGTCACAGGAGATGTGCGCTGAGGGCAGTGAGGGCACTGTCACCTGTGATCCATCTTTATTTTTTTTTAGGGTACCCTTAGTTGTGTTTCTTTTTTTTTATTATTATTGGTGCATTGTAGTCATACATCTTAATGGCATACAAGATGGTGGAGACATACAGGCCAGTTAGCCCTTACCCAATTCCCATGCCATCCATCCTTAGCTAGCCCCACTCTTGGAGGCAAGACCTGTCGGCCTGCGTGTGATGACATGTGCCAGGAGCCCCCAGGGTCTGACATTACAAATACTGGTTTGGATCCTCGTCGGTCCCACTGTCCACTTCTCTGGAAATGCTGTGAAGCCCAGGTGTCTGTCTGGCTTCCCTGCCATGGGCCGCCTGGCTCTGCCATCGTGCAGTTTGGGGTGCTGTGAAGCCCCCTCCCAGGACTGCCCGTCATCCTTCTGTTCCCGAGCCAGTGCCAAGCCGGTGTCCCAGACACAGCAAGTGGGCACAGGCACTGCTTGGAAGCCCTTAGCATGGCACGGGGATGGAGGCCCTATGGGAGCCATGCTTTCTGCCCCCCCCCCCGACCGTGTTGGCTTCCCTAGTCTGTGCCAATGGCCTCTGCATGCTCTTCAAACCTCTAACAAGAAGATCTTGGATTTCCAGGGATCCTTTTGTCTCTAAATTTCCTTAGGTGGGTTGTTAAAGCTAGAAAAGTTGTAGAAATGAAGAAACAGAAACACAAAGCTTCCCTTTGGGGATCCCGATTCCGTTCAGCAGGCATCTCTGCCCATCCCAGGTTGTCCCTCCTGAGGTGGGGCTCGATAGTGTGGCACTGATAGGACAGGGAGGGAGGGCCTGCAGGCTGAGTGCAGCCCCTCCAGGATCCTCTGCTCAGATTCAAATTCCAACTCTACCCCATGGGCTGTGTGACCTTGGATGGGTTAATTTGCCTCTCTGTGCTTTCATTTCTTTATTCTTAAAACAGAATACTGATTTATCTCAGAAGGTCTTCATGATGATTAAAGGAACTTGATTGTGTATGGAAAGCACTGTGATAGAACAAGATTCGCTTTAAGGAAACATTATGCTCTCATTCACGAAGGGATAAGCTTCAGAGATTCAAATTATAATCTTGTCCAAAGGGTTTTCTCTGTGACGGTGAGTGAGAGGGGCACATTTGTCAATCTCCCTTCTGTGTCATTGTAGAATGGGTCCTACCCTCCGCCCAGAGGGTCGTGGCTGGGTCTCCCAAAAGGATACATTTGTGTGCACAGGTCCTCACGGAAGGCAAATCAAGGGGAGGAAGAGCTCTCGGGAGGGAGAACCACGTTATTATACCCAGTAACTGTGCACTTTTAATCAACTCAGAATGTTGTAATTAAAGAAAATGTAACAGGTAGATCCAAGTTGGAGTTTTAGAATTGGGTTGAGCATTTATGAAGTTGTACCATTTACCTTAATTGAAAGAAATATGGCTTTTTTCTTTCTTTTCTGATAGATTTACATAACTAACTCCTGTAAAGCCAGGTTTCTCAACAGGGGCTCTGCTGAGATTTTGGCCCATACACTTCTTTGCCATGGGGCCCTTCCTATGTATTACCAGAGGATCTGAGCAGGTTCTTTGCCTACTACCTACTAGATACAAATAGCAGTCACCACCCTGTCCCTAATCTCTATTTGTTTTCATTTATGTAAATATTTATGTGCAGTGCCAGGGATCAAGCCCAGGACCTCACACATGAGAGATGAACACTGTACCACTGAGCCACGTCCCCAGCTCCCTACTCCAAACCTTGGCAACTGAGCTGGGCATGGCGGCGCACGCTTGTAATCTCAGCATTTGAGAGGCTGAGACAAGAGGATTGTGGTTCACGGACAGCCTCAGCTACTTAGTGAGGCCCTTTGCAACTCAGTGAGACCCTGTTTCAGAATAAAGAATAAAAAAAATAGGGCTTGGTATATAGTTCGGAGATAGAATGCCCGTGGTTTCCGTTCCTAGTACCATACACACAAAAAAAAAAGAATAAAAAATAGGGCTGGGGTATAGCTTGGAGGTAGAATGCCCGTGGGTTCCACCCCCAGTACCACAAAATAAAATAAAATAAAAATCTTGGCAATTAAAAACGTCTTCAGGCCGGGCGTGGTGGCGCAAGCTTGTAATCCCCGCGCTTGAGAGGTGGAGACAGGAGGATCGCGCAGGTTCGAAGCCAGCCTTGCTGGCTTAAGAGACGCTGTCTCCAAATAAAAATATAAAAAAAATAGGTCTGGGAGTGTAGCCCGGAGGTAGAAGGGTTTCCAGGAACCCCAGAACCACCAAAAAAATTAAAAATATAAAAACATCGTCAGGTATTACCAGTATCCCGTAGGGGACAAGACGCCCCTCATTTGAGAACCACTCAATATATAGAATATAACACACCCCATTTGTCATATTACATTCCGTGCTTTTTTGGACGTCAGCTCTCTTCCTGAAGTAAAAGGCATGCACTCACACAACACCCAGAACTAACTGTGGAATCACAGCCATATATAGGAAGTTGGCTGTTTCACCTTGCTCGGAGCTGGTCATCAGGTCATTTCCCCATCACAGGTATGTACAGAAGTGTAAAGCAAACCATCTTACAGAAGGCCATAAAGTTGCAATCAAAATTCTTTTAGTGCCAGGTGTGATGCTACACACCTGTAATCCAGTACTTGGGATGCTGAGACAGGAAGATAGCAGGCTCCAGGCCAACCTCGGCAACTTAGTAAGACCCTGTTTTAAAATAAAGACTAAGCCGGGCATGGTGGCACACGCTTGTAATCCCAGCATTTGGGAGGCTGAGACTGGAGAATCGCAGTTCTCGGAGAGCCTCACCTACTTAGTGAGGCCCTCCGCAACTTAGTGAAACCCTGTTTCAAAATAAAAAATAAAATAAAAAATAGGGCTTGGAGGTCGAATGCCCCTGGTTTCTATCCCTAGACAGACAGACAGACAGACAGACAGACAGACAGACAGACAGAAAGAAAGGGAGAGAGAGAAAGAAAGAGGGAGAGAAAGAAAGAGGGAGGGAGGGAGGAAGGATGGATGGATGGATAAAATAAAGCTAGGGGCACATCTCAGAGATAGAATGCTCCTGGGTTCAATCCCCAGTACAAAATAAAATAAAATAAAATAAAATAAAATAAAATAAAATAAAATAAAGCTGGGGGTGCAACTCAAAGGTAGAATATCCCTGGGTTCAGTTCCCAGTACCTAATAAAATAAAATAGAGCAGATGGGTGTAACTCAGAAGAAGAATATTCCTGGGTTCAATCTCTAGTACCAAAAATAAACAAATAAAATAAATCTTAAAGGCAAAAGATATTATCCAGATCTTACAGAATTTTTCAACAACGTTTGCCTCTCATCTCTTAAGCAGAGAACCACACAGCCCCACACCCCACCCATCAGACAGAGATAATCCTTGGATGTCATTGCAGTTTTTTTAAAAATGGTGTAGAACCAGGGAACTGAGATGCCATTCAACAGACAAGAGAGCATTCCATTTTCTCCCTCTTCCTCAGCGAGGGTTTTTCACTCCCTCTTCTGATTATATTTTTGAATGCCCTTCAAGTAGCTGTTTTGCATGTTGATGGTGATGCAGTAGAATTTAATGAACTGTGAGCTATAGCAGAGAGGCTGAGCAGCAAAATAAATGAGTGGCGATGGCTCGCTCCTGGAGTGGGGCCTGGCATGTCCTGGCTGGTACCTTCCTCCTCCTGTGTACATCCAGATGCCAGTACTGGTTGGGTACCAGCAGCAGCCCACCCTACGGTGCTGTACAGGAGAGCCAAATTAACGAGGCCCCAAGGCTGCCCCAACTGTTCTTATCTACCTCCAGGTGACCTCTGGTTGAGGAAGTGACAAACTATTTGTGCTTCTGAGCCCTAGAGGAAGCTAGTCCCTGCCGGTGTCAGTGCTCCCGGACTTCCCAGGGCATCAGGGGCACTATCACCAGCTAACCAGCCTGCCAGGACTATCCTTCAGAGGTGATGATGCCGCATCACAGGGCTTAGGGGCTTATGCCAGTTAAGTAGGGTTTGTTTTTTGAGATGAAATATTTATTGTTATTTTTGTTAGTTGTCTTTTACAAAACTAGCTCTTTTTTTTTTTACACCAGAGAAGTGTAATAGCTAAAGCAAATTGGTCTGATCAAATATAGTCTTTGTCAAGTCTGACAGCACTGATTAATAAGCCTTGGCAAAAGCCTGTGGATCTGGGAAAACTTATATTGTTAGGGTTTTTTAAACTTTAATTTGGTCAATGTATTCCTAATTCAGAATTAGCTCCTGGTATTGATGTATCTTTGGGGCTCTTGATGATCAGAAACAACAGTGTTCTTTGTTTTGGTTTCCCCCCCATGGTTTCTGGTGAAGTGCAGCTACAATACATCTTAGAGAAATAGGAAAGAAGCAAAGGACCCATTAGCAACTGATTGCACCTTAAACCAAGCACTGCAGTGAAAAGAATCTAAAATTGTGGGAAGTTTTTTGGCGGTGCCAGACATCTAACCCAGGTCCCTGTACCTGCTGGGCAAACACTCCACCACTAAGCTACAATACAGCCCCAGATGTTTTTCTCTACTTCAAAATTTTATATTTTGAACTTGCTACTGCTCAAATTAGAATCAGTACTGGATCAAGAACATAGCATTTTGACCTGGTCCAGGCCCTGACTTTTCTTTTCACTCTAGTTAGAGAACATAAACACAATAACAACTAAGCTAACATGCTATGGAGTACCTACTGTATGCTAAGAATTTTTATGTATTATTTACTTCTTACATCACCCTAAGGTGCTATGGTTGTGTAGTCTTTATCTCACAACCAAGGAAGACTTAAAGTTTCTAAGAAATTTGTTCAAGCTGGGGGCTAGGGTTTATGCCTGTAATCCTAGTACTTGGGAGGCTGAGACAGGAAGATCACAGGTTCATACCCCACTTCAGCAACTAAGTGAGGGTTGCATCAGCTTAGCAAGACAGTTTCTAAATAAAAAAACAAAATAGGGCTGAGTATGTAGCTCAGAGATAGAATGCCCCTGGGTTCAAATCCCAGGGTTACAGAAAATAAAAATATAAAGGGCTGGGGTTGAATGTTGGATGTACATTGCCCCTGGGTTCAATCACCAATTCTTTTTTTTTTTTTTTCACAAAAAAGAAATTTGTTCAAGATCAAGAGAAGTGAGCCAGGTGTGGTGATGCACGCTTATAATCCCAGTACTTGGGAGGCTGAGACAGGAGGATTGCAGGTTGTGGACAACCTCAGCTACTTAGTGAGGCCCTCTGCAATTTAGTGAGACCTTATTTTAAAATAAAGAATGAAAAATAGGGCAGTTCACGGACAACCTCAGCTACTTTGTGAGGCCCTTTGCAACTCAGTGAGACCCTGTTTCAAAATAAAGAATAAAAAAATAGAGCTGGGGGTGTAGCTTGGTGGTAGAATGACCCTGGGTTCCATCCCCAGGACCAAAAAAGAAAAAAGAAAAAGAAAGGAAGGAAGGAAGGAAGGAAGGAAGGAAGGAAGGAAGGAAGAAAGAAAGAAAGAAAGAAAGAAAGAAAGAAAGAAAGAAAGAAAAAGAGTTGGGGGTGTAGCTTGAAGATAGAATGCCTCCTGGGTTCCATCCCTAGTACCGAAAAAATAGAGGGGGTTGGGGGTGTAGCTCGGAGGCAGAATGCTCCTGGGTTCAATCCCAGTACAATAATGATGATGATGATGATGAGGAGGAGGAGGAGGAGGAGGAGACAGAACCATCCACCACTCACTTGCTTGGAGGCTTGGGATTTCAAATTCCCTGCAACACCACAGCTACATTTTGATGCAGGAAGCTCGGTTTCATCCCCTAGAGGATGCTGGAGAAATGACAGGTGCTTCATTTCTCTTTCACATCTTTCTGATCTACAACACTGATCGTGTCTGCTTATTTACATGGGTGAAAAACATAGACACAGTTTTGAGGAAAGGGAGGAATAAATTAGTGATCATGAATATATTTCTTTTGTTTGGGTTTATTTTGGTTTGTTTTGGTGGTACTGGGGATGGAACCCTTCTATCTCCGGGCTACACTCCCAGGCCTATTTTGTATTTTTATTTGGAAACAGGGTCTCTTAAGCCAGCACGGCTGGCTTTGAACCTGTGCGATCCTACTGTCTCAGCCTCCCAAGCACGGGGATTACAAGCATGCGTCACCACGCATAGCCCATGAATGTATTTGAATAGACTTTTAAGTATTAGAGAGTAAAAAGGGATGCTTATAGAAGAGGTGATGTGGTACTGCAAGAAAAAGAAAAAAAAGAGGTGACATGGATACCACAGGTGTCTTCCTGCATGGTCTGCCTGCAGTTTCTTATCTCCAACAAATAAGCAGATCCATGAGACTCGCAAACAGTAGGTAATTTCCTCCATGTTCAATAAAATTCCCTTTTTGCCTATTTCCATGAGCTGAGTAGAAATGTTGCAAATAAACTATGGCAGATGTAATGGTTTGCTCAAATTTAAAAGTGGATTAACAGAGCCAGGCATGGCAGTGTGTTCCTGTAATCCCAGAAATTGAGAGGCTGATACCGGAGGATCACAGTTTTGAGGACAGCCTAAGCAACTTAGGGAGACTTGCAGCAACCTAGCAAGACCCTGTTTCCAAATAAAAAATAAAATACGAGCCAGGTGTGGTGACACATGCTTATAATCTCAATACTTGGGAAGCTGAGACAGAAGGATCGCAGGTTCAAAGCCAGCCTCAAGCCGGGCGTGGTGGCGCACGCTTGTAATCCCCACGCTTGGGAGGCAGAGACAGGAGGATCGCGCAGGTTCGAAGCCAGCCGCGTGCGCTGGCTTAGGAGACCCTATTTCCAAAATGAAAATGTAAAAATAGGTCTGGGAGTGTAGCCCGGAGGTAGAAGGGCTTCCAGGAACCCCAGAACCAGCAAAAAACAAAAAAACAAAAAAAAAAAAAAACAAAGCCAGCCTCAACAGCTTAGTGAGGCTCTCAGCAACTTAGTGAGATCCTATTTCAAAAAAAAAAAAAATGTAGCCTGGAGGTAGAAAGTCCCTGAGTTCATCCCCATTACCATAAAAAATAAAATAAAATAGGGCTGGGACATAGCTCAGAGGTAGAATGCCCCTGGGTTCAATCCCCAGCAACACACACACACACACACACACACACACACACACACACACACGTCAATGGATCTTCATAACCTTAGGATTATTAAATTCATCTTTATCTTTAATTTAGAAAGGCCTATGCATAATCTCATCAAAGCCTATTTCATGGAAGGTGAAGGTTTATGAAGCGCCTACTATATTTCAGGCATTATTGTAGGACTGAAGATACAGTGGTGAACAAGACGGAGCAGGTCCTGGCCCTTTCAAAGTTTATGTTCAGACATGTTAAACAACATAAATACACAAGAGCTGGTATGAAAGGTCCCTGCCAGCAGAGAACCCAACAAGAACATGGACAGGCAAAGCAGGTCAGAGGCCTTCAGAGTGGTGGCCAAGGACCACAGCACAGTCCGGTGGCCAGAGTCAGGAGCTTGTGTTTTATTCTGCGTGTGGTGGGATAAGCCTGTAGGGCTTTGAATAAGGGAAAGACATAATCTGGTTGGTGTTTTTCAAAGTTCCTTCTAGCCAGGCATGGTGGCATATACTTGTAATCCCAGTACTTGGGAGGCTGAGACAGGAGGATCACAGGTTTTGGAATAGTCTCAACTTCTTAGGCCCTTCGAAACTTAATGAGACTCTATTTCAAAATAAAGAATAAAGAAAAATAGGAGTAGGGGTGTAGCTCAAAATTAGAATGCCCTGGCTTCAATCCCCAATATGCCAAAAAAAAAAAAATTCTTCTGGCAATGCATCCTGGGAAATACCTGGTTGGAGACAGCCAATTATGGCGTATCGGTGAGGGTAGAGAGAAGAGGCAAACCTCAGATCAAGTTGGAAAACAGCTGACCAGATTTACTGATGGATTGGGTTGGATTGGTTTGGGTTGGATTGGATTGAGGAGGATCCAACATTTGTTTTGAGTTGAGGGGGCGTGGCTGGTGATTTAGCAGGCAAAGCCTCAGAGGATGCTGTTGTGGAAACCAAGAGAAAGGTATGTGTTCTCGAGGCCATGTCGAGCACAAGATGCTGGATGAGAAAAGAAAGGGAGGAGGTCATTAGATTGGCCACCGGAAGGTTGCTGCTGACTTTGACAGTCGTTGTTTTAGTTGTACCTGGGGATTGTTTTCCAAGTGCAGGTGACTTTGTTCTTTTATGCCAGCAGCACAGTAAGTGTTTGATCTGTGTTTGTCTGAGCTGGCCCCTCTGCCACCCTGTGCCCTAAACCACATCCCTATGTCCTGGAGTAGAATTACTGAGCGACAGGAATGCCTGGAGCTGCTGAGGACCTGGACTTGCTCTCTGCATCCCTGAGTCCCAGCATGGACCACACTTCCTGACTTCCCACAGACACCCACAAGTGTTTAGGATGAACAGGTGGACAGACAGGCAAAAGGACGGACTCCTCTGATCCTAAATTCAACTGCTTTTGGCACCTTCTATTTCATTGACATTAGCAGATATGATAGCTATCAAAAATGCATATCTACTTCTCTCTTTCTCTCTCTCTCTCTCTCTCTCTCTCTCTCTCTCGCTCTCGCTCTTACACACACACACACACACACACACACACACACACACACACACACCAGACTAAGAGTTTTGGGGTACCAGCAACATTCTATGATGTTCACCATTAGAATCCCTGAGTTAAAGCTGGGCATGATGGCGCATGCTTGTAATCCCAGCATTTGGGAGGCTGAGACAGGAGGATCACAGTTCACAGACAGCCTCATCTACTTAGTAAGGCCCTTTGCAACTCAGTGAGACCCTTTTTCAAAATATACTTTTTTGGATGGATGGATGGATGGATGGATGGATGGATGGATGGATGGATCTTAGAGAAAAGAAAAGATGGGAAGAAGCCAGCAAGGAAGGGAGATTGGTTTGCCAGTCCTGTCTACAGGAGCAGCCACAGGTAACGAGTATGTTCATTTGGAGGATCTGGCTCCTTGGAGCATGGCTGGTGGGGTGCGCGGGTGCCTTGGTCCCTGAGCACAGCTGATTTCTGGAGGGCTCTGGCTGCAACATGACCTCCAGCTTCTGACTCATGGCTGGCACATCCTGGCTTGCAGGCTGCACAATCCATTCCTCAGAGCTGTGTCAGCCAAGGAGAATTCAGATAGCAGTCATTGCTTTATTTAAACCCGAGTAAAAAATGTTGCCAGCACTGATGCAAATGTCATTTTGGAATCTCCCCACCCTGTGCAATGGGTAGAGCACTGTCTCCCAATGTTCCTTCTCTGGAAGATCTCAGCAAAAGCTGGGTGGATGCACACCCCTGGCAGAGGGTGCCGAGCCCCTCCTGGGTAATAGCATAGCAGTTACTAGAGTATGAAAGCGCCAAGAGTTCTTGCAGCCAAAAAACAGAAACATATCTTTTTCACATTGGAGTTGCATCTTTCTTAACTAAATTCATCTATGTGCACTGGGCAACAATAACAACAACAATAATAATAATGCACTTTTGTCCAAATGATACGGCCCCAGCCACAGCTCACTCTTTCATCTGGTATCTGAACAGAGAAACAAAGGTCTTCCCCAAACCTGGAGGAGAAACTGGCCTACCAAACTTGCCTACAAGACCATCTGCCATCCCCACACCTTCTGCTCTGTACTTTATGAGCAGACGGGCTTTCAAAGGTGGTTTAGCTTATACATGATTATCACCTCACACCCTGATGCTGGACCCTCGCACCATCTCAACTCAACACTCCACTGTCCTGGTTTTCCTTTGCGGAGGGCACGAAGATCTACCTCCAGAAACCTGCATGCAGCTTGCTTCAGTGTGAGCAGGTCTTTGAAGAAGCTTCCAAGACTTCTTATTACTTTTTTTTTTTTTTTCGATACTGGGGATGGAAGCCAAGGTCATTCTACCTCCAAGTTACCCCCAGCCCTATTTTTTTTTTATTATTCTTTATTTTGAAACCAGGTCTCACTGAGTTGCAAAGAGCCTCACTAAGTAGCTGAGGCTGTCCTTGAACCATGATCCTCCAGTCTCAGCCTCCCAAATGCTGGGATTACAAGCATGTGCCACCACACCAGGCTGCCCTCTCATTTCTAATATCAAAGTGTTTCTTTTCATTGGGGTACAGTCCTGTGGCAGGGTTTCCTATGCTTCCCCCAGAAGAGAGTGCTGTTTCACGGTGCATCTCCCAGGGAATGGCGGCCTGGAACACAGGCAGCACTGAACTTCACAGTCATGAACCTTCTGGCCACTCTTCCTAGAAAACCAGTGCCCATTGGTTATGCTCTGTAGGAAAAACAGAGGCAATAGATAGGCCCAGGGGAAATGCAGATTGAGGGGCAAAATGATGAAAGAGGAAGTCAACAATTTCACCCATGAATCTCACTTCACATGGAATGAACCATATTTTTTTTCCCCCGAGAAAGCAGCTATAATCTTTGTTTTACAACACTGGAACTACATATTGTGTCTTAAGGTAGGGTTTTTTCCCTCCCTTAACAAGCACTATTATTTATTTGTTTGTTTATTAACATCATAGGTACTTTGCTTTTCTGGCCCTGAATTATTTCTTCAAGTTCTCGATCTCTCTTCAGAGGTGCAGTTTTCTAAGACAAGCATTGCTGGGTGTGCATCCCCGGCCGTGGTTGTCGGTTCTCTGCTGCCTCTGTGGGTGGCTGCCCCACCCCATTTGTGACCTCCTTAAGCAAGTACTTTCTCACACCAGGCAACCTTCTTAACGACACTCCAACAAACCCGTTAGTGTGAGGGTAACATTGACAGGGGCTCTGCCTGACCCCTCATTTAGTGACCCGCTTTACTGTCAACTCTGTGGTGCCACTACTTCTAAGTACATATGAGTCAGGTTTACCAGGCATTTATGGAAGCAGGGACTGGGCAGTAATTCTGTTCAAATTCTACCACCTTCTCAGCCCACCTGCCCCTGTTGGACACCCACTGCTGGGCTGCTAGTGTTTGGCGGTAAGGAACCTCCAGCCTTTACAACCTCCACTACCACTCCCTTTTGGTGCTGGGGTGGAACCCAGGGACATTCTATCCCTGAGCCACACTCCCTATCCTATTTTATTTTTTATTTTGAAATGGGGTCTCCCTAAGGTGCTGAGGCTGACCCCAGACCTGCCATCCTCCTCTCCTGTCTCAGCCTCCCAAGTACTGGGATTTCAGGTGTGTACCAACCACACCTGGATACAACCATGATGCCAATGGTGGTAGTGCAGAGGGGGACTGGGAGGAGGAGGAGTGCCCCAGAGAGCTTCCCTACTCTGTGGCGTGTAACGTTTGCAAGCCAAGAAACCCCTGGACCATTCTGACCTCTGTGGTGCCCAGTGCACAGGTGGCTCATGCTTGTAATCCCAGTGTTCAGGAGGCTGAGACCAGAGGATCACAGTTTGTGTACAGCCTCAGCTCTTTAGTAAGGCCCACTGCAACTTAGTGAGATCTTGTTTCAAAATAAAGAAAAAAAAATAGTTTCCATCCCCAGACCCGCAAAAAATAAAATTAAATTAAAATAAAGTGCTATGGCCCTTGCTTTTCATATTCCACTCCTCTCTCCCTCCCCAGGTGCCCATGATACTTGCAGACCTGTCATCAGTGCAGTTCGATCAATATTAACATGATCCTGTGTTGGCTCGGGATCGAGCTTGGGTTTGTGTGCATGAGTGCACGTGTGTGTAGTGCCAGAGACTGAACCCAGACCTCAGGTGTGCTGGGCAAGTACTCCGCCAATGAGCAACCCCCAGCCCTGGGTTTTAGCCCTAGGTTTTCTCCTTGATTTTTGACTCACCGTATAGCTGGCCCTGGTATTGTACTGCACGGCAGCACAGGCTGGGGAGGAGCCATCCACCTGGTTTTGATTTTGCTTGGTGAGTTCTTGGGGAGAACTCTCTTCTCCTGAGGTGCAGGTGGCCCTGTATGCTTCTCACGTGTCTCCCACGTGGCTTCCCCCACTCATCTGTCGGAAATTCTTGGGGAAGAGCAAACAAAAGGCCCCATACCAACTGTTAGCTATAATATTTTCTTGAGTCCAGGATGCCACTAACAGGAAGACTGCACATCAGTTGAATAGCATCTTTCCCCGGGTGCCAGAAGCACCTGGAGGACAGTCTGCTCAAGCAGCCAGCATCAGCAAGTGGGAAGAGATTGGGACAATGCATAGAACCGGGTGAGGAAGGTGCCAAGAGCGACTTCTAGTGCTTCAGGCTCGGCCAGTCTAATGAACCCACGCGCTCTGCTTCTTTTCTTCTGGGAGTTAGCGACTTCACCTTCCCTTTGGGTAGAGTTTAGTTCAGAGTACAAAATAATGGAGCTGTAATGGTCTGAGCGCTTCCTGTTTCTTGTGATACTCCTGATAAATGTCATGTAAATTGACCTGGCCCCATAGCAACCAGGCCACACAGAATAAAATCACACCACTGCCAAGTGTTCATTTAGGTGTGTGGTTTCAGTTTTCAAATATAAAGGGTGGTGAGGGGGTGGCCGTGCTATTGTTTTATTTCTAGTGCAATTTATGGTGGTCAGAGAATGTTAGATATGTGATCCATTTTATAACATGATACTTCCTTTGTGACTAGTTAGTGTATGGTCCGTTATGTAATACCACCATCTATCTATCTATCTATCTATCTATCTATCTATCTATCTCTCTGTCCCTCCCTCCTCCCTCCCTCCCTCGTGGGTTTCCATATATTTCTTAATGTTTGTTCAAGTCTTGCATATTCTCACCATTTTTGCCTGCTTGTTCTGTTATTTCTGGGCAGAGTTTTAAATCTCCAGTGATGGTTGTAAGATACTGGTCTCTCTCATAACTCTGACAGCTTTGCTCTGCAATTGAGACTGTGCGTTTTGGTGCATTAAAGTTTGACAGGCGGCATCTTCCTGCCTATTAATGCTTTGCTTTAGGTTCTATATTTATCTGATTAACATCGCTACCCAATATTCTTTTGGTCAATATGTATTTGCCTCATCATCTCTGGTCTTTTATTTCCAACTTTTCTGTGTCATTTTGTTTCAGGTGTCTCTCTTGAAAGCAGTATATAGCTGGCTTTTCTTTTTAAAAAATCATATAATGCCTTTTATAGTTTTATTCATTTATATTTACTGTGATTACTTGATATGTGGACTTCATTTATATTTATTTACCTTGCTATTTGTTTGCTTTGCTCTTTTTGTGTGTGTGTGTGTGGTACTGGGGTTTCTGGAAGCCCTTCTACCTCCGGGCTACACTCCCAGACCTATTTTTACATTTTTATTTGGAAACAGGGTCTCCTAAGCCAGCGTGCGTGGCTGGCTTCAAACCTGCGTGATCCTCCTGTCTCTGCCTCCCAAGCGCGGGGGATTACAAGCGTGCGCCACCACTCCTGGCTGCTTTGCTCTTTTATCCTGCCTCCCATTAGAGTAGAAAATTTTTCTGTACCCTCTTAAACTGTTTTTCCTTTTTCTAGCTTGGCCACAGTAGATTTTACTTCTAAAATTCTATCTAGCCAGGTGTGGTGGCGCACGCTTGTAATCCCAGCATTTGGGAGGCTGAGACAGGAGGATCTGGGTTTGCAGACAGCCTCAGCTACTTAGTGAGGCCCTCTGCAACTCAGTGAGACCCTGTTTCAAAATATAGAATAAAAAATAGGGCTGGAGATATAGCTCGGAGGCAGAATGCCCCTAAGTCCCATCCCTAGTACCACAAAAATAAATAAAGTTCTATCTAAGCCGGGCATGATGGCACATACTTGTAATCCCAGTACTTGGAAGGATGAGACAGGAGGACCGCAGGCTTGAGTATAGCCTCAGCAATATAACGAGGCTCCTAGCAACTTAGTGAGACCCTGCTTCAAAATAAAAAAATAAAATAGGTCTGTTGGTATAGCTCAGAGATAGAATGTCCCTGAGTTCAATCCCCAGTACCAATAAACCCAGAACCCCCTGCATACTTCGCCTACTAAAACTCAACTGGTATTTACAACAAAGAGCTGAAACCATAGTCCAAACCCCTGACCATGCATTCTCAGCCTATGACTCACAGTGGGATTAGAGGCTCTTTGATTAATTTAGAGGGTATGAACTTTTTACTAATTCACTGTTTTATATCCTGAGGTGCTTTGGGAGCATCTCTCAAGTTCAGAGTAATACATCCATTCCCAACTCCTAAACATCCATCTTTCAAGTTCATTTTGGAGTGTCCTGAAGTAGGATTGAACAAAGGAGAACTCAGAACTCTGTTAGGGTCCAGCGCCAGGGCCCATTTCCACAAGTTGGATTTGTCATTTGAAACAATTTCCAGAAGGAACATCAGGGGCTCCTTCTCCCTGCTGACCTTCTGCACGCCTGTCCCTCGGCTCAAGCCTGAATGTGCGTAGAGATCCCCCTGGGGCACCCAGGTAAGGTGCAGTGTGAGTAGGGGTCTGTACTCCTAACGCCTCCCCTGGCGGCGCTGGTGTGTTGGGTCCACAGACCTCACTTTGGGGAACAAGTACTGGGAGTTTAGCTGGGAAGATTGGGGCTTCGGCTCTTGGCTAGCATTCCTTGATACTTTGCAGAAGAAAAAAAGGACACCAGAAGAAACGATCTCCACTGCTGGTTTGGGGTTGAGGATTCTTCTATTTCTGAAGGTCTCCTAAGGTCTGGCAGGGCCCGCTGGGTCCCCACTGCAGCCCAGGTGAGACGGGCTGAAGGCGAGCGTTCATGCAGCGCTCTGTGAAGCCCTGCTGCTCTCACTCCAGTCCCTCTGCCACTCTCCTGAGGTCCATACTCAGGCCCATCGCTGTGTCAGATGTGACTCCTGGAAGTCAGTGCCCTGAGAAGGGGCCCACTCAGGGCTGAGGCGGGCTTCCTGGTAATTTATGTTAGAGATGAACAGAGGTACACTTTTAAATAGTAACCAGGAAAAAGATTCCCTCCTGTTAAAGGGGACCCGTTTATAGGACTCAGCTGTTGAGGCTCAAGGGTAGCATTAGGCTTAAGTTTAATCTTCTGTATACCGTAATTTACAGCACCCAGCAAAGTATTGTGCGTACAACTCTTTCGGTCATTTGCCATGATAAATAGCTATTGCTCTTGGCGGAACAGAAGTGCCATCCCGGCTCTCCAGCTATGAATATTGAATCAGCTCAGGCAGGTTTTTGCTGTACGTTTCCTAAAGGAGAACACACACACACACACACACACACTGATCACATCTCCCGCCTGGTCTCAACTGCCGTCTCCCTGCCACGTGCACCAGCCAGCTCTCATCCAGGCGGCAGTGCTAAGGTGTGAAGGCCATGCAAAGCCCCCGTGACCGTTCCCATCACACGTCCAGCTAATGGCTGCACTTCAGCACCAAAGAGCTATCAGGGAGAAGAATCTTTTGTGGGCAGGAGGCACGGGCAGGGGGCAGGAAAGCAGAGAGGCAATAATGGGATGCCTGAAGAAGGTGTGATTTTGTTGGGTTCCTGATAGTGAGAAGATGTCAGCAAGAAAAATTAAAACTCATGGAGACCAAACGGGATGCAGAGAGACAAACGAAGCTCTGAATCTCTCAGGATCCAGGTTTTAGAAACTCAGAGCCAGCGGGTGTGGTGGCGCGTGCTTGTAATCCCAGCATTCGGGAGGCTGAGACCGGAGAATCTTGGTTCGCGGACAGCCTCAGCTACCTGGTGAGGCCCTCAGCTACCTGGTGAGGCCCTCTACAAATTAGTGAGACCCTGTTTCAAAATAAAGAATAAAAAAAAAAGTAGGGCAGAGGTTATAGCTCTGAGGCCAAATGCCCCTGGGTTCCAGACCCACCAAAACAAAAAAAGCTCAGAGCCAGGCATGGTGGCACACACCTGTAATCTCAGTACTTGGGAGGCTAAAACGAAAGTATCCCAGGTTCGAGGTCGGCCTCGGCAACTTAGGGAGGCCCTGTTTCAAAATAAAGATTTAAAACAGAGCTGAGGATGTAGCTCAGAGGTAGAATGTCCCTGAGTTAATCCCCGGTACAACAACAACAACAACAAAAAAAAAAAAAAAAACTCAGAGATGTATGTATCTTCTGCCAGGTTTGTCTTAATTCAAATACTTTATTCTCTGCTCCTAAGAGGAGGCGAACTCGATATGTAAATAGAACAGTCAGATAAGCGGCCGTGCCATCTTATTCTAGATCCCTTCAGTCTGAGCCAGCTGGTCACCCTACACTCAGCTTCTAGAAATGCCCCCCTCAGCCCCAGCTCCTTTCCCACCAAAGAGCTTTCCCCCCCTGAAGGACCGGAACCCTTGCGTTCTTTGATTGGCCTTAGGTTCATGAGAGCCGCAGCGTGCAGAGCCTCGGGTGAGGTGTTAGGATGAGGGTGATGGAGGGTGCCGCTGGCCGCTTCCCAGCGCGGTGACACCGAGTCTCTCTTCCTGGTTGCACTCCCCAGCATCGCTTCTGAGCAGCGACTCTCTGGAAAATGGTCCCCTGGATAACAGCATCTCTCGTGGCTTCTGTTCCCACTGCTGCCTTCCCAGCTTGATCATCTGCCCTTAGGAACAGCTGACATTTCCACAGCACCTCGCTAGCGACGCGGTGCCCTCTCACAGCTCCCTCATCTTGACTTTCAGAAGAACTCAGTGAGGTGCATGGGCAGTGGCCGGCTTCACAAATTTGGGAGCTCAAAGAAATTCAGTGACTAACGTCACCCAACTGATAAAGGCAGAGCTGGGGCTGGAACTCAAGACTCCTTGCTCTCTACCTAGTGTGCGTGCTGTGAACAGAGACCCCAGGGGGGAAATGCACACCAGCAAAAAACAAAACAAAACAAAACAAAAAACTATGTTCTCTCTGGGAGGCAGATGCACCTTTATGAAAGGTTTCACACTTGCAGTTTCTGTTCCTACTTAGTGCAAAGAACCCATCCTCTCTCTCTCTCCCATCTCCCTCACAGAACTCCTAAGCTCTCTGTACTAGCTATATGAAAAACATTCTTGTGATTTCGAGTCTGTAGGAAGATTATTCGGTCAGTTTATAAGTTCTGATCTACCCTTTCATTTCCTGGCCAGAAGATTCCATCAGAACAAAAGTTACAGTCATTTCAGCAGTCACAGGAGGCAGTTGGTTGTGTTCTGCATGTGAATAAATCCCATCAGCATGCCGATTCGTTACCAGGGTGATGAGAGAGTGGTACCCACAAAAAAAAACTCCCCGTGTGTGCCTCGTGCCTGTAAACCTGCTAATGAGAACGGGTTTGGCAGCAGGCTAAGCACTAACATCCGGGCCACCAGAGCGTAGAGCCACTCGTTAGTATTCTGAGAGACTGAGCACTGACAGATACAGCTTGATCTTGATAATGCCCATCCTCAGGCCCCAGAGAAGTTTGTGGAACAGGAAGTTTTGTGAAAGCAATCTGACGAGAGAATTGTGCCTAAGTGACTCCAGAGGTCTGGGACATCATGGGACTGCTGTGTAACCTTGGTGTGACCCCCAGCCACTGTCTGCCCACTTGTGGAATGGGTATGATGATTGTGCTCCAAGGTTATTTTTAGAAATGATAAATTTATAGACGCCTCGGCATGGAGCCTCTGCTATAAATATGTCTCGCTGCCGTGTGGAAAATAGGCATTTTAGCTGAAATGTATAATGAGGTTAGGCAGGGAACCTCTGGTTGGCAGCAGAAGCGCTGCCAGAGCCTGGAGATGTGACGGGAGGAACCAGGTGCCCCGACGAGGGAGAGAACAGAGATGCCATCTATGAAGCAGTCTCGGGCAACATGGTGGAATGTTCAACAAAAACAAACACGGGCAACCTTGGCTGTCTGGTTTGACGTTAGAAACAAATAGGGGGATTGGAGATGAGCATCTGTCTGTCTTTTCATGCTGTGGATTCTGCACTGCAGCCTGTCACCCTCTGGGTTCCAGAGGGTTGGGCTTGAGGAGGAGGAAGGCCCGAGGGCCCAGGTGAGGTCGGCCAATGTGTTTGAAGGCGTGTGTGGTTAGCAAGAGCTGGAGCCTGGAACCGGGCTGGCTGCCACCGCTCAACCCTGGCCCTGACACTCTCTACGTGACCTTCAGCCAGTCCTCCAATCCTTCTGTGCTTCAGTTTCCATAAATAGACCAGGCTCGGTGGTGCACACCTATAATCCCAGTACTTGGGAAGCTGAGAAAGAATACTCACAGGTTCAAGTCCAGCCTCAACAACTTAACAAGAGCCTGTCCTCCCCAAAAATGCACAGGTAGGGAGGGGTGGCTGGGGCATAGTTCAGTGGTAGAGTACCCCTATGTTCAATCCCCAGTACACACACAAAAAGAATAAATAAGGCCAGGCGTGGTGGCATACGCAAATAATCCCAACATTTGGAAGGCTGACTCAGAGAATTGCGCTTCATGGACAGCCTTGGCTACTTAGTGAGGCCCTTTGCAACTCAGTGAGACCCTGTTTCAAAATGAAGAATAAAGCCGGGCGTGGTGGCGCACGCTTGTAATCCCCGCGCTTGGGAGGCGGAGACAGGAGGATCGCACAGGTTCAAAGCTAGCCGCGCTGACTTAAGAGACCCTGTTTCAAAAATATAAAATAGGTCTGGAAGTGTAGCCCAAGGTAGAAGGGCTTCCAGGAACCCCAGTACCACCACCAAAAAAAAAAAAAAAAGAAGAAGAAGAAGAAGAAAAAATAGGAGCCGGGTGTGGTGGCGCACGCTTGTAATCCCAGCATTCAGGAGGCCAAGACCAGAGGATCGTGGTTCGCGGACAGCCTCAGCTACTTAGTGAGGCCCTCTGCAACTTAATGAGACTCTGTTTCAAAATAAAAGAATAAAAAAATAGAAGGTGTACCTCGGAGGCCAAATGCCCCTGGGTTCCATTCCCAGTACGGCAAAAAATAAAAAATAAATAAATAGTAAATAAAGGGGACCCTAACACCTAGAAGAGCCTGGCATTCAGGCACTGAGACAGTGAGACAGCTGCCTGGCCATATGGATTTCAGCAGTGGCAGAGTGGAGACAGAGACGGGATAGGTTGAGAAAGCTTATCTCCAGAAGATGGAATCAATTGACCATAAAACGCTGGGTCATTTCCAGAGAAAGAAGGAGCAGGGTCATAGCTGGTGACAAGCAGACTTGACTGGCCCACTGGCTGGCAGAGCTAAGTTTTCCTCAGATGGGCCATATTGTTTGTTTTTTGTTTTTGTGGGTCTAGGTTTTGAACCCAGGGGCATTTGACCTCTGAGCTATACCCCCCGCCCTATTTTTTATTCTGTATTTTGAAACCGGGTCTCACTAAGTTACAGGGGCCTCACTAAGGAGCTGAGGCTGTCTGCGAACCGCGATCCTCTGGTCTCCCAACGCTGGGATTACAAGTGTGCGCCACCACGCCCGGCTCCGATGGGCCATACTGAAGCTTCCCTGTGTCCCTCCTTCCTGCCTCCCAGGAAGCTGGAGCTTGGGAGTGGAGGGGTCTGTATCCCCAAAAGCAGGTCCCATGGGCTAGCATCCTGGACATTTGCTTTCCCTTGTCCACGTGAGTCAGTCCCTCCCAGAGACACTGACTGGCACCGTATCTGTACTTTGGAATCCTGCAAAGTCCACCCCTGTCATCTGCCTGCATCCCCGTCACATGGACGCGCTGTCCTCCGTCCCTGCGGCATGTGAGCAGGTCTGCCCTCTGCTGCACACGTCACCAGGAAGACGGCATGTCAGACTCTGAGCCCGTGTCTCGCAGTCCACTGGTGGAAAGAGACAGCAATCATCTGCTGATTGGCATTCTCCAACATGTGGCCTCAGGACGGGAGGCGGCTCTGGCTTCCGGCATGAATCCTGCCTCCCCCTGGGCATATACCCAGCCCAAAGAGCTCTCCTTGAAAACCAGAAGCAATTTGTCATCTTTTGATTTTCTTCCAGCACGGTCCCTGTCACAGGTAGATGAATGAGGCAGCAGATGGGTGTCCAAACGTTTCCCATGGAACTGTCTCTTCTCTCGGGTGGAGAGCACCACGGGGCGGTGCCTGGCTCTGGAATTGTAACCATAAGCAAATTTTCTCACTGCTTGTCCCATTTACATGCTGGAGCTGCTTTCTCAGAATCTCCCAGCTCCAGCGTGCCGTGGATAGGTACATTCCTCATTTCAGAACCCTGGAATGAATCATCCATTTGTGAGCTCAACATCTCATGTCTGTAGTTCCACAGAATGCCACTAATCAAACCGATGTCTCAGCAAAAGCCAACAAACATCTCTGAATTAAAAATAGATAAGGGTTGGACTTTTTTGTTCTAAAAAGACTCAATTACAGAAAGTCAATGGGAAAGGCGGCTGTGTTTCGCTTCCCTTCTCATTGCAAGCTTGAAAGATACCCACAAGGTTTCCCCCACAGCACATGTGGACTCTAGACGTTGTGGATATATATATATCCATATATATATATATATATATATATATATATATATATAGCACCAGGTTATTCCCAAGGAGACAGAGAGGGCTTGCTAAGCTAAGAAGGCTTCCCAAGTTACCTATGGGCGACCCATGGCACTCCAGGGCAGGCCTCATACCCTAGCCAAGGAGCTGAGTGTGTTGCTCTGTGTCTACACAGCTTTGATTTCCTTTGTGGCCATAGGTCACAGCTTTCATTTACACAGCTGCTAGATTAACTGGGCATCCACAGTCACAAGTTGATCCCACCCACAGGAAAATCGGCTGTCCTAATGGTGTTACAGTGAATCATTGAGCATCGGTGAGAAGTCCTGAGAAAGCATGGCACATCTTCTCACAGCGGGATATGTTGAGCATGGGCCAGATTTTTTCACAGGCCACTGGCTGGCTATCCAGTATGGTTAGCATTGAAAGAGAAACCTAGCATGAACTTAAAAACTTAAAAATATATCCCCAGCCCAGCAAGGCAGCACAAGCCTATGATGCCAATACTTGGGAGGCTAAGACTAGAGATCACTGATTCAAACCTCAGCAATTTAGCAAGCTCGCATTTCAAAATAAAGAGCCTGGGTGGTGGCGCATTCTTGTAATCCCAGCATTTGGGAGGCTGAGGCCGGAGGATTGGGGCTCACAGCCAGCCTCAGCTACTTAGTGAGGCCCTTTGCAACTCAGAGAGACCCTGTTTTAAAATAAAGAATTAAAAAAATAGGCTGGAGCCGGACGTGGTGGCTCATGCTTGTAATCCCTGTGCTTGGGAGACTGAGACAGGAGGATCGCACAGGTTCGAAGCCAGCCTCAGCTCCTTAGTGAGGCTCTCAGCAATTTAGTGAGACCCTGTTTCCAAATAAAAATATAAAATAGGTCTGGGAGTATAGCCCGGAGGTAGAAAGTCTCTGGGTTCCACCCCCAGTACCACCAAAAGACAACAACAACAAAATAGGGCTGGGGTGCAGCTCAGAGGTAGAATACCCCTGGGTTCCATCCCTGGTACCACAAAAAAAAAAGAGAGAGAAAGAGAGAGAGAGAGAGAGAGAGAGAGAGAGAGAGAGAGAATTAAAAAATAGGGCTGGAAGTATAGCTCAAGGTAGAATTCCCAGTGCCACAAAAAAAAGAAAAAATCTAAAAGGGGATTGTACCACAATACTTAATAAATAAATAAAGATATATGGCCAAGTGACTCTTGGAGGTGATCCTGCATTTCGTTCATGGTGTAATCACATAATCTTTTAATTTTTTTTAAAGGGCAGAACCAGCTGTACAGTGTATTAAACGCACACATACGATTACTTTAGGAAGGTTCCCATTTTGTGCGTTTGATCACGGGCTGTGGGGAGTAGTTTCAGTGTCCCTCATGTCTACTGAAAAAGAGTTGCATGCAAAGAATGACTCCCATTCTTTGGACCTGAATCTTTGGATTCCTGCAATCTTCTCGAGCTTTGTCATAAAGCAGGGGAAGGAGGACAGCAACTCAGGACGGCATTCCTCCTCTTCATTGCCCAGAGCTCTCAGTGTCTGGCACATAGTGGGCACTCAATCAATGTCTTATGAATGAATGAATGAGTGAGTGAATAATTTAGATGTTTGATCCTCTAAGTCGGTGGTACTCAACCGGGAGCCATGCATCAGATCCCCTGGAAGGCTTATTAAAGCGCAGAGCATGCCCCCCCCACCCTGAGTTTCTGATTTTGAGGGGCTGCGGTGGGTCCCGAGAATACACATGTCTAGCAAGATCTCAAGTGGTGCTGATACCACTGGCCTGGAGACTGCACTTTGAGAATCACTGCTGTGGGGTCCACGCCCCTGCTTAGGCCACTACGTTTAGCCTCCTCCAGTCTTCCAAGAGATTGACATGTCTAACTGTTCCACTTTGCCCCATGGAACTGACGTGTATTTTATAAGTTACTGGGGTTTAGCCAAATGAAAAAAAAAAAAAAAACCTGATTTTAAAAAAATAACAATAGTAGCCGGGCGTGGTGGTGCACGCTTGTAATTCCCGCGCTTGGGAGGCTGAGACAGGAGGATCGCACAGGTGCGAAGCCAGCCTCAGCTACTTAGTGAGGCTCTTGGCAACTTAGTGAGGCCCTGTTTCCAAATAAAATATAAAATAGGTCTGGGAGTATAGCTCGGAGGTAGAACGCCTCTGGGTTCCACCCCCAGTACCACCAAATAAAAAATAAAAAAATAACAATAGTAAGCCAGGCATGGTGGCACACACTTGTTATCCCAACAGAGGATTGTGGTTTACGGACAGCTTCAGCTACTTAGTGAGGCCCTTTGCAACTCATGAGGCCCTATTTCAAAATAAAGAATACAAAATAGGGCAGGGGGTATAGCTCAGAGGTCAAATGCCCCTGGATTCCATCTAGACCCACAAACACACACAAAAAAAAACAATAGTAATAATAATTCTGAGAAATGTCAGAATCGATCACCACCTACCCCCAGCAGGGTCTGCACCTGCAGGATGCAGCCTTGGGGTGTGGTGGAGCAGTGTACCTTACAACATTTAAGCCCAATTGCATCTCCATTCAATTTTGGAATCCCCACATAGCGTCAGATGAGTTTCACTGCGACACTGACAAGACATGACCTTTCTCAGAAACTGCAGCTGAACAAAAAGGGTATAGGAGGTGAGCCAGTAATACAAAGGGAACATGTTGTTTGCAAAGTCCTCTCGTCTGGCTGTGGGCACAGCTGATGTCATTAGGCCCCAGAATTCCAAAACAAGAGGGAGTTTCATGGCCTGAGGATGGCTGCCCTCTGAAAAAAGTCATTCTCCCTGTGCCAGATGCCACTGTGGATGGCAGGCAAGGACTGCAGTTCCAGCTGGTGCCTCGGGACTCCCCCTACCCTGGCCACTTCTTCTTGGGCGGTCCTGAAGACTGTGAGGGCATGTGGACAGAGTAGAAGCTAGGGACAGGTCAGGAGAGGGTACTACAGGGATCCACTCTGAGCAGAGAAAGATGAAGTGGAGAGAGGGACCTTCCCCTGATCATGGGAGAGTAGACCTCACAAATGACCCCAACATTTAGCAGCTTAAAATGGTAAGTGTGAGCTGGGCATGGTGGCCCACACCTGTAATCCCAGTATATGGGAGGCTGAGATAGAAAAATTGCAAGTTTGAGGCCAACTTCAGCAACTTAGTGAGACCCTGTTTCAAAATAAAAAATAAAAAGGTCTGCAGGTGTAGTTCAGTGGAAGAGAGACCCTGAGTTCAATCCCCAGCACCACAAAAAAGAGACAGTTATATATTGTGTTGCGCAGTGTCAGTGGATCAGGGTCCAGGAGAATCTTAGCTGGGCGCTTCTGGCTCAGCCTTCCAAGGTTGTTGAATTTAGACTTTCAGCTGAAGACCCACCTGGCTGGCGAGCCTGCTTCCCACCTGCGTGGCTCTTGTCTGTCCTTCCTTGCTCCATGCCCACGGCCTCCCCGCAGGGCTGCTCAGTCCCTCGCTGCATCCCTCCAAGCCAACACCTGAGAGGGAGAGAAAGGAAGAAAAACCAGGCCCCCTTATGACCTAGTCTCAGAAGTAGCAGGCTGTCGATTTGCTTTAGCCTGTCTGCCAGGAATGAGTCTCTTAATTTCGGTCACACACAGAGGAGAGGGAAAGGACATGACCATGAAGACTGAGCCTTTCTCATCTCCACCTTGCCGGGTTCAAAAAAATCACATGAATAATTGGTAGAGCCTTTGGCGTAAAGATGGAGGGGCTCTTGGCACTTGGGCCCATGGGGCTTTGGCCCAGTGGCACCTTCCTTCAGTCTAGGGGCGACCTTGCCCTGGAGCGACTGGAGCCTCCTGAGTCCCAATGCACAGATCTGCTTCTAGAAAGACAAACACGTTGGTTCCAGCAAAGCCAGCTCTGTGCTGGAGAGAGAGAGAGACAGACAGACAGACAGACAGCCCTGGCACTTCCTTCTAGATCCGTGGTCCTACCAGGTCCCCCTGGAGGACAGGACAGGAAGTTCTGGAGCAGCTGTTGGGGCATCCAGGGAGGCCCCTGGGCACAAGGGAAGGGGATGGGGAGGAAGCGTTTGGGGAGCTCCGAAGGACACCTCAGCCCCAGGAGGGACAGCAGTGGGCCTCAGCCAGCCACCTAAGGCTCCTGGGTCCCACCAAGAGACCCTCCCATGGGCGGGTGTCTGTTGTAGACACCCTGGCCCCTCGGTGCTGTCTGTGCCACCATCTTCTTTTGAGGACACAGAGCCCTCGGTGTTTGTGGCCGTATGGTACCGCCTCTGCTCTTATCTCCCCCCATCGGCCCCGGGGAATAAGCTAATCAAACTTGTGGATGATTTTACACTGAGAAGGAGATAGCTAATAACGTAGATGACAAGTATTAGAATACAATGTGATGTGGATAAATTGGGCCCATGTATTAAGAGCTATAAAATGAGATCCCATCAAGGCATGAATAATGGCGCCCGTGGAGAGGATTAATCAAATACCCCATTAAAAGGTACAGGAATTCTGGTCAGACAGCCCCTGTTTAATTACACTCCTGCCCCTACCCCGCCCCCCACCCCTTTCCCCCCTGAAATGCCTTTCTCCTAGGAGAAATATGGCAGAGTTTAGAAGAAATAATGGAAAAACTGGGACATCCACTTTGATAGAACAAGATCATGAAGACAAATTTAAGGAACCCGTGTTTCACTCTGGGGGGAGAGGCAGTTGGCGTGAGTAATCACTCACAAATGTGGTTTCCAAAGGAGCCCTGTTGATACCATTCAGCAGATGTCAACAAAGCATTTACTTTCCAAAGGGAGAAAGCAAGACAAGAGAAATGCAAGCATCCCCTGAGGACGGAAGAGCCAGGCCCCCCGAGAAGCACCAGGCCGAGAGAACGGGTGGTCCAGAAGACAGCGCGGCGTCCAAGGCCCGGGAGGACTGCACTGCCTGGGGGCAGCTTCTGGGAAGAGGAGACTCCAGCAGAGCCCTGGAGCGTCGACAAGCTTCTATGTACTCGTGAGCACACTCTGGTGATAGGGTCTAGTGAGGACCGGGGCTTGAGCAGAGCAGGGGCACCCGGGGTTCTTATCTCCATTTCCACCACCACCACCCTGGTCCAAGCCGCCATCACTTCTCACCTGGACAACTGCAAAAGCCCCCCCAGCTGCTCTCCCTGCTTCCACCCTTGCTCCTCTACAACCCATTCTGCACGCCAGAGTCCAAACCAAAACCAGAGCTCATCATGTCATTCTCTTCTCTGGTGACTTCCATTGCTTTTAAGCTCAAAGTAAAGAATCACTGTCATGGCTACAAAGTCATGTGTGGTCTGGACCACTTCCTGGGCCAGGCTCCCTTTCAGTCTCTATATGCCCATCGAGCCGGTCTTCAAACTTTCAGCAAATTAGGTTCTTGCCACGGGACCTTTGCATATGCTTTGCTTTCTCTATATGTGATTTTTCTCTCATCCTCTCTTCCCAATGCTCTCTCTGATTCATCCTTCAAAATGTATCTTAATGATTACTTCCTCCTGGAAACTTCCTGATTTTCAGAACCAGAGTTTTTAGCTCCCTCATGTGCTGAAAACAAATATTTATTGTGTGAACATATGTTTAATGTCTGTCTCCCGACTACACCACAAGCTCTGCGAGGTCAGGAACTTAGCCTTTGCATCCTGTGGAAACTTGCGCAGTCTCAATAAATCTTTGTTGACTGGATCGTGCCATTTAATTAGGAACATCAAGACCAGTAAAAAAAAAAAAAAAATATCCTTGGCCACTGTATAGGAGAGTACCATTGTGAATTCTTAACGGGATAAAAACCTAAATTCACACCCACACCCTACCACCTATCAGCTGTGCGGTTTCAAATAAATCACGGGCCCCCTTAGAGTCGGTGTCCTCATCTATAAAATGGGGATGGTAACAGCTATTTCATATGGTTATAGCAAGAATCGGGTGAAATATTTAAAAACATTTTAAACTGTAAAACCAGATACACACACACACACACACACACACACACACACTTTGTCATTTTTCCCAGAGCCTAGCACGTTGAGTCATTAAGCATCTTTTGCAGGGATGCGTGGGTTGGTAGATGGATGGTGGGTGGGTGGATAGATGGGACCGATGGACAGATTAACAGGAAGGGAACCAGAGCAAGTAAGGAGAGCCTGAGGTGTGGAAAGCATGAGAAAAGAAAAGGAGGGGATGCGAGACGGGAGGCGGGGCCTGTCCCTGTCCATCCACCCGAGAGAGGGAAGTCATGTAATGGGCAGAAGGAAGTCCCAGGTGGCCTCTGGGCAGCTCCTCCGCAGCCTTTTCATGTCCTCCCTGCTTTCTGTGACATGCCTTAATTGTAACTTAATCACTCTTCTGATTTTTATCTTTTTGGGGAGAAATCAAATTGATTTGCACATATAGCAAAATCATTGTGACGACGCCAGCTGCTGCCATTAGGTGCTGACAAGTGAAGACGATAGTGTCTTCGGATAAGAAAATACACTAAACATGCTCTAATAAGGCCCAGGAACCTTCGCTATGTAATAAATTGCCGCGGATAATTGGCTTCAGTTTCCAGGGTGGGTTCATCTTTAACTCTCTGGATTTCAGGAGGAATAGGGCTGCGTGTACACAGGGATTTTGGGGATAAGACCCTGCTGAGAGCTGTCACACATTTCTGTGAGTCCCTTTCTCACTTTGATCACAGCCCATTACCCCTAACCACCATGGCCGTCCACCCAGGGGAAAGAAAGCCACCCACTTCTACACACACACAGGCCCTCGACCACGCGTCCACACGCGCTGTGATTCTCGTCTTTTGATTAGTCACTCCTCCAGTGCAGAGGCTCTGGCCTCATCTCCCTGTGGGGACCTGGGCTCACCAGTGGATTGGTGCAGGCCCTGAGGGTGAGAGACTGGACCCAAGCCCCACGCTTTTCATCTCATGGCTTTTGGAATCCTAAAGACACAATGAATCAATGAAATCTCTTGGCTCTTTGGATATTTAGCTTCACCCCAGTACTCTACATAGGATTGATAAAATTAGGGACTCAATGGAGGTGAGGAGGTAAGAACAGACTAGGAAATAAAAGGACACCAACATGTTATTTCCATGGAGGAGTAGGTGGTGTTGAATGTGGATCTGTGGATAGCGCATTCCTTTTTCTGTTGCCATAATAAAAGACCTGAGGCTAGGAATCTTATAAAGAAGAGGGGTTAGCTGGGCGTGGTGGCGCACATTTGTAGTCCCAGTACTTGGGAGGCTGAGACAGAGGAATACCAGTTCGCACCCAGCCTCAGCTACTTGGTGAGGCCCTTTGGAACTCAGTAAGACCCTGTTTCGAAATAAAGAATAAATAATAGGGCAGGGGGTGTCATTCGGAGGTAGAATGCCCCTGGGTTCCATCCCCAGTACTGCAAAAAAATAAAAATAAAAAAATTAAGAAGAGAGGTATTCTATCTTTTTTCAGTGGCTACAAGTTTAAAATCCAGAACCCCAGCTATTTGGCCTCTGCTTAGGGCTTTTTGCACACATTGCAACTGAATGGACAAGCAGAAAGGAGAACAGCCACAAATGTAAGGGGCCAAGCACATGAGGTGGCCTTGCTTTTGAACAACTCACTCTCCCAAGAACTGATTCCCCCAGACCAGGGTTAATCCCTCTTGAGGGCAGTGTCCCTGTGACCTAATTACCTTGCACTGGGCTCAGCTCCGAACGTTTCCACCACACTGGGGGCCAAGATTGCAGCATATGAGAAAGCCTTTGAGGGACAGTGAAACCATAGCCATAGCATTGGAGAGAGGGAGCAGTATTCAAGAACTTTTGGGGTTTTTGTTTTGTTTCCTGGTAATAGAAATTGAACTTAAAGGCTTTCTATCACTGAGCTACACCCCCAGCCCTATTTTATTTTTTATTTCGAAACAAGTCTCACTAAGTTGCAGAGGGCCTTGCTAAGCGGCTGAGGCTGGCCATGAACCTGTGATCCTGTCTCAGCCTCTCAAGTACTGGGATTACAAGAGTGTGCCACCATACCCGGCTCAAGTAGACTTTCTTTCTTTCTTTCTTTTTTTTTTTTTGTGGTACTGGGGATTGAACCCAGGGGCATTCTACCTCCAAGCTACACCCACAGACCTATAATATTCTTTATTTTGAAATAGGGTCTCACTAAGTTATGGAGGGCTTCACAGATTTCTGAGTTTGCCTGGGAACCTGCAGTCCTCCTGTCTCGGCCTCCCAAGTACTGGGATTACAAGCATATGTCACCACACTCAGCTCAAAAAGACTTTCAGACAGGTTGAAGAGAGGCTTTGGAGCACTTCTCTCCTGGCACCCCATGGTCCCCCATCATCAGGGATAGCTCAGGAATATGTTGCTGTGTTGCTGTCTAAAGACAGAATCATTATAATCTCCTCTTCCCTACAGTTCAAGGACTTTCTTTGACAGCCCTGTGTACAAATGTTTAGTCTCATCAGTAGGGCAGTTTCCTTTGAACTGATGTACATTTTGCCAATAAAAAATATTGAGGCCCTGGTCTACCTATAGATGGCACAGTCCCAGGAACAGAGCCTTGCAGGCGAGGAAGTGTCGGGAGGTACGAAGACCCCCACATACCCCCTGGCCTTCCACGACGGTCCTTTCTAGGGAAGCTGGGCAGTCGGTGGGGAGACCCAAGCCCAGACAGCACAGGGCCCTCTCTCTGGGTTAATAGTTGGGGGGAGAAGAATGAAATGAAATCTCTGATCTCTCCTCCCACTGGTCCACCTGAGGAACAAACACAAAACTTTACATTGTCCATATACACGAGGACAAAGTCTCCTGCTTTGGATGGAAGAGGGTCCTCAGAACCAGGCTTGGAGCTGAGCTCCAGCTCAGCTCATCTTGGCTAGCTCCAGCCCTGTCGGAGCTTAAATCCTCTCCCATGTGGAAAATGAGTATAGGCATGCTCTCTCAGAGGTGGCATGACGATTAAATGCCATAACACATGAAACATGCTTAGACCCAGCCTAGCATAGCTCTGAAAATAAGTGGCTAGAGGTGTGGGAGCTGTAATAGATTTACCTCCCAATACCACTGCTGGAACCAGCCAATCCTGAACTCCAGAAACTGCAATCCACCACTAGCTTAGAACCAGGGATTGGAGCTCTGGAGAAGAGTCTGTGAGGAGTTAGAAGAGGGAAGGGGAAGAGGAAAGGGCTCAGTGAACACTGCAGGCCAAGGTTGTGCTTAGGCTTGAAACGTCAGAGTAACAGTGTCACCAGCCATGTGTGGTAGTGCAAGCCTGTAATCCCAGAGCTTGGGAAGCTGAGACAGGAAGATCACAGGTTCGAGGCCAGCCTCAGCTACTTAGTGAGACCCTGCTTCAAAAAAAAAATTTTTTTTAAAGGGTTAGGAGTATAGCTCAGAGGTAGAATGCCCTGAGATTTAATTCCCAGTAACAACAACAACAAAAAGAATAACAGTGTCACCAAGCCCAGGCTAGGGGAGAGGAGCACTGGGACAGGTATTCTAAGAAGTAGTACCAAATCTTTCCGAAAAGTAGGCTAGGATGATCACTAAGAAAAGATGCTTTTTTTGTTGGGTGTGGTGGCGCGCGCTTGTAATCCCAGCACTTGGGAGGCTGAGACAGGAGGATTGCGCAGGTTCGAAGCCAGCCTCAGCTACTTAATGAGGCTCTCAGCAAGTTAGTGAGACCCCGTTTCCAAATAAAATATATAAAATAGGTCTGGAGGTGTAATCTGGAGGTTGAAAGCCCCTGGTTCTATCCTAGTACCGCCAGAAAGAAAGAAAGAAAGAAAGAAAGAAAGAAAGAAAGAAAGGAGGGAGGGAGGGAGGGAGGGAGGGAGGGAGGGAGGGAGGGAGGGAGGGGAAGGGAAGGAAGGAAGCTTTTGGGTGGGCGTGGTGCCGCACACTTGTAATCCCAGTACTTGGGAGGCTGAGACAGGAGGATCGCAGATTTGCAGCCAGACTCAGCTACTTAGGAAGCCCCTGCAACTTAATAAGACCCTGTTTCAAAAATAAAGAATAAAACATAGGGCTGGGGGTGTAGCTCAGAGGTAGGATGCCCCTGGGTTTAATCCCTAGTATCGCAAAAGAAAAAAATGCTTTTGAATTATATCTGGTATAAAGGAATTTAAATTAATTTAGCTTGGAGAATTTTAAATGTGCGTATTTGTAATAACACCCTAGAGTGTTATAAAATTCAGGGTTGGAAATCTCTTACCATCAACACTGCAAGAGCAGGAACCCAATCTTATAAGCAGATTTTAAAAACTCTCCAGCCCAGGAGAGAAATCGTTTGCCTGTCACATTTGCAATTAGTCCCCCAATTCCCTGTTCCCTCCCTGCCCCTTCCTCTCCTTGCCTTCTCTCCACAAAGCATGCCTCACAAGCTGGCTTCTTTCACAAATACAGTCCTGAGGAGAACCAGGGAAAGAAATAAGAATAAGGAACCAGTGTGTGATCGTCGTAACCCCCCACCTAATTCCTTTTATTCCCCTCTGATGTTTTTAGACCCTTTCCACGGTTGTGCGACTGATGCTGAAATAAGATTCTGAAGATAATGTCAGTATTCTATTGGATTTGAAGCACTTTGACTTTTGAGTCTTTTGTGTCGTATCCATCTGTTTGGATCATTTTCCCCTCTGCAAATCAAAATAGACCTCACACATGTGTAAAGTGCTGGAAAGCTCCCGTCCGCTAATAGGCTCATGGTTTCTTTTGTCCATTGTGTAGGTGCTATGGCTCTCGAGCATATAATTTAGGGCCCTGGACTTATTGGGGGTGTCTGGAGGTCACTGTTAAGTGGATGGGCTCTTTATTAAGTCAATATTTGATAAAGCCTTTTGAAAATGCTAATGATTGTGTTCGTGGGGCTGACTGCCAAGATTAGAGAAAGGGAAAAATGTGAGAGTGGACGTTTCTTGCTCCAAACCATAAGTAAATGGCCAGGTTTAATCTTCCTTTGTCTCTAATTTATATTTATTACAATGGGTGAGTCTGGTTAGTGGTTTAGATTCCTTAGGTTTCTACTACTGCCAGCCTCCTATTATGTAATCGTCTCTGATAAGACCTTCTGCACACCATCCCGGCCCCTGGAGCACAGCATCGCGCCAAACCCCATTCCAAATGTGTTTCCTGCTAATGCAGACGACACTGGAAGACATTGAAGAGAAGCATTCCTGGGTCACTTCCAGTTACAAAATTCTGCATGCATATCTGTTGTCCTAAATCACTGGTTTCACAGAGAATTCCCCATCGCTCTTTCCTCGCTGCCTCGTTATCCCTGCCACGAGGGGTTCCCTTTGCCCGCACGCTCACGAGAAAGCAGTGGTTATGGGTTGCACCCTCCTTCAGAACACAGCTGGCAAACCGTGACTAAATGAGTGATTATCTGCATTAAAAATGAGTGCTGTGGACGCCTTAGCGTGCAGCAAGAGCAGAAGCCAGACGGGGAAATTGCAGTTAGACAGCCGGAGTCTTCCACAGATAAAGTGTAAGGAAAAGATATAGATGGCAGGGAAACAGGTTGCTTAAAAGACGTGTGTGTGTTTGTGTGTGTGTGTGTGTGTGCGCGTGTGTGTGTGTATGTGCGTGTGTGTGTGTGTGTGTGTGTGTGTGTGTGTGTGTGTGTGTGTTACTAGAGATGGAACCCAGGGGCATTTTATCTCTGAGCCACATCCCCAACCCTATTTTTTTATTCTTTATTTTAAAAAAGGTCTCACCAAATTGCAGAAGGCCTCACTAAGTAGCTGAGGCTGTTCCAGATACTCCTGTCTCAGCCTTCCCAAGTACTGGGATTACAAGAGTGCGCCACCACACCCGGTTTAAAAGGCATTTAAAAATAGGCTGCTGGGCGTGGTGGCGCACGCTTGTAATCCCCGCACTTGGGAGGCTGAGACAGGAGGATCGCACAGGTTCGAAGCCAGCCTCAGCTACTTAGTGAGGCTCTCAGCAACTTAGTGAGACCTTGTTTCCAAATAAGGTATAAAAAAAACTAGGACTGGGATTATAGCCCGGAGGTAGAAAGCCTCTGGGTTCCACCCCAGTACCACCCAAAAAATAAAAAATAAAAATAAATGAAAAAAATAATAAAAATGGGCTAAGCTGGCTTTGGTGGCAATACCAGTAATTCCCGCCACTTGTCAGGGCTGAGACAGGAGGATCATAACTTTAAGTCCAACCTGGGCAACTTAGCAAGATCCTGTCTCACAAAAATAAAAATATAAAAAAGGGCTGGGGGTGTAGCTCAGTGGTAGAATGCTTGCCTAGAATGGTCAAGGCCCTGGGTTCAATCCCCAGTACTGCAAAACACACAGAAGACTTAATTAGTGCCCACGGATTCTAAGGCAGGAGCCAGATCCTCTGGAGGGAGGATGGGCAGGGCTGGCTGCACATGGACAGACACGCAGGGAGTGGGGTGCAGGGGGACCAAGAGCTGTCCCTCGGCCAGGGCGGTGGTCACTTCTGCTCCTCATTCCCAAAACAGTGCGTTTGTTTTGTGGGGTGTCCAGTGCCTGTGTTCTAGTTTAGAGAATTTGGCATTTGGGATAGGATCTTACAATAGAATACATCTCTCTTTTCTCACTGAGCGAGAATTGCAAATCCAGCTGAAAACTCATCAGCTGGCTCATCTGACAGCTTGATCAGAAATCTTGAGAAAAAGCCAGGTGTGGTGATGCATGCCTTTAATCCCAGCACTTAGGAGGCTGAGACAGGAGGACCACAGATTCAAGGCCAGCCTCAGCAATTTAGACCCTGTTTCAAAAGAAAAGAAGGCTGGGGGTATAGTTCCGTGACAGAACACCCCTGAGTCCAACGCACAGAACCCACACACTCTAAAAAAAGGAGATAAAGAGCCCCGTGGATCTTCTCTGAGTTCTGGCTACAGAAGACTCCCCTGGTCTTATGGTTCTCCTTCTTCCTTTAATGTAGCAAATAGTTCAGCCATTACTAGTAGTAACACCTGCACATCACCTCACCTAACTGTCCCCGCTCCACTTTATGTATTTGTTTGTGTGTGTGGTGCTGGGGATGGAACCCAGGGGCCGTCAACTCCAGGTTGCATTCCCAGACCTATTTAATGTGTTTTATTTGGAAACAGGGTCTCACTAAGCCGCTGAGAGTCTCACTAAGTAGCTGAGGCTGGCTTCAAACCTGTGAGATTCTTCTGTCTCAGCCTCCCAAGTGCTGGAATTACAAGCGTGTACCACCACGCCTGGCTGCTCCTCTTTATCTTTAATATTCTTCTTGTTTTTGTTTTTGTTGTTGTTATTGTTGTTGTTGCTATTATACTAGGGATTGAACCCAATGGCATTCTGTACCCCCAGCCCTATTTTTTATTTTTGCAGATCTGGGGATGGAACCCAGGGGCATTCTACCTCCAAGCTGCACCCCCAGCCTTATTTATTTATTTATTTATTTATTTATTTATTTATTTGTTTATTTATTATTTTGCAGTACTGGGGGTGGAACCCAGGGGCACTCTACCTCTGAGCTACACCCCTGCCCTGTTTTGCTTTTTTTTTTTTTTTTTGTATTGGTGGATTTATTCATACCTCATATTGGGGTTAAAAACAAAACTTGTGTATACGTACATGTACACATCACTGATTTAACCCCTACCCAATTCCCACCCCATTCCCTCCCCATCCCTCCTTCCCTTCCTTGGCTTAGAGGTTGACTTTGATATGTTTAAGTACATTGCCTGTTTTAGAGAATTACCTTTTTCCCCCTCCCATCCCCTCATTTACGTTGCCATATTTGCTCCTTTTTCATCTAGACTTCCTTCTATGACCCATTGCTCCCTAACTCTCACATATTAGGGAAAGCATCTGATTTCTTATTTTTTGTGACTGACTAATCTCACTTAGCATAATGTCCTCCAGTTCCATCCATTTCCCTGAAAATGATGTAATTGAGATTTTTTAATGGCTGAGTAAAATTCCATTGTGTACATATCCTATAGTTTTGTAATCCATTCATCTATTGATGGACATCTTGGCGGTTCCACAGTTTGGCTATGGTGAATTGTGCAGCTATGAACATAGATACACATGCATTAGTTTGGTAGTTTGGTTTCCTTTTTTGGGGTAGATACCCAGAAGTGGAATTGCTGGATCAAATGGTAGATTTGTTCCCATTCTTCTGAGGATTCTCCATACTGTTTTCCAAAGTGGTTGCACTAATTTGCAATCCCACCAACAATGTCTTAGAGTTCCCACTTCTCCACATCCTCGCCAGCATCTGTTGTTGTTTGTGTTTTGAATGATTGCCATTCTAGTTGGGGTAAGGTGAAATATCAGGGTAGTTTTGATTTGCATCTCTCTGATTGCCAATGATTTTGAGCATTTCTTCATGCATTTATTGGCCATTTGAATTTCTTCTTTCGTTAACTACTTAGTTCATTTGCCCATTTTGTTATTGGATGCTTTGTTTTCTCAGTGTTGAGTTTCTTGAGTTCTCTGTATATTCTAGCTATTAGTCCTCTATCGGTGGTGTAGGTGGCAAAAATCTTCTCCCATTCTGTTGGCTCTCGATTGAGGTTCTTGACTGTTTCCTTTGCTGAACAGAAGCTCTTCAGTTTCATGCAATCCCATGTATTGATTTGCCTTTTAATTTGTTGTGCCTTTGGGGTCTTGTTGAGAAAGTGTTTATCTGTGCCTATGTGTTACAGTGTTGGACCTATGTCCTCTTCAAGGAGCTTCAAGGTCTCTGGTTTGATTTCCAGGTCTTTGATCCATCTTGAATTGACTTTTGTACAGGGTGAGAAAGAGGGATTAATTTTCAATATTCTGCATATGGTTAACCAGTTTTGCCAACACCATTTATTGAACAGGCTATCTTTTCTCCAGTGTATGTTTTTGGCCCCTTTGTCAAAAATCAATTGGCTGAAAGTGTGTGGACTTGTTTCTGGGTCTTCTATTCTACTCCATTGGTCTATGTGTCTGTTTTTGTGCCAGTACCATGCTCTTTTTATTACAATGGCTTTGTAGTATAGTTTAAAGTCAGGTATAGTGATTCCTCCTGCATAGTTTTTTTTTTTTTTTATGATAATCTCACATGACAGTTTCATTTGTCTGATACCAAGCGTTTGATGATTTAAAGATAGCATTTCAATATTTCTTTTTGCTTTCTTTCTTACTAGAGCATATTTTTTTCTGTTTTTTTAGGTGAAACAATCATATATTTATATATTTATTTTTCAGAAAAAAATCTATCCTAATATGGAATATGAATTCTAGATACCCAAAACGATCTTGAAAAAGAACAAAGCTAGCAGATATATATTTTCTGATTTCAAACCATATAAAGCTACAATAATTGAAACAGTGTAGTACTGTTCTAAAGGCAGATATATAGACCATTGGAGTTAAATACAAGCCTAGAGCTAAATTCTTCCCTATATTGTCAAGTTATTTTTGACAAGGTTTCCACGAACATTTGGTGGTGGAAATAATAATCTTTTAACTAAATATTGTTGAAAAATAATAATTACATGGAAAAGAATAAAATTGGACCTTTACCTAATCCCATATACAAGTATTAACTCAAAATAGATAAAAGACCTAAATATAAATCTTAAGACTATAAACTTTTAGGAGAAAATCTGGGTCATAAAACCTCACAACATTGAAATTGGCAGTGATTTCTCGGATATGATTTCAATGGCACAGGCAACAGAAGAATATACAAACTCCCTAAAAAATAAAAGAAAATATTGTATATCCAAAGACAATGTAAACAGAGTTAAAAGTTACTAATAGAATTGGATAAAATATTTCCAAATGCTATATCTGAAGGTATATTAATATTCCAACTAGAAATCCTAAAAATTAACAACAATAAAGGCAAACAATACAACTTAGAGATAGGTAAAAGACTAACATAAATAATGAATCTCCACAGATAACCAATCTTAGTTGTCTGTTGGATGGAAACTCTTGTTTCTCTGGTTCTGGTGAGTGTTACCTATTTCTTCTTTGTAGTTAATCTCTTTGAGTATTTTCTCTAGCGCTGGTTTTGAAGACATAAATTCCTTCAGTTTCTGTTTGTCATGGAAGCTTCTTATTTCTCCATCTAATTTGATAGAAAGTTTTGCTGGATAGGAAATTTTTGGCTGGAAGTTGTTTTCTTTCAGAGTTTGGAATATGTTACTCCAAGCCCTTCTGGCTCTCATGACTTGGTTTGGGAAGTCTGGAGTGATTCTAATTGGTTTGCCTCTGAATGTCACTTGGCCCTTTGTTTTTGTTGCCTTTAAGATTCTCTGCTTGGCTTCCACATTGGTCATTTTGACAATTATATGGCGTGGGGAATCCTCTTCTCCGATCCTGTCTAAAGGGAGTTCTATAAGTTTCCTGGATCTGTGTATCAACCTCTTGCTCTATGTTTGGAAAATTTTCTGCTATTACTTCCTTGAAGAGATTGTTGATCCCTTTGGTATCACTTTCTTTTCCCTCCTCTATTCCAATTATTCTTAGGTTAGCTCTCTTAAGATGGGCCCATATTTCTTCAATGTCAGATTCCTGCTGTTGGATATTTTTTTCTAGATTAGAAACTATGCAATCATTTTTGGATTGCTCATCTTCTAAGAGCGAGATTTTGTTCTCCATGTGGTCTAATCGGTTGTTTGTGCTTTGAATTGAGGCCTTTACTTCATTAATTGCATCCTTTATCTCTTTTTGGCTCTCTCTGAGTTCTTTTCGAAGCACCTCTATTATTTCTACAGTTATTTTCCTGATTTGATCTTCTAGAAATCTCTGATTTTCTGTTTTATCAGGTTCTGATGTTGTGGGGTTGTGCACATTCATTACTCCAGTGTTATTCCTCTTTCCCATGATTTCGGAGGTTTGTGCCTTCTCTGGGTTCTTCCCTTGGGTCACTATGGCTTCACTTAAGGTGCTCTGGATCTCGAGTCTGTGTTATCTCAGACCCCACTACTCCTTTACTGGGTTGTATCACAGGGTCTCCGACCCAGGGAGTCGATAGAGGCTGCTTTAAACTATGGGGGGTGCCAGGTTGCACGTTCTCCTATGGTGTGATATCTCTGCCACCACCACTCCCTCACTGGGTCAAGTCCCAGGAGGCACAATACTGCGATTTCTCCTCTGTGGCCCGCAATTTGACTCACTGTTCTTGAGTACGCAGATGTAGCTGTACTGGACTCGGTGAATTCACTGCTGCTGCCGCTGCCAATGGCAATATGGTGCCTCTGCCACGCCCTCGGCCATGAGGCTGGCGTATTTTTTCTTCTCTGGTTTTGATTTCCACTCTGAATCCCTGCAGCGTGTGCTGAGCTCAGCCACTGGGAGCTTTAGATGCTCCCTGCGCTGAAAGATCCCGCCTGGCTGTTCCGCAGCGGCTCACCTGGCTTGCTGTAGCCGTCCGTTGAGTTCGCCGCTGCCGCCGGCAGTATGGCGCTGCTGCCTCGTCCTCGGGCGCGTGTGTCTCTTCTGTGGCCCTGAGCTCTGTTCTCAGTCCGCTTTCTCTCTGGAGCCTGGTGGTTTTTTTTGTTTTTCTGGTGATGGTGTTTTCTGGCTATGAAAGGCGCTCTTTTTGTGGTAATGGAGATTGGTTGTTAGCGGGACTCTTAAGCCCCGCTTTTCTCGGTCGCCATCTTCCCGGAAGTCCTGCATAGTTTTTGTTGCTGAGAACTACTTTGGCTATTCTGGGCTTTTTGGTATTCCAGATAAATTTAAGGACTGGTTTTTCTATGTCTGTGAGGAATGATCTTGGTAGTTTAATGGACATTGCGTTAAATCTGTAGATCACTTTTGGAAGGATGGCCATTTTAATGATATTTATTCTGCCAATCCATGAACATGGAAGATCCATCTTCTAAGATCTTCTTTGATTTCTTTTTTCAGTGTTTTATAATTTTCTTTGTAGAGATCTTTTACATCCTTAGTCAAGTTTATTCCTAGGTATTTTATTTTTTTGTGGGAGATCCTGAGTGGGAGTGTTTTCTGAATTTCTTTTTCAGTGGATTTATGTTGGTGTACAGGAAAGATTCTGATTTTTTAAGATTGATTTTGTATCCAGATACTTTGCTGAATTTGTTAATCAGTTCTATAAGCCTTTTGGTTGAGTTTGTTGGGTTTCCTAAATATAGTATCATATTATCTGCAAATAGTGAAAGTTTGAGTTCTTCTTTTCCTATTTGTACTCCTCTGATTTCCTTTTCTTTCCTTATTGCTCTGGCTAGAGTCTCTAATACTATATTGAAGAGAAGTGGTGATAATGGACATCCTTGTCTCATTCCTGTTTTTAGGGGGAATTCTTGAATTTTGTCCCCATTTAATATGATGTTGGCAGTGGGCTCATTGTAGATTGCCTTAATAATGTTGAGATATGTTCCTTCTATTCCAATTCTCTGCAGTGTTTTTATAATAAATTGATGTTGAATTTTATCAGATGCTTTTTCAGCATCTATTGAAATGATCATGTGATTTTTGTCCTTGATTCTGTTTATATGGTGAATTACATGGATTGATTTTAGTATGTTGAAGCAGCCTTGCATCCCTGGGATCAACCCTACCTGGTCATGGTGAATGATTTTCTTGATGTGGTTTTGAATGCGTGTTGCTGGTATTTTGTTTAATAGTTTTGCATCCAAGTTCATCAGAGATATAGGCCTGTAGTTTTCCTTCCTTGAACTGTCTTTATTCGGTTTGGGTATTAGTGTGATGTTGGCTTCATAGAATGTATTTGGGAGAGTCCAGGTTTTTTCAATTTCACAAAATAGTTTGAGGAGTATTGGGGTTAGCTCTTCTATAAAGGTTTTCTAGAATTCACTTGGGAAACCATCTGGTCCTGGGCTTTTCTTTGATGGTAATCTCTTTATTGCTGTTTCAATCTCTTTGATTGTTGTTCATTGGTTTAAGTGTTCTATATCTTCTTGACTCAGTTTAGGAAGGTTGTATTTGTCTAGGAAGTTGTCGATTTCCTCCAGATTTTCCATTTTGTTGGAGTATAGTTTTTCAAAGTCATTTCTGATAATCGTCTGGATTTCTACACTGTCAGTAGTAATGTCTTTTTTTTCATCTCTTATCTTCATAATTTGGGTTGATTCTCTCTCTCTCTCTTTTTTTTTTTTTTTTTTTTTTTTTTTTAGTTAGGTTGTCAAGTGGTTTATCTATCATGTTAATTTTTTCAAGAAACCAGCTTTTGGTTTTGTTGATTTTCTGTATTGCTTTTTTATTCTCTATTTCATTAATTTCTGCTCTAATTTTAATAATTTCCTGTCTCTACTGGCTTTGGGGTTCAATTGTTCCTGCTTTTCAAGGGCTTTGAGTTATGCCGTTAGGTTATTTATTTGAAGATTTTCTGTTTTTCTTATGTTAGCACTCAGTGTAATAAATTTTCCTCTTTTTTTTTGGGGGGGGGTGGTACTGAGGATCCTGTAAGCCCTTCTACCTCCAGGCTACACTCCCAGACCTATTTTTAATACATATTTTATTTGGAAACAGGGTCTCTTAAGCCAGCAAGGCTGGCTTCGAACCTGTGTGATTCTTCTGTCTCTGTTTCCCAAGCCCGAGGATTACAAGCATGTGCCACCATGCCCGGCATTAAATTTTCCTCTTAATACTGCCTTCAAAGTGTCCCAGAGGTTTTGATATGTTGTATCTTTATTTTCATTTATTTCTCGAAATTTCTTGATTTCACCTCTTACATCTTCTATGACCCATTCTTCATTCAGAAGTGTGGTGTTCAGTCTCCACATGTTTATGTTGTTTCTCTGGGTCTTCCTAAAGTTGATTTCTCGTTTCATTCCATTATGGTCTGAAATGACACAGGGAAGTATGTAACATTTTTTGAATTTGCTAGTGCTCATTTTGTGTCCCAGGATGTGATCTATTTTGGAGAAGGTTCCGTGAGCAGCTGAGAAAAATGTAAACTCCGCTGTAGTTGGGTGAAATATTCTATATGTGTCCAACAGGTCCATTTGGTTAATGGTGTTCTTTAGTTCTGAAGCATCTTTACTGACCTTTTATCTGGAAGATCAGTCTAATGTGAGAGGTGTGTTGAAGTCTCCCAGTATTATTGTATTGGGATTTATGTGTGACTTCATGTCACAAAGAGTTTGATTTACGAAAGTAGCTGCACCTATGTTTGGGACATAGATGTTGTTGATTATTGTTATTTCCTCTTTATTGTTGAATTATTCCTTTTACCAGTAAAATATGACCTTCTTTGTTTCTTCTAATAAGTTTGGGTTTGAAGTCTGAATTGTCTGATATCATAGTTGCTACTCCTGCTTGTTTTTGAGTTCCATTAGCATGGATTACTTTGCTCCAGCCCTTTACCTTGAGTTTGTTCCTATCTTTACTTGTAAGGTGTGTTTCTTGTAAGCAGCAGATGGATGGATTCTGGTTTTTAATCCATTTTGCCACTTTATATCTTTTTATTGGGGAGTTGAGGCCATTTACATTCAGTGTGATTATAGAGAGATAATTTTTAATTCCTAACATGTTAAGATTTTATTTGTGTTTGAGATACTGTTTATTCTTCTTTGCTTAGTTGTCTGATGGATAGAAAATCTTGTTTCTCTGGTTCTGGTGTGTATTACCTATTTCTTCTTTGTAGTTAATCTCCTTGAGTATTTTCTCTAGCACTGGTTTTGAAGATATAAATTCCTTAAGTTTCTGTTTGTCATGGAAGCTTCTTATTTCTGTTTGTCATGGAGGCGACTTGTTTCCCCATCTAATCTGATAGATAGTTTTGCTGGGTAGAAAATTTTTGGCTGGAAGTTGTTTTCTTTCAGAGTTGGGAATATGTGACTCCAAGCCCTTCTGGCATTCATGACTTGGTTTGGGAAGTCTGGAGTGATTCTAATTGGTTTGCCTCTGAATATCACTTGGCCTTTTGTTTATGTTGCCTTTAAGATACTCTCCTTGGCTTCCACATTAGTCATTTTTACAGTTATGTGGCATAGGGATCCTCTTCTCTGATCCTGTCTAAAGGGAGTTCTATAAGTTTCCTGGACCTGTGTATCGAGCTCTTGCTCTATGTTTGGAAATTTTTTTGCTATTACTTCCTTGAAGAGATTATTGATCTTTTTCATTTCACCTTCTTTTCCCTCCTCTATTCCAATTATTCTTAGGTTAGCTCTCTTAAAATGGGCCCATATTTCTTCAATGTCAAATTCCTGCTGTCGGATTTTTTTTTTCTAAATTATAAAATATGCGTTCGTTTTTGGAGTGATCATCTTCTAGGAATGAGATTCTAGTCTCCATGTGGTCTAATCGATTGTTTATACTTTGAATTGAGGCCTTTACTTCAATGATTGCATTCTTTATTTCTTTTAAACTCTCTTTAAATTCTTTTCAAAGGTCCTGTATTATTTCTACAGTTATATTCCTGATTTGATCTTCTGGAGATCTCTGAATTTCTGTGTCATCAGGTTCTGATGTTGTTGGGTTGTGGTCGTTTATTGGTCCATTGTTAGTCCTCTTTCCCATGATTTCAGAAGTTTGTGCCTTCTCTGGGTTCTTCCCTGGGTCACTACGACTTTATTTAGGGTACTCTGGATCTTGAGTCTATGGTAATCTCAGTTACCACTACTCCTTTACTGGGTTCTATCACAAAGTCTCAGACCCAGGGAGTTAATCGAGGCTGCGCGAGACCATGGGGGGTACCAGGCTGGGTGTTTTCCCATGGGAAGCTATGACTAGGGTGTGGTATCTCTGTCACCGCTACTCTGTCACTGGGTTGGACTGCAAAATCTCTGACCCAGGGATATTATCAAAGCTGCACAAGTCCCTGTGGGTGCAGGGCTGGGATTTTCCCTTTAGGGGCCGCAATTTCACTTACCGTTATTGAGTGCACTGATCTGGAGTTGTCACAGGTGTGGTGAACTTGCCGCTGCCTCTGGCAATATGGTGCTGCTGCCACGCCCTCGGCAGGCGTGAGGCTGGGGTATTTCTTTTCTGGTTTTGAGCTCTGTTCTGAGTCCTTGCAGGGTGTGATGAGCTTGGCCACTGGGAGTTTTAGACGTTCTTTGCGCTGAAAAAACTGCTGAATTACTCCCAAATGATCTGCAGCTGCTCACTTCAGCTCCTTGCTTTCCTTTCTTCTCTGGAAACTGGTGGGGTGTTGAGTGCACTAATCTGGAGCTGTTGTGGGCGCGGTGAACTCACCGCCACTGCTGGCAATATGGCGCTGCTGCTGTGACCTCAGCCATGAGGCTGGCATATTTCTTTTCTGGTTTTGAGCTCCGTTCTGAGTCCCTTTCTTCTCTGGAGCCTGGTGCTGCGAAGCAAGATGGCGCAGGCACCGCCGCAATGCGGGCTGGTTTCTTTTGTGGTCTCTGGTTGTTCTCCTAGTCTTCTTTTTCTCTGTCCCTTGTATTTACAGTTTTTATTTCTCTGCTGATGGTGTTTTCTGGTTATGAAAAGCACTGATTTTGTGGCAATAGAGATCGATTTTTAGCGGGACTCGTAAACACTGCTTTTCTCAGTTGCCATCTTCCTGGAAGTCACCTGCCCTGTTTTTTATTCTTTATTTTGAAACAGGGTCACATTGAGTTGCAAAGGACCTCACTAAGTAGCTGAGGCTGTCCACAAACCGCGATCCTCTGGTCTCAGCTTCCAAAATGCTGGGATTCCAAGCGTGTGCTACCATGCTTGGCTTATTTATTTATTTTGAAGCAGGGTCTTACTAAATTGTCAAAGCTGGCCTTGAATCTTTGATCCTTCTCTCAGCCTCCCAAGTCCTGGGATTACAAGCGTGAGCCAGCAAACTCAGCTTATCATTTTTAGTGAGCAAGGTTTACTTGAGGGAACCCACCCTTTGCTAATTGTGCCCACCTCCATTGACTACTTCTGTTGACCAAAAAAGTACCAGGCCATACAGTGAACGTGATTTTAGGCTCTGCTCAAATACCTCTCCCTCCAGCTTGGCATTCCCTTAAGGCCTTCGTTCTTATTAACTGCAGATCTGCTGGAGTGTTAGTAAGTGAGGTGTGAGTTTCAACAGAGTAAAATCATAGAGTAGGACTTTGGAAACCTGAGGCGGGGTTACAGCCAGGGGAGATGCAAGAGGGGGTTGGCAGAAGTTGTGCCTTTTCTACTTTTTTTCCCTATCGAACCTGGGCTGAACTTGTTGATGTTTTTTAGTTTAAATCTAGAATCCTACAAAAGCATATCTACATCAGTCCCTGGACAGCACGGTGCTGGTTGCCCAATCCCCAGTGCATGTGCTTGAGACCAAACCTATTTGGGAAGAAACAGGCCAGAATCTGGCCCATGAAGAGAGAGACTTCCTCTGGTTTTGCTCACTCACCACCCAATTCTCAATCCCTCACACAGCCCTCAATACAGAGTAGATGCTCAATAGACACTTGGTAAAAAAAAAAAAAAAAAAAAGTGACCCTGTAAACCAGGAACTAAACTAGCAAACAGCCTAAAACAGAAGAGAGAGTACAGAGAGCTCTGGACTCAGCACCAAGGAAGCATCTGTTGCCCCGCAGGCTCCCCGGCACTTCTCCCTGTTACCTCCACCCCCAGCGCTTCCCCTTTAGACACCCAGCGTGGACCACTTCTGATATGTGCCGCCCTGCCCTCTTACACATTTTATTCCATGCACAGTACTTTTGGAGGGGGTCCTAGAAGTGTTTCCCCAGACCTAGTGTAATTTACACCACACAAGAATCCCATGAAGTAGAGAAGGAACCTGAGACTGAGAAGGATTAAATGGCTTGCAAAGGGCAGAGCTGTGACTAGAACCTGCGCTTTGGATCCCTACATCCAGCGACCTTTCTGTTCAGTTACTGTCCTAGGTACTGACATAGATGCAAATAAAGGGGGCATCCAGGTTCAGTCCTTGCCCTCAAGAAGCCCAAAATCTATTTCAGGCAAAAGAAGCCACAACGAGCACGGTCTGGCTAGTGCAGTGTACACTGCCTGCTCCTGCCTTGCTCCGCAGAGGCGCTGTGAAAGACTTCTGATGTTTTGGTTTCTTAGAAGGTTTTGGGGAAACTCAGGATGGAGGATGGGATGGCTCTGCTGCTCTTCAGCTCTCTGCTGAATAGGGGAGGAAAGGAGGAAGAGCAGAAACTCTAAGTTACCCCAAGACCTTATCCTAATCAATCATGTCAGTCTCACGCTTCTGATGAGCAGCCCTCATTAAAAATGACCACGTCAAACCTGGGCGTGGTGGCACACACTTGTAATCCCAGTACTTGGGAGGCTGAGACAGGAGGATCACAGGTTCAAGGACAGCCTCAGCAAGTAGTAAGACTCTCATCAACCTAGTGAGACCCTGTTTCAAAAAAATAAGAATAAAATAGGGCTGGGGGTGTAGCTCAGAGGTAGACTTCCCCTGAGTTCAATCCCCAGAAACACAAAACATAAATAAATAAAATAAATAAAAAATGACAGTTGGGCATGGTGCCACATGCTTGTAATCCCAGCATGTAGGAGGCTGAGACCAGAGCATCGCAGTTTGTGGACAGCCTCAGCTACTTAGGCCCTCCATAACTTGGTGAGACCCTGTTTCAAAATAAAGTAGAAGCTAGGTGTGGTGGCACATGTTTGTAATCCCCACGCTTGGGAGGCAGAGACAAGAGGATTGTGAAGGTTTGAAGCCAGCCTCTCTGGTTTAAGAGACCCTGTTTCCAAATAAAAATATAAAATAGGTCTGGGAGTGTAGCCTGGAGGTAGAAGGGTTCCATCCCCAGTACCACAAATAATTAATAATAATAAAATAATAATAATAATAATAATAATAATATAATAATAATAATAATAATAGGGCTGGGGGTGTAGCTCGGAGGTAGAATGCCCCTGGGTTCCATCCCCAGACCCGCAAAAAATAAAAATAAAAAAAAAATAGGGCTGGGGGTGCAGCTCAGAGGTAGAATCCCCTGGGTTCCATCTCCAGTACCACAAAAAAAAGAAAAAGAAAAAGAAAAAAATGACATCAGCCAGGTATGGTGGCACATGCAGCTTGGAGGTCAAATGCCCTGGGTTTCATCCCCAGTACCCTCCTCCCAAAAATACAAAGGGTTGGGTGTGTAGCTTGGAGGTAAGATGCCCCTGGATTTGATCCCCAGTACCAAAAAAGAAAAAGGAAATGACCGCATCATAGATTAGATAGGAAAAAGAAGATGAAGGCCCATAATAATCCATAAGCTCTGTAGCCCTTAGCCTGCCCCCTGTTGTCTGTGACAGGGGCAGAGCCACTGCCTTGCCATGAAGGGTCAGTGCTTTCAGACCTTCTCCTCATACACACACACCAGGTACCATTTCACACCTGCTCTCCACTGGCCTGGTGTTCTCAGTGGCCCCACGCAGGAGCTGGGGCGGCTTGACTCAGCAAAGCTATGGGACTTGCCCACGGCACCAAGGCTGGTTAGCAGCCGCCCTGGAACTTGAACCAGAGCCCTTGGCAGCCCCAGCTCTTCTCCTTCGTCCTTTCCCACGACAGCCCACGGTGGCTTCTCTCCCGGCCATCCTTCAGACTCGGCGGCTCAGCCACCCGCGAGCCCGCGGCGCTGGCTCCCGCCACCTCCACAGCTCACATCACAGTGGCTAAGTGCTCGCTGACCACTTTGCTGTGTATAATCACTTAATTAGTCTGTGCCTAGGAGGAAGAGGTGCTTTATTTAGAAGCTTACTAGTGGAGATGGCTTTGGTTCGCCAGGAGCTTGATGGCATTAGGATGGTCGCAGCCCTCTGCCTGCGCTCCTAATCCACTTAGCACCGGGATACCAGGATGGCTTTCTTCACGGCTGCCACCGTCAGGCTGAGGGCCGCGGGAGAGTTGTGGCTGTGGTAGCTCAGAGACAGACATATGCAAGCAGGTAGGACAATGAAGAGACCAACATTGGGACTCAGAAAAAGTAACCAGACTTTTTAATGCTCTTCCTAGAGCAAAGGAGAAAATAGAGGGGGCTGTGCTGAGGCTCACGGGCATTGGTCAGTCCGCAGCCAGTGCCTCTCAGGCTGGACTGCAAGTCAGACACCACACGCGGCTCCAGCGCGCGGCTGAGCTGGAGCCTCGCTCTTCAGATGAGGCCGGGCCGTGTCCAGATCCACAGACTGCTGTCTGTGCTTCCCAGAATTCCCTGCATGGTAGGTTGCTAATTGAGATGGCCCAGAAGAGAACCTGGAGAATTGGAGGGTGGCACACATCTTATCAGTTAGCTGCCAGCTGCTACACCTACTGGGTTATTGTCCTTCAGCATCGAGTCCTAGCCAGGTGTGTGTTTGACTCCATGAGAGAAGCCCTGGTTCCCGCAGACAAGCCAGTCCAGCGAGGTCAGAGGTCACCCTCCTGAGCTGGCAGCCAGGACTGTGTGCTCCATATTGCTCCTGGTCTCCCGCACTTTCCATTTCTTTCTCCTTCTCAACTGTCCACCTCTGGACTTCATGTTTGAGCATCAGAGCCCCCTTAACAGCTCTCATTATTGCAAAAGGTCAAAGGCCTATGATAAGCCCACATGTGTACAGATGCTTCTATGTCTGTACATCCTTCCTCCATTGAATCTTGACTGATTAAGTGGTTTGCAGAATTGTGGGTCATTTGCAGGGTTGTTTTTACCTGCCCATGGAGGCTCAGTGTAAGGCAGAAATCCAGGGGCCTCTGGTTAAAGGGGAAGTTGGGCCTGACGGCTCCCGTCTCCACCCCGCTGTCCCCGGTGATTCATGAGGTAGATCAATGGTCTAGTGTGTGCAAGGGAGGCCCCAGAGTAAGTCTTAGCAATGCAGATGCCTGGGCTCTACCCCAAGTCTGGGAGTCGGGATCCAGATGCCTAGATCCCCAAGTGAGAATTTCTAAAGGCCTTCCTCACCCTGCCCTCCTGACCTGTTTGTGAAGGCCATTGGTGGCACACCTGTGACCGGAGCCTGGACCTGTCACGTGTTCTAAATCCAGCAAGAGTCTAACACCTCCCCTCCCGCCTTCCCAGCCTCCAGCATCCCATACTTGAGCCACTGAACCAGGTGATTCCCTGAACCCTTCCTGGCAAAATACAGAGAAGGGAAGTAGAAAAATGTTTAGCATCTGGGGAAGAGTTAGGTCAGTGACATCCACAATCGCAATGACACGGTTTTATGCCGTTGACGCTGAAGAAGGACATGGTGCAGGAGGCCACCAGGTGATGGAAGCAAAAGGGACAAGAGCCAGTTTGGAAGAGGTCACTGGAGCAGAGTGTGGGAAGCTTGGAACGGCCAGCTGAGGAAGAGGACAAGCCACTAAGGAGTTCAGGCTCTCTTTTAGAAGCATCGAGAGAACCCTTGCAGATCTTGGAAAGCGTGATCGAGAAAAGCCTCACTTTAAGAAGTGCAATCATAAATATAAAGCGTAATAGTCACCATATTAACCATTTGTAGAATATAATGTTTGCAATGCTGCTGGATTAACAACAGAAGAGGCCTTGGGGCTAGAAATAGGGACTTGACCTTCCTTTGGAGTTGAGACAGACTTGTCCGCCTCAACTTCTTTTTAAGTGCCCACAGCCTACGCACACTGTTCTGCGTGCACTTAAATGAAAGGGAGAAAATGTGCGTTCTCCCTAGCCCCCACAGGTCTCCCACTGTGAAGGCCTGAGGGGTTCCTGCAGGGTGCTGCACTATAGGCCTGTGAAGGTTTTATATTCATAGTGCAGGGAGAAATCTCCTGGGCTGCTCTGTTTTTTCAGGCAGCACCTGTCCAGATCTCTGCAGACAGTGGCTCAGCAATGGGTTTGGATTACAAGCGTGCGCCCAGCTTCTTTATTCTTTATTTCAAAACAGGGTCTCATTGAGTTGCAAAGGGCCTCACTAAGTAGCTGAGGCTGACCGCAAACCGGGGTCCTCCTGTCTCAGCCTCCAATTTTTTTTATGGCTGAATAGCACTCCCTAGTGTATAGGTACCATATTTTCTTTTCCCATTCATCAGCTGATGGATTCATCAGCTTAATGTTTTCTTTTTCTTTTTTTTTTCTTTTTTTTTTTTTTTTGGTGGCACTGGGGGTAGAACCCAGGGGCTTTCTACCTCTGGGCTATACTCCCAGACCTATTTTATATTTTATGTTTGGAATCAGGGTCTCACTAAGTTGCTGAGAGCCTCACTAAATAGCTGGGGCTGGCTTCGAACCTGTGCGATCCTCCTGTCTCAGCCTCCCAAGTGTGGGGATCACAAGCGTGTGCCACCACGCCTGGCTCTAATGTTGTTGCAAAGAGTGCTTTAATGAACGCGGGAGTGCAGATGTGTCTTCAGCATAGACTTCATTTCCTTTGGGTATATTCCCAGTGGTGGGACTGCAGAATCATGTGGTAGCTCTGTTCTTTTTTTGAGGGGCTTCCTCCAGACTGTTTTCTGTGATAGCTGTACTAACTTACATCTCCACCACCATCACATGCAGGGGTTGTTTCTCCATGTTTTCACCAGCACTTGTTGTCTTTCGCGTTTTTTATCAAAGCCATTCTTGCTGTAATGAGGTGCTGGCTCTTTGTGGTTTTGTCTTGCATTTTCCTCATGATGACGGACAACTGAGTATTTTTAAATGTACCCAAAACTCTGTTTTGAGGAGTATCTAGGGAGAATTCTTTGATCTTGCAGGGAATTCCTCCAAAACACTCCAAGTCATCTCTCCACCAATTTACTGGTGTGTGCAGATAGAATTTAAACTGATCTTAATGTTAGTCTGTCTGAAATAGCCAGCAAGACAAATGTAATGAGGAAAATAATGACATGAGCATTTCACAGTGCTGTTTCCGTCCTTCCCTTCATGCAGATAATTTGAGAATTGATGCCCAAGTATTTTCTCCCCCGTTTTCCACAAACTCCCCAACACTGAGCCTTCCCCCAGACACACCAAAAGTTCTTCTTTTTTGTGTTACCATCTCTCAGGAAAGTTCACTTTAATCAGTCTGTCCCGATAGCTCATGAAACCACCTGCTGTTCCCTTGATCTCCAGGGAGGGCCTGGCCCCCAGATGCAGAGGCAGCTCGGTCCACCCTGGCTCTGGGAGTTGCTTCGCTCAGCGGTATGCGGCAGCTTCCTAGAGCACTTCACCTAGCGAATAAACACTGGCCAAGGGCAAAAGCCGCAAGGCCAGGCTTGAGGTGGAGGCTTCTAGAAATTGGAGGGTGAGCTCAGCTTTCTAGCTCAGGTAACCAGGAGGGCACCTGGTTGGGTCACTGTCCATCAGGAAAGCTTTCCTGTGACATCAGAGCTATGTCTACTTGGATCTCAGAATGTGTAGCCTAGAACGCGTCCATTTACATGGTCTAACAGTAATTTCTAATCAAACTATAGAACCTGAGAGCTGGAAAGAGACCCCAGGATGACCCATTTCAACCTCTCCACCCCCTCGCTACAGTAGAGGGACCTGAGACTCACTGAGCTCAGATGGGTGACCTGCCCCGTCCCGCAGGTAGAGAGAGCTGGCCAGCCTCCCTGGCCCCCAGAGTCCAAGGACAGCACCCTGCCACTGCCACTGCCTCTCCTCACAAATGCAAATGAAGTTGGCTCTGAGTGTGGCTTCTCCTCCTTGCTTTACCATCAGGGTTTGTTTTTTTTTGGGGGGGGGGGTTGTTTGTTTGTTTTTTGCGATACTGGGGATGGAACCCAAGGGCATTCTACCTCCAAGCTACACCCCCCAGCTCTATTTTTTTTTTTTTTTTTTTTTTTTTGGTGGTACTGGGGTTCCTGGAAGCCCTTCTACCTCCGGGCTACACTCCCAGACCCATTTTTACATTTTTATTTGGAAACAGGGTCTCCTAAGCCAGCGCACGCGGCTGGCTTCGGACCTGCGCAATCCTCCTGTCTCTGCCTCCCAAGCGCGGGGATTACAAGCGTGCGCCACCACGCCCGGCCCCCAGCTCTATTTTTTTAGTCTTTATTTTGAAACCGGGTCTCACTAAGTAGCAGAGGGCCTAATTAGCTGAGGCTAGCTGCAAACTCAGATCATTCTGTCTCTGGCTCCCAAATGCTGGGATTACAAGCGTGCGCCACCATGCCTGGTTTACCATCAGGATTATAGATGTCCAGCACCATTAAGAGGTCCAACAGGGATTTACAAGGTCCTCAAACTTGAGTGTCTGGAAAAGTCACGGCTCCCACCCAGGCCAGGTTTCCAACTGAATGTAAATATGTTTATATATTTGAAATCCATTTGAATAGGTAATACATGCACCTACTACGAAATTCAAAAGCTCCTAAATGCATATACAGTATCTTGTCTCTGTCTCCATCTGCCCACTCACCCTCCCAGAAATCCTTGCAAAGATAAGCAAGCACAAATGTGTAGACAGTTGGCTCTCCTTGTGCATGAGTTCATGTTCATGGATTCAACCATGCAGATTGAAAATGTTTCTTTTTTTTAAATTGGGTCCACTGGATATATACAGACTTTTCCCTATTCACTATTCCCTAAACAATACAGTATGACAACTATTTACATAGTATTTACATTGTATTAGATATTTATTCTGTGTCTTCTGTATTTACATTGTATTAGATATGCAACCTGGAGATTATTTACAGTATGCAAGAGAATTGTACATAGGTTATACAAAAATATGACATCATTTTATGTAAGGGACTTGAACATCCTCATATTTTGGTATCTGCAGAGATCCTAGAAGAGACCCCTTCAGATAATGGGAAATGACTGTATTTCTTTTCTTTTTCTTTCTCTTTCTTTCCTTATCTCTTTTTTCTTCCTCCTTCCTTAATAAATGGGTGTGTATTGTCTACATTGTTCTCCTTTTTTGACTTAACTGCGTTTGTTCATTAAGTCAACAAATATATATTGAGCTCCTTTTGTGGTCTAGGCATGGCTAGGGTTCCAGGGGAGCCATGTAGATTAGATTTCCTGCCTCTAAGAGTTTCCTGGAGATCTACAGTCAACAGATGAGTGTAGTGTCAGGTGGAGAAAAGTCATTCCTTTTCATAAGACAGTCAAGGCTATGGAGTGTGGTCAGGAGAGGACCCTGTGGATACAGGAGTCAGAGCAGAAAGGCTGCCAGGAAGAGCCCCCCACCCAAGCTGGGGCAAGCCACGGAGTGAGGTGCCTGGAGCACCCCCAAGTGGACAATGGGGGAAAAGACGTCAACCCCACACAGATAGGGAAGGGCACAGTCTGGTAAACCCTGATAGGACTTAGATTTTATTCTAAGTGACAGAGAAGCCCTGAGACATTTGCAAGCCAGGAGAAACAGGCTCGCTCCAGTTGCGGTGTAAACGGGGTTGGTGGCGGGGCGGGGGTGGGGGGAGTGCTTGAAGAAGACCAGGCAAAAAGTGTTGGCGGCCTACATGGAGTCAATAGAGCTGGCTCAGAAGAAGAGCACAGGACCTCCCATGGTTTGGATGTGGGGTGTATGAGAACAGGTCTGGGGCTGAATAACAGGGTGGGTGGTGGTGCCCCCTGCTCCCCAATAAGGACAGGCAGGGAGCTCCAGCACTAGGTTTAGAACATGTCATGTTAGAGGCACTGAGTCAGAGGTCCACAGTTGGCAGTTGGATGCAGGACTGTGGACTTCGGGCAGAGGTGAGGGTTGGAGAGACAAGTTTGAGAGTTAATAGCTTGTAGGGGTACTTAGAGCACCGGAACAGCGGTGAGAGCAGCCCCCGACACTTCTCACACTGTAGCTCCTTTTGTAGTTACAGACACTGACTCCCAAAGACATAGGAGACCCATATCCGGTCACACCTGCCACTGCTTTGCAGCCTGATGCAGTGCAGAGCCATGCAGGGGGGAGCAGAGGAAATAGCACCCTGAATCCAGGGCCCGCTCAGGCACTAGTCAGCTAGGTGGCCACACCCATGGGCCCCGCGGGGCCTGGGGGAACCTCCTAGAAAGTTTCAATCATGTGTTCTTGGAGGACCCCAGCTTTAAGGCCACCTGCTTATAAATAAAGCAGCATGAAGAGTACAGGAGGGATTCCAGCCAGGTGTCTTGGTTACACGCCTGTGATTCCAGCTACTTGGGAGGCTGAGGCAGGGGATCGCAGGATCAAGGCCAGCCTCCGCAACCTAGTGAGACCCTGTTTCAAAGCAAAAAATAAGGACTGGCCGCCTGGCTGGGAGGTAGAATGTTCCTGGATTCAATCTCCAGTACCAAAAGAGAAAAAAGAAAAAGAAGAGACTCCCGTGGGAAGGCTAAGGACCAGCAGCACACCTGGGGGAAGCCGGGCCTCGGAGAAGAGACTCCCGTGGGAAGGCTAAGGACCAGCAGCACACCTGGGGGAAGCCGGCCTCGGAGCTCTCTCCACCCCGCTGTGAAGTTCCAAACCCATCAAGGGATTTCCTCTGCAATCAGCCCTCGCTTTGCTTTGCTCAAAACAAGACTTTAGAATAAAGACGCCAGCTCTATTTCCCACTCATGTCAGTGATTGATACTTGATTAATGTTCAGGATTGCTGTCATAGAGAGCATAATTTTCACAGATGCAAAGACCAATTTTGTTGTTACTGAGGCAGAAAGATATATTTCCTCCAAAGTTAGCAAGCCGATCTGGAGGGAGCCAGGAACCACTGGGGTGTCACGTCGGCGGCTTCTGAGGAAGCCACGCCAGCCTTGGCACCGTCGGCTTCTCCAGCTGATGATCAGAGGGCCCGGGTGCCCAAGCGTTGCCACCGCGCCACAGCCCTGTGACATTCAGCGTGGCCGGGGACTTCCAGGGTGAAAAACCATCTGGGTGGTCACAGCCACATCTCCACGTGGCCCTGAGGGGCAGTGCGTCCTTGGGGAGCTCGCTTCCTGGCCAATGCAGAGGCAATGGCCAGAGAGGCCGGCCTGCCTCTTAACTACCAAGAAGTCCCCCTGGGCAGCTCTCCGCTGTCACAAGGTCACCCAAGGTGGCAGCGCCCAGGGCTCTCTGTCAGCCGCAGCAAAGGCAGCACCGGGGTCAAATCTGGCTTTACGCAGTGTGTTGCGCGACCTCTCTGAGCTACGGGTGGCAGGAACATTAATGCTGAGCGCCTGCCTGGTGAAGTCAGAGGCCAGGTCCCACGGCTCCCACTCGTCCCTGACAAAGAAAGAGAACATCGAAGAAAGAAGAGCCTTCACGTTCTAGGGTGGGGAGCGAAGAGCTGGGCCTGAGAAGGTTTGGCTGCCTCCAAAGAAACGGTCCCTTCCAAATTTGGCCTGGGAAGACAAGGGTGGGAGTCGGGTGGATAAAGGGTATGGAGGGAGCTGGAGGTACCTGGGGTGCCTGATGATCGCTGGCCGCAGCCTGTGTGGAGGAGGAGACTGGGTGGGTATGTGTATGTAGATGGGAAGTGGAAGTTATTTATTCAGAATTAAAATAGCTTCCCTGCCAGTATGAGTGTGAAAAAAATAATAGTCTGAGAACTTAGCTAAGTGCTTGTGCATGTGAACTGGGTTAATACAAATATTTGGGGTAGTTGCCTTTCTGTGTCTCCGTTTCCTCCTCTGTTCATGGGGCTTAAGCATGGTGCCTGCGTGAGAGGGTGGTGTAAATTAAATGAATTCGCTTCGGGAACGGCCACTGGCTTTTGCGTTGATGCAGGTGTATTCAAGAACATCAGTAAAGAAGCTGGTGATCTTGAAATTAGATGGCAAACTGTATTTCACAGTCAAGTTTCTGCAACAGATATAGTCAGGCATCTGGACTAGGGGTTAGAAGTCATGCATGAACCGGGCGTGGTGGCGCATGCTTGTAATCCCCGCGCTTGGGAGGCCGAGACAGGAGGATTGCACGAGTTCAAAGCCAGCCTCAGCTACTTAGTAAGGCTTTCAGCAACTTAGTGAGACCTTTTTTCCAAATAAAAAAAAAAAAATATATATATATATATATATATATATATATATATATATATATAAAGAAGTCACCCATGGAGCATGGCATGCTTACTTTTCTAAAGTTCTCACCGTGTGTGTGTGTGTGTGTGTGTGTGTGTGTGTGTGTGTGTGGTACTGGGAATTGAACCCAGGGGCATTCTTCCTCCAAGCTATACCCTCAGTTCTTTTTTTTTTTTAAAGCAGGTTTTCAGCCGAGTGTGGTAGCACACACTTGTAATCCCAGCATCCAGGAGGCTGAGACCAGAGGATCAGCTACTTAGTGAGGCCCTCTGTCACTTAGTGAGACCCTTTTTCAAAATAAAGAATAAAAAATAAGGCAGAGGGTGTAGGTCAGAGGTAGAATGCCTCTGGGTTCTATCACCAGACCCACACACACACACACCCAAAAAAATCAGGTTCTCAATAAGTTGCTAAGGGTCTTGCTAAGTTGTTACGGCTGGCTGTGAACCCACAATCCTCCTGTCTCAGCCTCCCTATGACTGGGATTGCCAGTGTGTGTCACCATGCCCAGGTACTTCTCACTTTCTGAAGGACACAGTTGGGCCCCTGCCTTGGTACAGGACAATGTGTCCTCTGAGCACAGATGTGACACTCACGGTATAACTTTGTGCCATAACAAAGTACCACAATCTGGATCTCTTGAACAACAGGAATTTGTCTTCTGGTTCTGGAGGCTAAAGTCCAGGATTGAAGGGTCAGCAGATTGTTCCTTCTGAGGCCCTCAGGAAGAGTGCTCCCGGCCGCTGTCCTGGCTTCAGATGCTTGTGGCATGTACATGCTCTGTGCACACGTGTCACCTCCACCTCTATGGCCATCCTCTACCTGAGTTCTCCCTACACATGTCCGCCTCTGTGCTCAAACGTCCCTTTTATTTATTTTTTATTTTATTTATTTATTTGTTGTGGTACTGGGGATAGAACCCAGGGGGCTATACTCCCAGCCCTATTTTATACTTTATTTGGAAAGAGGGTCTCATTAAGTTGCTGAGAGCCTCACTCAGTAGCTGAGGCTGGCTTTGAACCTGTGTAATCCTCCTGCATCTGCCTCCCAAGTGCTGGGATTACAAGCATGTGCCACCACACCCGGCTCAAACATCCCTTTTATAAGGACACATTCATATTTGATCATCTCCAAGGACCTTAATAATGTCACAGTCACAGGTCGTGGAAGTTAGAACTTACCCATCTTTTGAAGGGGTGCTCAGCCCACGACACTCACAGTTCCTCAACCCCTCGTGTGTGAATTATTGAAAGCACTTTCTAGCTGGTCCATCCATCAGCCCTCTCCTCCCAAGTGGAATGAAAAATCGTTGTCTGACTGCTCTTGACACAGAGGTGCCACACTAATAGGAACCCACCTCATCTCTGGTCTCCAATCAGAAAGGAGGGTCAAGCTCAAATGGTTAAATTAAACACTACGTGCAACGCATCAAAGGCAAAACCTGCTCAGCGCTGTGGGGAAGACCTGCGACACGCGACCTGGCTTTGGGGTAAAGACTTAGGAGAGTTTTGTGTGTGGCTCTCTGCTGGCCTAGTGCTCCCACTGAAATTCAGTTTGGGAAAGGCAGGAGTGGCCAGTTAGGGTCACGAGTTGGATTCAGCTTAGTCCCCGTGCACAAGACCTTCCCTGGGCTCTGTGGTTTGCACAGAAGAGACCCACGGTGTGGAAGGGTCGGCGCCTGCAGCTGAGCGTCTTGGCCATCCTCTTGTCCCACCACTCCCCAGCTGTGCAGATGTGGACCAGACTCTAGGTCCTAGTGCTCTCACTGGCGTGCTGAGGAAGGCCCAACGTGGAGCGGCCTTTGACCCGGCGTATACAAAACTTCACCTTATTTCATCCTTGAGATGTGCCGCTAAGGTGGGTATTGCACCCACTTCACCCACAGGAAGCTTCAGAGAAAGTCACCTTGAGAGACAGAGACGCCCAGAGCCCACAGATTCCGTTCACAGGACCCTGCCCTCTAATTAACTCTTGGGTGGGAGCCGCCCAGCTGCACAGTGTCATCACTAGGGAGAACTTCCGTTGGAGGCTTGGCATCCCTGGGAGCGCACACAAAGGACACTTTGTTAGGGCTCCCCAGTGACTCTCATGCATTTTTCGCATTGAGAACTGCAGCTCTAAGTGTTCTCTGAATCTTCCCAGTATTGGAAGCCTTGAGTCGTTGCTACATTTCCCAGCCTGGAGTCGTGGGCTTTCCACTGACCTCTTTCGTCATTTCTAAGTTACCCAACTAGCGTCCTTTCCTATAGTTGCACATCTGACGATCAGCCGCCCCTTTGGGTCTTTCACAAGCTAGACTCATCAGCCTGGAGCTGTGTGCCCTGTGCCAAACGACCTGCGGATTTGGGGTTCTGGCCCAGTAAAGGTATTGTTCTTGACACAGGAATGGTCTACAAGTGGTTTCCATATTATCTCAACCCACTAATGGATCATGAAATAAAAAAAAGTAATGTATTCAAAACGAGAAAAAGAAGCCAGGCATGGTGGCATATGCTTGTAATCCCAGTACTTGGGAGGCTGAGACAGGAGAATCATGCAGGTTCGAAGCCAGCCTCACTAAGGTCTCAGCAGCTTAGTGAGACCCTGTTCCAAATATATTAGGTCTCGGAGTGTAGCCTAGAGGTAGAAAGCCCTAGGTTCCATCCCCAGTACCACAAAAGAGAGAGAAAGGGGGGAGGGAGGGAGGGAGGGAGAGAGGGAAAGAGGGAGAGCCGGGCATGGTGGTACGCGCACACTTATAATCACAGTACTTGTGAGGCTGAGACAGGAGGATCACAGCTTTGAGGACAGCCTCAGCAATTTAGTAAGACCCTCAGCAGCTTAGTTGAGATCTTATTTCAAAATATAAAGGACTCAAGGTGTAGCTCAGAGGTAATGTTCTTTGGTTCAATCCTCAGTACCCCCTCAAAAAAAAATTAACACCAACTCATAAGGCCCAACCCTGAGAAGTATAATTTAAGTGACCCAGGAATGTGTGTATTTTCAGGTTCTTAGTTTTATGAACCATCCATCGAATCCATTTTCCTCAGTTAACACTGAGGCGTATCCAGGGTCACTAGCTGATTTAGTGGTGGGGCTGGGATTCTCTACCCCGACCCTTCTCCATCTTTTCCTCCCACAGGTCTTCAGAAGATTGAGACAGTAGTTCTGACCCAGACTGCCAGGTAAAATGACCTGTAAAGGTTTTTGAAAATATGGGTGTCCTGGCCCCAAACCAAAGCAATTAACTTACTGTCTGTTAGGTGAGCCCGAGTGCCTGACCCAGTGGGAGTTCTTTGCCAATTCTAGTGCACATTCAGCTCTCCTGGGGATCGTCTAAGGCATGGATTTCTGCTTCCATATGTCTGAATGGACCTGAGATTCCTGCATTTTATTTTCTTTAAGGGAGGGGGTACTAGGCATTGAATCCTGTAACATTCTACCTCTGAACTACACTCCCATCCCTGTTTTTTTTGTTTGTTTGTTTGTTTGTTTTTGAGCACTACAGTCTCACATCATAACGTGGATCGTGTTGACAATGACATATATTCACACAGTACTTGGTGCCTCCCCCTCTCGCTTCCCCTTTTCCCTCCCTCCCCATACTGAGTGTCCAGGTTAACTATGTTATATTCACAAGTATACACATATTCGAATGTAGCTTCTCCATTAATTAACCTCAGCCTTCTTCCTCTCCTACCTGAAAGGACAAAGTTTGACCACACCGAACACCACCTTATAGCCAAGAAATTTATTGGGAAGGGATTGTTGCAGCTGAAGGGAACCAAGGGAGGGCCGGGGGAGGAAAGAGAGAGAAGAGAAAGAGAGAAAGGGGGAGAGAGACAAAGAACAAAGGAAGAGAGAGGGAGGGTGTGCTGGGGTCAGGGTTATATATGGGCTTGGGGTTACCATTGGGGGCTAATAGGCTAGGAGAAATGCCCTTTGAACTAATTGGCTAGAGTCCCATGGGAGGGGGTCGTGCAGCCAGGTTATTGGCTCGAATCAGCAAGGGATGTCCCTTTCCCTAATTGGCCAAGGGGCACCAGGAGGGAGCAGAGGGGGCAGGTGCAGTCAGAGGGGTATGGTAGCTTATCCAGTCAGACCAGGGCCTCTCAGGAAACTTAGCTCATGGCTGGAGGGGGATTCTGAAGTAAGAACTTAATTCATCTACCACTACCCTTCTTCCATTCTGGCTTTGCTGAGGTTTCCCCTCCATTATCTGCAGTCCCTCTGGTATCCCCTAATACTCCCTAGCTTGGTCCCAGTCCTTTTTTTTTTTTTTTTTTTTTTAATTTGGAAACAGCGTCTTACTAACTTGCAGAGGGCCTCACAAAGTTTCTGAAATTGTCCTTGAACTTGTGATCCTCTTATCTCAGCCTCCCAAGTACTGGAATCACAAGCATGTGCCACTACTCCCGGCTTTTTTTTTTTTTTTTTAAACATGGTCTCACTAAGTTACTGACCAAGTTGCTGAGTCTGACCTCTACCCTGCAATCCTCCTAACTCACCATCCCAAGTACTGGGATTATAGGCATGTGCCACTGCACCTGGCTGGAAATTTTCTGCATTTCTAAGAAGCTCCAGTTGCTGCTGCTGCTGCTGCTGCTGCTGCTGCTGCTGCTGCTGCTGCTGCTGCTGCTGCTGCTGCTGGCTGCCAGGAACCACGCTTTATGATCCCAGGTCCCAGAGAGCCTACAGACTTCCAAACTTCTCTGTGTGTCTGTTGGAACTCTCAGGATTTGCATTTTGTGACACTTCAGCAGTGATTTTCCACTGTGTCATTTATTGAAATTCACCCTCCCTACCCACATTTTAATATCTTGACAGCAGGGACTTTGGGTACAAATGCTTCACCTTGCCCTTCCAGCCCGTCTACCTAGTGTGGTGATCTTCTCTACAAGGTTTCTAATAAGATAAACTCCATGACCAGCTCTACTTAGCTCCACCCACTTAGTCAGTAGTTGCACTGCGTCTTAGTGAGCCCAGAGGTGCACTGCCCCCAGCCTTTGTTGGTGGAGCTTATAGAGGTGGAGGGAAAAGGGCAGGAGCCCTGGAAAATCTGCCTGTGGGGAGGCTTGGCTGTGGTGCAGAGGGGTCAGCACACGACCAGACTGCCTGGCTGAGTCCCAGCTCAGCTACCAGAGAGCTGTGCACCTTGGCCAAATTATTTTCCAGTTCTAAGATAGATACAGGTAAACTGTACTAGGTTAGCAATGAGTCAATATTGAAATCTTAGTTATAACAAATGTACCGTAGTAATGTAAGATACTTGTAGCAATAAGAAAAACTGGGTGCAAGGTATGAGATCACTACACTATCTCTAATGCTCCTATAAGTCCCAAACTGTTCTTCTAATAAAATGTATTTAAATATATATATATATATATGTGTGTGTGTGTGTATGTATGTATGTATGTATATACATATATGTACATATGAATTGCGGTACTGGGGATGGAACTCAGGGGCATTCTATTTCTGAGAGGTACTCTCAGCCCGATTTTTTATTCTTTATTTATTTTTTGTTTCTTTGGTTTTTTTGGTGGTACTGGGGTACCTGGAAACCCTTCTACCTCAGGGCTACACTTCCAGACCTATTTTTATACTTTTTTATTTGGAAACAGGGTCTCTTAAGCCAGCGCGGCTGGCTTCGAACCTGCGCGATCCTTCTGTCTCCACCTCCCAAGTGCGGGGATTAAAAGCGTGCACCACCATGCCCGGCTTATTTTTTTTTTTTTTTTTTTTTTTTTTTGTGGTACTGGAGTTCCTGGAAGCCCTTCTGCCTCTGGGCTACACTCCCAGGCCTATTTTTACATTTTTATTTGAAAACAGGGTCTCATAAGCCAGCGCGTGCCTCTGGCTTTGAACCTGCGCGATCCTCCTGTCTCTACCTCCCAAGCACGGGCGTTACAAGCATGCACCACCACGGCCGGCTTTTTTAAAATTTTTATTGGTGCATTATATTCATACATCATATTGGGGCAAAAAACTTGTGTGTACATACATGTATACATCACTGATTTAACCCCTACCCAATTCCCACCCCATTCTCTCCCCGTTTCTCCTTCCCTTGCTTGGCTTAGTGGTTGACTTCGATATGTTTCAGTACATTGTGTGTTTTAGAGATTTTCCTTCTTACCCCCTCCTTTCTCTTCCTTTAGGTTGCCTTGTTTGTTCCTCTATAGAATTTCATTTTTCATTTAGACTTCCTCCTATGACCCATTGCTCCCTAACTCTCACATATTAGGGAAAGCATCTGATTTCTTATTTTTTGTGACTGACTAATCTCACTTAGCATAATGTCCTCCAGTTCCATCCATTTCCCTGAAAATGATGTAATTGAGATTTTTTAATGGCTGAGTAAAATTCCATTGTGTACATATCCTATAGTTTTGTAATCCATTCATCTATTGATGGACATCTTGGCGGTTCCACAGTTTGGCTATGGTGAATTGTGCAGCTATCAACATAGATACACATGCATTAGTTTGGTAGTTTGGTTTCCTTTCTTTTGGGTAGATACCCAGACGTGGAATTGCTGGATCAAATGGTAGATTTGTTCCCATTCTTCTGAGGATTCTCCATACTGTTTTCCAAAGTGGTTGCACTAATTTGTAATCCCACCAACAATGTCTTAGAGTTCCCACTTCTCCACATCCTCGCCAGCATCTGTTGTTTGTGTTTTGAATGGTTGCCATTCTAGGTGGAGTTAGGTGAAATATCAAGGTAGTTTTTATTTGCATCTCTCTGATTGCCAGTGATGTTCAGCATTTTTTCATGCATTTATTGGCCATTTGAATTTCTTCTTTTGTGAAGTGTCTATTTAGTTCGTTTACCCATTTTGTTATTGGATGCTTTGTTTTCTTAGTGTTGAGTTTCTTGAGTTCTCTGTATATTCTAGATATTAGACCTCTATCAGAGGGGTAGATGGCAAAAATCTTCTCCCATTCTGTTGGCTCTCAATTGAGGTTCTTCATAGTTTCCTTTGCTGAACAGAAGCTCTTCAGTTTTATGCAGTCCCACGTATTGATTCGCCTTTTAATTTGTTGTGCCTTTGGGGTCTTGTTGAGAAAGTGTTTATCTGTGCCTATGTGTTGCAGTGTTGGACCTATGTCCTCTTCAAGGAGCTTCAAGGTCTCTGGTTTGATTACCAGATCTTTGATCCATCTTGAATTGACTTTTGTACAGGGTGAGAAAGTGGGATTAATTTCCAATTTTCTCCATACGGTTAACCAGTTTTGCCAACACCATTTGTTGAACAGGATATCTTTTCTCCAGTGTATGTTTTTGGCCCCTTTGTCAAAAATCAATTGACTGAAAGTGTGTGGACTTGTTTCTGGGTCTTCTATTCTGCTCCATTGGCCTATGTATCTATTTTTTTGCCAAACCATGCTGTTTTTATTACAGTGGCTTTGTAGTATAGTTTAAAGTCAGGTATTGTGATTCCTCCTGCATGGTTTTTGTTCCTAAGAACTACTTTGGCTATTCTGGGCTTTTTGTTATTCCAGATAAATTTAAGGACTCATTTTCCTATGTCTGTGAGGAATGATTGTGGTAGTTTAATGGACATTGTGTTAAATCTGTAGATCACTTTTGGATGGATAGCCATTTTAATGATATTTATTCTGCCAATCCATGAACATGGAAGATCCTTCCATCTTCTAAGATCTTCTTCGATTTCTTTTTTCAGTGTTTTATTATTTTCTTTGTAGAGATCTTTTACCTCCTTGGTTGAGTTTATTCCTAAGTATTTTATTTTTTTTGTGGGAGATCCTGAGTGGAAGTGTTTTCTGAATTTCTTTTTCAGTGGATTTATGTTGGTGTACAGGAAAGCTTCTGATTTTTTAAGATTGATTTTGTATCCAGATACTTTGCTGATAATTCTCTTGATTTCTACACTGTCAGTAGTAATGTCTCATTTTTCATCCCTTATCTTCATAATTTAGGTTGATTCTCTCTTTTTTTTAGTTAGGTTGGCCAGTGGTTTATCCATCTTGTTAATTTTTTCAAGAAACCAGCTTTTGGTTTTGTTGATTTTCTGTATTGCTTTTTTATTCTTTATTTCGTTAATTTCTGCTCTAATTTTAATAATTTCCTGTCTCCTACTGGCTTTGGGGTACAATTGTTCCTGCTTTTCAAGGGCTTTGAGGTGTGTTGTTAGGTTATTTATTTGAAGATTTACTGTTTTTCTTATGTGAGCACTCAGTGCTATAAATTTTCCTCTTAATACTTCTTTCAAAGTGTCCCAGAAGTTTTGATATGCTGTATTCTTATTTTCATTTGTTTCTAGAAATTTCTTGATTTCACCTCTTACATCTTCTATGACCCATTCTTCATTCAGAAGTGTGGTGTTCAGTCTCCACATGTTTATGTTGTTTCTCTGGGTCTTCCTAAAGTTGATTTCTCGTTTCATTCCATTATGGTCTGAAATGACACAGGGAAGTATGTAACATTTTTTGAATTTGCTAGTGCTCATTTTGTGTCCCAGGATGTGATCTATTTTGGAGAAGGTTCCGTGAGCAGCTGAGAAAAATGTAAACTCCGCTGTAGTTGGGTGAAATATTCTATATGTGTCCAACAGGTCCATTTGGTTAATGGTGTTCTTTAGTTCTGAAGCACCTTTACTGACCTTTTATCTGGAAGATCAGTCTAATGTGAGAGGTGTGTTGAAGTCTCCCAGTATTATTGTATTGGGATTTATGTGTGACTTCATGTCACAAAGAGTTTGATTTACGAAAGTAGCTGCACCTATGTTTGGGGCATAGATGTTGATTATTGTTATTTCCTCTTGCTAAATTATTCCTTTTACCAGTAAAATATGACCTTCTTTGTTTCTTCTAATAAGTTTGGGTTTGAAGTCTGAATTGTCTGATATCATAGTTGCTACTCCTGCTTGTTTTTGAGTTCCATTAGCATGGATTACTTTGCTCCAGCCCTTTACCTTGAGTTTGTTCCTATCTTTACTTGTAAGGTGTGTTTCTTATAAGCAGCAGATGGATGGATTCTGGTTTTTAATCCATTTTGCCACTTTATATCTTTTTATTGGGGAGTTGAGGCCATTTACATTCAGTGTGATTATAGAGAGATAATTTTTAATTCCTAACATGTTAAGATTTTATTTGTGTTTGAGATACTGTTTATTCTTCTTTGCTTAGTTGTCTGCTGGATGGGAAATCTTGTTTCTTTGGTCTGGTGTGTATTACCTATTCTTTGCAGTTAATCTCCTTGAGTATTTTCTCTAGCACTGGTTTTTAAGACATAAATTCCTTAAGTTTCTCTTTGTCATGGAAGCTTCTTATTTCCCCCTCTAATTTGAACAATAGTTTTGCTGGGTAGAAAATTTTTGACTGGATGTTGTTTTCTTTCAGAGTTTGGAATATGTTACTCCACACCCTTCTGGCTTTCATGACTTGGTTTGGGAAGTCTGGAGTGATTCTAATTGGTTTGCCTCTGAATGTCACTTGGCCCTTTGTTTTTGTTGCCTTTAAGATTCTCTGCTTGGCTTCCACATTGGTCATTTTGACAATTATGTGGTGTGGGGATCCTCTTCTCTGATCCTGTCTAAAGGGAGTTCTGTAAGTTTCCTGGACCTTTGTATCGACCTCTTGCTCTATGTTTGGAAAATTTTCTGCTATCACTTCCTTGAAGAGATTATTGTTCCCTTTGGCTTCACCTTCTTTTCCCTCCTCTATTCCAGTTATTCTTAGGTTAGCTCTCTTAAAATGGGCCCATATTTCTTCAATGTTAAAATCCTGCTGCCAGATTTTTTTTTAAAATTATAAACTATGCGTTCATTTTTGGAGTGGTCATCTTCCAGGAGTGAGATTCTATTCTCCGTGTGGTCTAATCGGTTGTTTATACTTGTAATTGAGGCCTTTACTTCAATGATTGTATCCTTTATCTCTTTTTGACTCTCTCTGAATTCTTTTCGAAAGTCCTCTATTATTTCTACAGTTGTTTTCCTGATTTGATCTTCTAGAGATCTCGGAATTTCTGTGTTATCAGGTTCTGATGTTGTAGGGTCGTGGGCATTCATTGCTCCATTGTTATTCCTCTTTCCCATGATTTCGGAAGTTTGTGCCTTCTCTGGGTTCTTCCTGGGTCACTACGACTTCACTTAAGGTGCTCTGGATCTCGAGTCTGTGGTATCTCAGTCACCACTACTCCTTTACTCGGTTGTATTATTTTTTATTTTGAAACAATGTCTCACTGAGTTGCAAAGGGCCTCACTAAGTAGCTGAGACTGTCCTCAAACCATGATTCACCTGTCTCAGCCTCCCAAATGCTGAGATTACAATCGTTTGCCACCACATTGGCCTTGTTTTATTTTATCTATTTATTTTAAATTTATAAAGGTTACTTAGTGAGGCCCCCCACAACTTAGTGAGACCATGTTTCAAAATAAAGAATAAAAATAGTGCTGTGGATATAACTTGGAGGTAAAATGCACTGGGTTCAATCCCCAGTACTAAAAAATAATAATAAAATAAAATAGAACAGGACTAGGAATAGTGCCTAATTTGCACAATTGTTTTGAATGTGGAATCAGTTCCCAAATAAAAAGTCTGGCACACGTGGTAAGTGTGTAAGTGTTCTGATGATTTGGTTTCAGGAGAGAGGCTCGGAAGCAACATCAGGACATTCCGTGCTGCACCTTGAAGTATTCATCAGGTGACATGCCACAAGGGTTGCTGGTGGTGGGGACAGAAGAGGCAGAGGCACAAAGGTGGGCATAGGCGGACACAGCGCTGGGGTCTAGTTGGGTTGCAGATGTGCTTGAAGGTAGTGGCAGCTAATGGACAGAGGAGGGCCGCTGATACCACATGGAGGAACTCTTTAAGCGCCAAACTAAAGAACCTGCTGGTTTTCTTCTGAAGCAACAGAGCACCAGTCCTGGATCATTTCGATTATCTTTTCACACAAAGGTTATTGTTCTGTGGGGATTACAGTAGCAGCTCTTCTCTCTTGGGTGATTGTGGTTTTCTTCGCTGCTGTTCTGGTGTTTGTACAGGGTTCTCTTATTGTCTGACTGGACATTCAAAGACGTTAGGTGACCTGGAGCCAGGTCTCCATCAGGGCAGTATAGCACGGAACCCATCTACTCCATGGAGCTCGTAGCCTGAGCCTCTTAACCACTCTGCCAGTGAAGCCACCTCTGACCACAGAGCCACAGAGTCTGGATGTGTGTGTTACTGAGGATTGAACCCAGGGACATTCTACCTCTGAGCTACCCGCCCCCAGCCCTATTTTATTTTTTACTTTGAAACAAGGTCTCCCTAAGGTGCTGATGGTCTTGCCACATTGCCGAGGCTAGCCTTGAACCTGTGTCAATCTCCCAAGTACAGAGATTATAGGCCCAGCCACAGAACTCATAAAAGACCACATGCCCTTATTAAGAGGACTCTGCAACTCCAAGACTGTCCCCTTGTTGTTGTTGTTGTTGTTGTTGTTGTTGTTGTTGCTATTGTTTTGAAGGGGGATTCTAGGAATTGAATCCAGGGGAATTCTACCTCCAAGCCACGCACCTAGCCCTATATTATTTTTTTATTTTAAAACAGCATTTCACTAAGTTGCTAAGGGGCCTCACTAAGCTTCAGACCTGCTATCCTCCTGTCTCAGCCTCCCAAATACTGGGATTACAACGTGTGCCACCACACTCAGCTCTGCCCATAATTCTTAACCCTAGAATAATCTAACAATAGTCCCCCCCCCCTCTCTTTCCTCTCGTTCTTCCTCCCTCTGTCTCTTCCCTCCCTTCCTCTTTTTTTCTTCTTTTATTTCTTTTTTTTTTTCCATACTGAGAAATGAACCCAGGGGCGTTCTACCTCTGAACTATACCCTCATGCCTATTTTTATTTTTATTTTGAAACAGTGTCTTGCTAAGTTGAGGACCTTGCTGAATTGCTGAGGCTGGCCTGGAATCTGTGATCTTCCTGTCTCAGCCTCCCAAGTACTGAGATTAAGGCAGGTACCTCATTGCTCAGTTAATAGGCTGTTTTCACACATACACACGCATGCGCGCGCGCACACACACACACACACACACACACACACACACACACACATTAGAGCTGCGTGTGCCGTGTGTCCTAATGTTAGGTGCTTCACTTCTCTGTGCACAGATGAATCCTTCTGTAACCCGAGGAGTGTGTAAGCACCTGCCCCACAATTGTCATGAGTAAGCTGCTTTGTCCCGACCGCAGCACGCAGCCAGTGATCAATAAGCACCAGCCATTATGACGGTGGAAGACATTTGAAAAGCTTTTGGTCTGAAACATTAGGATGAAAAGAGGAAAAAAAAAAAAAAAGGTGTAATCACCAATTAGAAAAGAAGGGCAAGAATTTGTTAAATGTTGTATGTGAAAATCTGTGGCAATAAACTTGAAAATCTAGAGAAAATGGAGGATCTCCTAGCAAAATATAAATTCTTCAAATTGCCCCCAAAGAGGAAGAATACCTGAACAGAACAATAACCACAAAATACATTTTTGTATTGAAGGTTTATTTAAAAGACCATTTATAAAAGGGCTTCATGGTCTATAACAGTACTAACTGGCCTTCAAAGAGTAGGTATCTCCTTTGTTATTCAAACTATTGAGACCATAGAATAAGATGAAAATTTCCCTCAATTCATTTTATGAAGCCAGCATGACCTGAATACTCAAACCTAAAAAGAATCTGTCTCTTCTATCTCAAAAGCTTTGAAGGAAAAAAATGACCCTGACAAAGAAAGAAGGAGAAGAAAGTAAAGCAAGGTGTGCACGACACGCACCTGCCTTGAAGTGGTGGTCTCTGCCCGGCTGCGCATCAGAGTCACCTGAGGAGCACCGGCCCCGCCCAGATCTCGGCTTAATTAGTCTCAGGAAGGGCCAGGCCCTGGGTCTGTTTTCATGTTCCCTATCATTGCTGCTTTACGCTATCTGGATATTGTTGAAGCCCATGAGCCTGGTTTGCCCTTCCAGATCATCTACCTAAAGTTAGATGGAATCTCAGTGCAGTGTTCTTTGTTTGTGTACTAGGGGTTAAGCACAGGGGCATTCTACCTCTGAGATACATCCCCCTAGACCTTTGAATTTTTTTAAATTTTGAAACAGGGTCCCACTAAGTTACCACATGCTGGCCTCAAACCCGTGATCCACCTGTCTCAGTCTCTCAGGTACTAGGCTTACAGGTGTCTACTACCACCCCTAGCTTCAGTGCAGTTTTGCTTTGTATTTCTCTGATTGCTAATGATGTTGAACACTTTTTGATATATTTCTGGGCTATTTGTAGTTCTTTCTTTGATACGTGTCTATTCAGCTCAATTGCCCATTTTTAATTAGGTTATTTTTAGTGTTTTTTGTTTTGTTTTGGGTATGTGTGCATGTGTGTACACTTGTGCATATGTATGTCACTGGAGATTGGCATTCTACCTCCTCCAAACTACATCCCCAGCCCAATTTTTTTTTTTTTTTTTTTTTTTTTTTGGTGGTACGGGGTTCCTGGAAACCCTTCTACCTTCAGGCTACACTCCTAGACACCTGTTTTTTATATTTTTATTTGGAAACAGGGTCTCTTAAGACAGCGAGGCTGGCTTTGAACCTGCGTGATCCTTCTGTCTCTGCCTCCCAAGCACAGGGATTACAAGCGTGTGCCACCATGCCTGGCCCAATTTTTTTTTTTAAACAGGTTCTCACTACTTGCTGAGGCTGTCCTCGAGCTTGCGATCCTCCTTTCTCAGCCTCCCAAGTACTAGGATTACAGGCTTACACCACCATGCCTAGCTGTTAGGGTTAAGTTTTTATGGGTTTTTTTGCGGGTGTGAGGATAGAACCCAGGGGCATTTGACCTCCGAGCTACACCCCCTGCCCTGTTTGTTATTCTTTATTTTGAAACCGGGTCTCACTGAGTTGCAGAGGGCCTCACTAAGTAGCTGAGGCTGTCCGTGAACCACGATCCTCCGGTCTCAGCCTCCCAAATGCTGAGGTTACAAGCGTGCGCCACCACGCCCGGCTTAAGTTTTTTGAGTTCCAGATATTAATCCTCTGTCAGGAGAGCAGCAGGCAAAGATTTTCTTCCATTCTGTAGGCTCTCTCTTCAGACTCTTGGTTGTTTATTTATTTTTTATTTATTTTTTACTTTTTTTGTGTGTGTGTGGTACTGGGGGTGGATCCCAGAGGCTTTCTACCTCCGGGCTATACTCCCAGACCTATTTTTGGAAACAGGGTCTCACTAAGTTACTGAGAGCCTCACTAAGTAGCTGAGGCTGGCTTCGAACCTGTGTGATCCTCCTGTCTCTGCCTCCCAAGTGCAGGGATTACAATCGTGCGCCACCACGCCCGGCCTCTTGATTGTTTAATGTCATTTTATTTACTGATTCTTGGGTTTATTTCCTGAGCTTTGGGGAGTCTTATTGAAGACATCTCTACCAGTGCCTATATGTTGGAGAGTTGGTCCTATGTTTTCTTCAAGTAATTGCAAAGTTTCTGGTCTAATTTCCATATCCCTGATCTATTTTGAGCTGACTTCCATACAGGGTGTGAGATGGGGGTCTAATTTCACTCATGTATGTATGGATAATCAGCTTCCCAGAACCAGACCATCTAGCTCAACAGCAGTTCAAGGAGACACTTTTTGCTAAAGCTTTGGCATGATCCAGGCATTCTCTGGCCACAGATGTACCCATCTCCCCATCCAAGTGTGAGGGTGTCCTGCACAGCTGCCCTCGCCCTGTCTTCAGAGACCCGAGATGCAGCCAGGGACAGACCATCCTCAGCTCTAAGTTTTGAGCCAGCAACCTTGCTCCCTGCAAAGAAAGTCCAGGAAAGCCCAGGGAATTGATTCTTGGGAGTCCAATGGGATTTTAATGACAGACCTGTTCATTTCCATGCTGTAAGGTAATTAAGCGCACGTGGTAAGCAGTGCACATGAATAATTAATCCGCTGAGTGTGCACACAGCTGATGATCCGCATTTCCAGCCTCCTCGTTCTTCCCATATCCCCTGGTCCCTGCACTCAGCATCAGAATGGACAGACCACTGCCACTCAAGGCTGACAGCTCGTCACAGTCCTGGGAGCTCCGCAGAGGAGGGGGCTGTCCTGAACCCCATCTCTCCAGTGGTTGGAGTTCTCTGACCTCTGACCAGGGGCTCTCGAGTTCCTTTGACCACCCTCCTATCCCCCTCAGAATCCAAGAAAACCATTGGCTTTACTGTCTGTCATCAGCCTCAGTTTTAGGTGTCAGTCTAGTTTCTATCCTTTATATCCTTAAATAATAACAATGCAACTTGAACAATTCTCACTATAAAACAATATCACGAATAAGTGAATGAGCAGATTGTCGGCTCTGGTTTGAAATATAGGCGCAGTGCTGACTCTAAGCTTGTGTCCACCACACCACCTCCCAGCTGCAGCAAAATAACCTGCAGGATGTCTCACCAGGGCTCAGAGCCACTGCCTCATGAAACAGTGAAAGAAAAGGTAAAACGTAGCAAGATGTGGCAGCAAAATGGTCTGAGGGCCAGTGTTTGCTTTACAGTATTTCCTAGAAAGAACAGTTGAAGGGCTGAGCATTCTGGTCCATGCCTATAATCCCAGGACTTGGAAGGCTTAAATTGGAGGATCCCAAGTTGGAAGCCAGCCTCAGCAACTTAGGCTGTCAGTAACTTAGTGAGGTCCTATTTCTAAAAAAATAAAATTGGGCTGGGGGTGTAGCTCAGAGGTACAATATCTCAAGGCTCTGTCTCCAGTACAAAAAAAAAAAAAAAAAAAAAAAAAAAACAAAGATGGAACAGTAGTGGCAAAATATCCACTGTTGAAACCAGGTGGTAGGTATAGATGGACATCAGTTGTACTATTTTTTCATGTGTTTGAAAGTTTTCAATAAGGAAAAAGAAAAGAGAGGAATAAGGAGGAGGTTGGGACTCTCTCCCATTACAAGATCCCAAGGCAGTGGCCCCTATACACCATGGTCTCCCTTGAACAAAGTTTACCTTGCTATATTATCACTATTATAAATAGTAGTAGTAGTAATAGCAGTAGTAGTAGTAGTATGTGGTGCTGGCGATTGAACCCAGGATCACATTACTACTGAGCTACAATTCCACCTTTTTTTTTTTTTTGGAACCAGCATCTCACTAAATCGCAAGGCTGGCCTCAAACCTGTGATTCTCCTGTTTCAGTCTCCCAGTACTGGGGTTGCAGGCCTGTACTTCTCTCAGCTTGCCTTATCATCTTTTTAAAAAGAATAATACAGAAAGGGGAGAGCCGGGCATGGTGGTGCATGCTTGTAATCCCAAATTTTGGGAGGCTAAGACAGGAGCATCACAATTAGTGGACAGCCTCAGCTACTTAGTGAGATTTGCAATCCAGTGAGACCCTGTTTCAATAAAAAGAATAACAAATAGGGTGAAGGGTATAGCTCGGAGGTAGAATGGTCCTGGGTTCCATCCCCAGTACTGCAAAAAAATAAAAATAAAAAAAGAATACAGGGGAGAGCCACCACATCCGTAGGGAAGAGCTTATATTGATGGAAGGTCCTGGACCCTGAAATAACAGGGGACATCCCAGAGGAGGGCTTGGCTCCTGCAGTAGGCTTCCTGGCTCCTTGCAGTTGGCAGTGTTTCTACAGTGCCTGGCTCAGAGCACATGCTGTGTAAACAGTAGCTGGCAGATGCCATCATTATTGTAGATGTTGTTATTGTAGCCCAGGACATGCAGATCTACCGGGAAGGAGGCTGAGGAAAACAGTGTCTTCCAGGTGTTTAATTTGAAAACATTGTAGCCCTTGTAAATAAGAAGGCAGGGAGGAAGGATGAGTCTTGGTTTTCAGGGAATTAATTCAGTATCTCTGTGAGAGCCTCCACCTTTGCAGTTAATGCTGACAATGTCATGTACCTCTTCAGGAAGACAGAGCATAAATAGACCAGAAGATTCCAGAGTTTTATTCAATAAAACTCTAGAAAGAATATTCTAATGCATACCCGCTCTCTGCCAGTGTTCCGTGGCCCTCTTGCTTTGTCCTGTCTGTGTCTCGCTCCTTCCTCCATCACTTTGATTACAGTTGGCAAAGCTTGATGATATCCGTACAGTATCTTCCCCTTCTAGGGAGAGCAGCTTCGAGGGAGTGCCAGAGGCATTCTATCTCCGAGCTGCACCCTCGGCCCTTCTTTTTATGTTTGGTTTTGAAGAGGGTCTCACTAGGTTGCTGAGGCTGACTTCAAACCTACCATCCTTGATGAAAGAATGAAAATACAGTTAAGGATTTAGGAGGGAGGTAAAAACACCAACCGGGTTACAGAGACCGCTGCTTTATTCGGATCCGACCCGGCATCCTCCAGGAGTCAGCCGGCCGTGGGTAAGGGACGGATGGGCCATGCGTTTGGAGAGTTGCACATAGTCCTGATCAGCGGGCTGAGTCACATGGCGGATAGGAGACGCCAATGTTGTATAGGCATGCTGATTCTCTCGTGACACCTATAGTCTCGCGATCTCAAGCATGTCTCGTAGCACCCGGAGTCTCACAATATCTTCCAGGGTTCCGCCTCCTGTCCCCTCCAAGGGATCACGTGGGGGAGGGGAGGGACCCGACTTATCACTTCTGTCTCAGCCTCCCAAGTACTGAGATCACAGGCGTACACTACCACACCCGGCTCACTGTCTTCTTTTTGAAGAGGTCCTAGCCTGGTCAATGATGTCTACGTGTCAATATGGAAGAATCACTCTTATCTACTATCAAGCACCATCTCATAAGAAACTCCAAAGCTAGCCAAGTGGAGGGATATTTTGGCTTTGGTTTTGGTTTCAGTTATTGTTTGTTTTTGTTTTCATAAGAAAGGAATCATCCCAGTATTTGGGAGGCTGAGACTGGAGGATCGCAGTTCGCAGCCAGCCTCAGCTACTTAGTGAGGCCTTTTGCAACTCAGTGAGACCCTGTTTCAAAATAAAGAATAAAAACAGGGCTGGGGGAATAGCTCGGAGATAGAATCCTCTGAGTTCCCAGTACCACACACACACACACACACACACACACACACACACACCAAAAAAAAAAAAAGAGCAAGGGGAATCGCTGAGGGCTGCTCTAACCTTCAAATAGTACATAATACACAACAGCCGGAAGGTCCTTGGCTGGAGGGCAGGGGAGGGTGTGAGGACTCAAAGTTCACCAGAGCTTTCGGTGGTCTACCTAATCTGCAAAAGATTACCTTGATAGGACTTGGGCTGCCTTTCCCGATTTTTGTCCAGCTGTGGAGTTTTTTACTGAAAGTAGATAGACCTCCCCATAGCAGCAGCTCCCCAAGGTTTGAGGCCCTCAAAGGAGCCATTTAAGGAACAGGCTTGAGTTTGGGTTTTGCTTTGTTTGTTTGGGGTGTGGTTTGTGTTCATAAAATTTACAAGCAGAAAATCTCTTCCATGTGTTTAGGTCTTCATAGTGTAGAAAGCACATTTATTTGGGGATCATGTCATTGGGCATTCCTAGTAGAACAGTGAGGCAGGCTGGCCAGAGACCTCAAACCTAGGTTTACCAATAAGGAAACAAATACCCAGAATTTAGTGGGTTTTTCTTTTTTTTTTTTTTTTTTTTTTTAGAATTAAAAAAAAAATAGTCAGTGGCACTAAAAGCTTGAGTTGCCTGCCAGTTAAGAGGTTTAAAAAGCTGGGCATGGTGACGCACGCTTGTAATCCCAGTGCTTAGGAAGCTGAGACAGGAGGATCGAAAGTTCACGGTCAGCCTCAGCAATTTGTGAGGCCCTCTTCAATTTAGTGACACCCTGTTTAAAACAAGCAAAAAAAAAAAAAAAAAAAAAAAAAAACAGAGGGTTAACAATCCAGAGAAAAAGACAAGACGGTGTGCCAGATCCTACCTTGGATTTTCTTGTTTTGGGGTTTTGGGGGGGAGAGTATTATTTGGGGGGGTTGGTTCAGTTTTAGTTTTGGTTTTGTTTCGTTTTGTTTTTGGTACTGGGGATTGAACCCTGCGGCATTCTACCTCTGAACTACACCCCCAGCCCTTTTTTTATTTTTTGAGACAGGGTCTCACTAAGTTGATGAGGTTAGAATTAAACCTACAATCCTCCTGTCTCAGCTTTCCAAGCACTAGGATTATAGGCCTATACCACCACAGCAGCCCAAATTCTATCATGCAGTATCTGGTATTTGGCAGGGACTCAAAGGGAGGGAGGGATGGATGGATGGATGGATGGGTGGATGGGTGGATGGGTGGATGGATGGGTGGGTGGATGGGTGGATGGGTGGATGAATGGGTGGATGGATGATGGAGTGAGTTCCTGGAGGTGAGAAAGTGGATCTTACCTTTATGCCCCTGATACCTGCCATAGTGTTTTGACATAAGAGAGCCATCAATAATATTTGTTGAATGAATAATCAACATCTTATTATACTGACATTTGCATATACTTTAGTACCAAGACACACAGAATTTGTGAAAAAGGTAACTTTCTGAGTTTTTGTTTTTTTTTTAAGAAGTATGGTCCTACTGGCCCTAAACTCCCTGCCCAGGCTGGCCTGGACTCAAGCAATCCTCCTACTTCAGCCTCCCAAGTAGCTGGACTACAGGTGGATACCATGATTATTTAAGGAATAGAAGTGACTGATGAATATGATGGGGTTTAATTACTGTTGTTTATCAGCATACGTCATACATCATACTGCAATGTAAAAAAATCACTCATTCACTCATTCATTTATTCATGTATTTCTTCAACAAATATTTGAGTGCCCTCTATGCACTAGATTCTATCCTAAGTATTGGTGATAACCACAGTGAACAAAAACATGAAAGTCCCTGCTTTCACGGAAATTACCTTGTAGCTGGGGACAAAGGGCAGTAAGCGTAAGATAGAATGCTGGATGACATATTAGTGCTGAGAGAGAAAAATGAAGCCACAGGGGAAAGAGTGATGCAAAGGCCGCTATTCTAGCCATACTGTCATCTCTAATGCAGTGACATTGCAGCAGCCAAAAGAAGCAGGAGGGCAGGCACAGGAGGAGAACCATTCCGGCAAAGGAAACACTCGGCGCAAAGGCACTGGGGCAGGAGTGTGCTCAGGGGGTCTGGGGACCAACCGAGAGCCCAGCGTGACCAGAGGAAACGAGGCAGATGGCTACAGGAGACGAAAGGCTTTGAGAAGAGCAGTGGGATCTCCCCAGGTAACCCAGCTGCTCAGGTTGCACCCAGGCTGACAGGTCCCATCCCCACCCCACAGCGCCATTGTGCGACTGCAGGACCTGCTGGCCAGCACTGGATCTGTGACGACTGTGGCCCAAGCTGATAAATCCGAGCACAAGTTCATTTCATCTGTAATCTCAAATGGTCGGCCTCCTGGTCCTAAAATAACTCCCAACAGAAAAAATTCATCATCACACCTTGTAAGTTTGAAATCTACACTTAGGGTTGGCCTTTTTAGAAAAAAATAATAATAAATAACAAGTAATATATAAGTTAAGGGAATATTTTTTTTAATCACCCAGGCACTGCAGGTAGATACCACTGTGCCCAGCTCTGAGCTTTAAATAATAGAAGGGAGCCTGGCGTGGTGGCACACACTTGTAATCCCAGCATTTGGGAGGCTGAGACCAGAGGGTCTGGGTTCACAAACAGCCTCAGCTACTTAGCGAGGCTCTTTGCAACTCAGTGAGATCCAGTTTCAAAATAAAGAACAAAAATAGGGCTGGGGGGTAGCTTGGAGGTAGAATGCCCTTGGGTTCCATCCCTAGTACTACTACTACTACTACTACTACTACTAATAATAATAATAATAATAATAATAATAATAATAATAAAAGGGACTGACAAATATGATGTAGGTGTAATTGTTATTATCAGTAGTATCAGGAGGTGCAAATCTGTGATCCCAGTACTTGAGAGGCTGGGAGGATCACAGGTTCAAGGCCAGCCTCAGCAACTTAGTGAGAACCTGTTTCAAAATAAAAACTAGAAAAGGGCTAGGGTATAGCTCCCAGGTAGAATGGCCCGGAATTTAATTCCCTGTTGTGCACACACAAAAATACTTTATTTTTTAGGAACATTTTATATTTACCGAAAAAAAAAAGATGGTACACGGAGTTCCCATATATATCCCACACCTGCTTTCCCATGTTATTAATATCTAACACTCATATGGAACGTTTGTTACAATTATTGAGCCAACACTGATGCACTGTTTTTTTTGTTTTGTTTTGTTTTGTTTTGTTTTTTTGGCAATACTTGAGATGGAACCCAGGGTATTCAACCTCTGAGCTACACTCTCAGTTCTATTTTTTACTCTTTGTTTTTTTTTTGTTTTGTTTTGTTTTTGTTTTTGTTTTGGTGGTGGTACTGGGGGTGAAACCCAGGAGCCTTCTACATCTGGGCTATACTCCCAGTCGTATTTTATATTTTATTTGGAAACAGGGTCTCACTAAGTTGCTGATAGCCTCACTGAGTACCTGAGGCTGGCTTTGAACATGCACGATCCTCCTGTCTCAGCCTCCCAAGCGCAGGGATTACAAGCGTGTGCCACCATGCCTGGCTTACTCTTTATTTTGAAACAGGGTCACACTGAGTTCAAGGGCCTCACTAAGTAGCTGAGGCTGTCTGCAAACTGCGATCCTCCAGGCTCTGCCTCCCAAGTAATGGGATTACAAGCGTGCGCCACCACGCCCAGCCTGATGCACTATCACTAGCTAAAGCTCATAGTTGACACTTAATTTTACCAAATGTCCTTTCTGTCCTAAGATTTCCTCTAGGACACCACCTTACGTTTAGTCGTCCTGTCCCCCTAGTCTCCTCTCGGCTAGGATGGCTTGTCAGGCTTTCTTTGGTTTGTATAACCTTGGCAGCCCTGAGGAGTGCTGTACATTAGCACATCCTCTGTTGAAATTTGCTTGGTGTGTTTTCTCATGATTAGACATGGGTAACAAGTTTTTGGAGTTAAGGCCACAGAGGTAAAAGTGTCATTTTCCCTCCACATTCTATCAAGGGTGACATACACACGAGGTGGGTCATCACTGTTGCGGTCGGCCTTGGTCACCTGGCAGAGGCAGTGTTTGAGGTCGTATCGTCAGTCTCTGCAGCAGAGATGCTCTTTCCTCCCCTCCCCACCCTTCCATTCCGTGCTCCGCAGAAGGGGGCAGTTGTGCACAGCCCACACTTGACAAGTGGGGATTGACGCCCCCTCCTTAAGGCAGGGATGTCTGCAGAGAGTATTTGGGATTTTTCTGTAAGGAAAAACTCGTTAATTTCATTAGTATGGACTCACAGATCTATTCTGTATTTGGGGTTATAACCCAGTACTACTTTGTTGGGTTGCGCGAGTTGTTCCATGAGGGCCTTTGGAGGTCTTTCACTGGCTCCTGTATTCCCTCTGACGCCTTTCACTGTAGAGCTTTATTATTATACTTTTTTTGTGGTTGTTTTTACTGGATATTGAACCCAGCTGCATTCCACTTCGGATCTACATCTCCAGCCCTTTTATTTTCTTGAAACAGGGTCTCGCTAAGTTGCTGAGGCTGGCCTTGTTGAACTTGCGCTCCTCCTGTCCCGGTCTCCCAAGTACTGGAATTACAGATGTGCTCCACAGTGCCCAGCCTTTTTTTTTTTTTTTTTACTGGGGAATGAACCCAGAGGCATTCTACCTCCAAGCCACACCCCAGCCCTTTTTCTTTCTTTCTTTTTTTGAAACAGGTCTCACTGGGTTACTTAGAGTCTCACTAGGTTGCTAAGGCTATCTTTGAACCTGTGATCCTCCCGTTTCATCCTCCCAGGTATTGGGATTACAGGCATGCTCCACTACACCCAGCTTTGGCTTTAGTTTTTGTTTTGAAACGGGGCCTCACTAAGTCGCTGAGGCAGTCCTTACACCTGTGGTCCTCCTGTCTCCGCCTCCCAAGTAGTGGGATTACAGGCATGAGCCACCACACCTGTCAGATTTTACTATTTACTGTTACTATTTTATTTCTTTACTTTCTTATTTTCTGGCATGGCAAGATGATCCAGGCTCCTCTTGAATATTTCCTGACCCTGTCTTAAGAATCAGCCATTTCTCCAAAGAGTCTTGGTTCAAACCAAGATCTGGGAACTAGGTGTGCACATTGCTACTGGGGTATTGTTTATAGTTGCTCTGGGCTGACAAAGCAAAGAAATAAGTATGTTTATACTAGCCTGTGTGTGTCTATAAGCATTATATACTTAAAATATTTCTATGCTTTACCATTTGTACCTGTATTAGGGTGTGTATGTTTTGGTGTGTGTGTGTGTGTGTGTGTGTGTGTGTGTGTGTGTGTGTTACTGGGGATTGAACCCAGGGGTGTTCTACATCTGAGCTACACCCCCAGCCCCTATATCTATCTATCTATATTTTTTTTCAGTACTAGGGATGGAACCTAGGGACATTCTACCTCCAAGCTACACCCCCAGCCCTAATTTTTATTTATTTTCAAACCAGGTCTCACTGAGTTGCAGAGGGCCTCACTAAGTAGCTGAGGCTGTCCACAAACCCGGATGCTCCTGTCTCAACCTCCCAAATGCTGGGATTTACAAGCGTGCATCACCGTGCCCGGCCTATTTTTTATTTTATTTTATTTTTTTATTTTTTATTTTTGGTGGTACTGGGGTTCCTGGAAGCCCTTCTACCTCCGGGCTACACTCCCAGACCTCTTTTTTACCTTTTTTATTTGGAAACAGGGTCTCTTAAGCCAGTGCGGCTGGCTTCGAACCTACGCGATCCTCCTGTCTCTGCCTCCCAAGCGCGGGGATTACAAGCGTGCGCCACCACGCCCGGCCCTATTTTTTATTTTAAAGCAGGGTTTCACTAAGTTGTTGAGGGGCCCACTCAGTTGCCGAGACTGGCCTCCAGCCTTCCATCCTCCTGTCTTAGCCTCCCAAATACCATGTGCCACCATGTCCGCCTCTCTATTAAGTTTAACAGGATTCACACTGATGTCTTCACCTCTCACGCATTCCCAGTGAATCACTCTAGCCCCTCCCCTTGCCTATCTATAAATGTCTACTACAATTGTAAGAAACCTGGCCTCCAGCACGCACTATCCACTTTCTTCATTATTCAGCTCCAATGTATGTGCAGCAGTATCAGAATTGTAAGCCAGGGGAAGCGATTTTTATCAACTAGAGTGCAATGTTTGTGTGTGGTTTATTCTGCCTTTAGTTTTACCGAATACTCAGTCCCGAAGTTCCCTAGACCACCGCTTTTCCTCAGCCCCGTTCCCTGAGGCCATTTCATACTTTGGTAATAAACTTAGATCCTCTCGTCACAGTCTGCCCTCCTTCCTGAGATCCAAGAGGACACTTCAATTCTCGCATTTTATCTCCAGCTAGATAATAAATTCACAAGGAATAGCTGCCATGACTATAATTATACTTTTTCTTTTCTTGGGTTTTTAAAAATATTTTTTATATCACACAAGTAATTCATATAAGTTAAAGTAGTCATTAGTATTCCTCCAAGCCCAGTCCCTGGACCAGATATAAACACTGGTTAGTCCAGTAGATGTCTGTCCAAATACTTTTTGTGCATTTATATTCATATATATGTACCCACAGAAAATTTCTGGCATTATTATTTTTTGTGGGTGTGGCACTGAGAATTGAACCCAGGGACATTCTACCTCCAAGCTACACTCCCAGCCCTGTTTTTGTTTTTTGTTGTTGTTTTGGTTTTTTGTTTGTTTTGTTTTGTTTTGTTTTTTGCAGGTTTGGGGATGGAACCCAGGGGCATTTGACCTTCGAGCTACACCCCCTGCCCTATTTTTTATTCTTTATTTTGAAGCAGGGTCTCACTAAGTTGCAGAGGGCCTCACTAAGTAGCTGAGGCTGGCTGCAAACCTGCGATCCTTATGTTTCAGCCTCCCAAGTACTGGGATTATAAGCATGCGCCACCAACCCCGGCTTGCTTTGTATTTTTTTAACATAAATTATGCCATATGTAACTTTTGCAACTTTACTTTTCTAAACCATTCAACTGGGATATCTTTCAAGTCTGTGTATGACTGTCTCGTGAAAAAATATTCCATAAAATGGACATTTTGGTTAAAGTCCCCCCCCCCCATTGGTAATGGCAGTGCTGCAATGGACACTTGTACATCAATGTTTCTCCAAGAACTGCTGGCTCATAAAGATGCACAGTTTAATTTTAATAGCTACCGTCAAATTTCCCACCAATATATTCAAGTTGGAAAAAGAGAGAAAATCTTGTTCCGTATTATGTGGCTGCATGGGACAGAGAATCAGATTGCTCGTTTTTAATTTGCCTGAATGCTTCTCTCTGGAGAATAGTAAGGAGGATATAAGACTCATTCTCTGTTATTTAAGAGAATCTCCTCATGCTGTGATGATTTCAAGTGCTTTTAGAATGTTAATCGTTAAATTGTTAGAAGAGGGGCAGTGTGGTATGATGGTCTAGTTCTCAATCACTAATTCTAAGTAGAAGCTGCCACAGTGCTATGAATCTAGGAATTCCTTAACTCACCCAATAGGAGCCTGTGATGCCCCAGAAACAGAGACGCATGGCAGGGATCTTTCCAAGTCTCCCAGATGCACCTGATGGGTAGGAGGCTCATGAGTCCCTCCAATGGGCTGTCGCACCTGGCCATCCACTAAGGGCTGGGCATTGGCATGCCCTTTTGCTTTGCGGTTATTCGGACAGGCTGGACCTTCTCAGAATGCATTTCTGAAGCCCAGCCCTGAGGAGACAAGTGAGGACCATAGTGCCACCGTCCCAGGATGCTCAGCCTGGCTCTCAGCATCCACGCTCTTCTCAGTCCTGGTTTGTTCGTACTGAGGGATGTGGGTGGCACCGCCATGCTGCCTGAGGGGGCATGGGAGTTGGCACGTGTTGGGGGGGGCTTCATTCTTCCACAGTCCAGAGACACCCCCATTCCCAACTTCACTCTCTCAGCCTACTTTGTACTCCTGGAATTAGTTGCTAGCTGATTTGGACCCTGGATGGATGTGTGAAAGCTACGTAGGCTGCAGCTTAAGCCAAAATGGAAATTAAAATTGCTCACAATATCCCTGTTCTAATCACTCAGGACCAGGTATGTGCCTCACATTTGAAGAGCAGATTCCTTACAGTGAGGGCTGCTCACCCGCCTACCCGTCCTGGAGAGTCACATCACACTGTCCTCCGAGCCGCTGGACGGCCCAGATGATCTTCTCCCCCTTTTTTGGCGGGGAGTTACTGGGAACCCGGATTATTCTACCTCTGAGCTACACCCCAACCTTTTTTTTTTTTTTTTTTTTTTTGGTGCTGGAGTTTGAACCCAGAGGCCTTCTACCTCTGAGCTCTACCTCCAGCCCTATTTTATTTTTTATTTTGAAACACGATTTACTAATGCAGATGGCCTCACTAAGTAGCTGAAACTGACCACGAACATGCGATCCTCCTGTTTCACCCTCCAAAGTCCTGGGATTACAAGCATGCTCCAGCACCCCCAAATCTTTTTTTTTTTTTAAACAAGGTCTCAATAAGTTACTGCAGCTGTCCTTAAACCTGCAGTCCTCCTGTCTTAGCCTCCCAAGGACTGGGATTACAGGTGTACACTACCATGCCTGGCTCAGATGGGCTTTCTAAAGGTCTGTGAAGCAGCTTTCATTATAACCCTGACTATTGGGGAGTTTTATTTTCTCCATTCCTCCGTAATTTGTCAAAGTTGGCTCCAGAATGGAAAATGGAGAAATGAAGGGGCCTGGTTGCTTCACTCTGTGTGTGTGTGTGTGTGTGTGTGTGTGTGTGTGTGTGTGTTACTGAGGATGGAACCCAGGGGCATTCTACCTCTGAGCTACATCCCCGACCCTATTTTATTCTTTTATTTTGAAACAGGTTCTCACTAGATTGCAGAACACCTCACCAAGTACTGAGGCTGGCCACGAACTTACAATCCTCCTGTCTCAGCCTGGGGACATGTGCCTGGCTTATTCTTTATTTTGAAACAGGGTCTCACTGAGTAATAGCTGAGGCTCCCCATGAACCGCGATCCCCCTGTCTCAGCCTCCCAAATGCTGAGTTACAAGCGTGCACCACCATGCCCGGCTTGCTTCACTTATTATTATTTTGTACCTTTTCTCAGAACAAAAGTGTTTCTTTCTCGCTCTCTCTCTCTCTCTCTCTCTCTCTCTCTCTCTCCTTTCTTTCTCTCTCTCCCAGTAGTCAACAGTGAACTCTTCCCTCTCTCCTGGACTCTGTGTTCTGGACCTTGTTTGCCCTGTGTAATGAATGGGGTTGAATTGTATCCCCTAAAAAGATATGCTCAGGTTATACCACTTCCTACCTGTAAATGCAACTTACTTGGAAAGAGGGGCTGCGGATAACTCATGTGAAGATGAAGTGTACTGATTAAGAGTGGTTTCTAAAGCCAATGACTGTTACAAAAGAACAGGGAGGAAGGTTCTGACAGAAACACACAGGAAAGAAGCCCGGGCGAAGACAGAGCCAAAGGTTGGAAGGATAAACCAGGCATGGTGGTGCAAACCTTTAATCCTAGTACTTGGGAGACTAAGACAAGAGGATCACAGGTTAGAGACCAGCCTCAGCAATTTAGTGAGACTCACAGCAACCTAGCAAGACCCTATTACAAAATCAGAAAATAAAAAGGGCTGCAGGTCTAACTCAGAGGTAGAATGCCCCTGAGTTCAATTCCCAGTACCAAAAAAAAAAAAAAAAAAAAAAAAAAAGATAGGGAAGGGGGAGGAGGAAAAAAGATGTAATTGGACTTTGGTAGAGACAGAACCAGAAGACAGTTACAGGACTATACAGTCACCCAGGGTTCTGGAAGAATCCAAAGCCGGGCATATCTGAAAAGAGGGTCCTTTCCTGGGCTCTGGCAGTGCAATCTTTAAACTCATTCTAAGCTGGGCCTTTCATGGTAGATTTTTCTCATCTGTAACATTTGCTGAAAAGCAGACTTCTGCTCCAAAAGGAAAGCTCTCTAGCTTCGCCGCTGCTTTCTCTGGGTTTCATCTGTCTTCCTTCTATGGAGCTGCTGAATCCTAGCCCTTTCATTTCTGCCGTGGGCTCCAGACACTATTTTAATAGGCATCGAATTTACACACACCGTAATCCAATCATTCCTAGGTCTCCTCTCTCCAAAATCCCTATACTTGCTCCTACCCCAGCTCAGGAGGAACTTCCTTGGGGTACAGTGAGCGCTACGAGGGCCTTTGAAGTCCCAACCTAGTGAACCAAGAGACGAGGTCATGCAGAAATTTAGAAAACCACAAAGACTCAAAGTGCCAAGTAGTATCAGACGCGGTATCACACACTATAATCCCAGTACTTGGGAGGCTGAGATTAGGAGGATTGCAGACTTGAGGCCAACCTCAGCAATTAAGCAAGACCCTCTTAACTACCTAGAAAGACCTGTTTTAAGACCTGGAGCAGAAAGTCTGTGTGTGGAAACCCTCTAACCATAGATTTTATCACTCTGAAGCTGTTGTGAGTGCCCCAGCCCACAGAGGACTTGGGCAGGACCTACCTGCTGAGCGTGGAGAAGACTGGGCCTCAGAGAAAAACCCAGCTACTGTTATTGGGAGAAAAGGAAAAGGGAGAATGGATGCCAGTCATACCAAAATGACAGAGGTTCCTTACCCGCCTACCTACTTCTCTCTCTCCTTTGCTTCCTTCTGCTTGTCTGTCTCGGTCCCTTATCACAAAAGGACAGAAGAACCTCCATTGTAGTGGGCAAAGCCCATGGGCCTGGTGATCACTGTAAGCTGATCTGCTTCCTAGTCTTGCAATCAGCGTTTGACATGGAGCCTCCCCAGGCAGCCTGAGGCCCCGCGACCTTTGTCACCTGTCGGGTTGTCTTCGCTTACACGGAGCAGGGCCTGCTCTCCTCAACCCAGAGCCCTCCCCACAAGATGGCTCCTCTCTCCCCAGCCCGCATGCCTGTGCTGCAGCCTTCTCTTCACTCTTGTTTTGTTCCGGACTTCCTGTTTTATTTTTGAACAATAGCAGCCCGGAACCCAGGCCAGCAGACCAGGGCTGTGTGATTGGTAGGCGGCCGACCTGAACGCGGGGCCCACCTCCATAACCTGGGCTGGCCCGAGAAGAAGGTGGTTCCCTACCTCCATCACTCACCCCCCTCCAGCTTCCACCTGGGGAACTGTGTGTGCAGAGCTGTTTCCTGGCCTGGGGGAGCTGGTGAGCCTGTGTCGGCCTCTCTGGAAAGCCCTCGGGTGTCCACGCCAAAAGGCGGATCCAGCTCTACTTCTTTGGAACAGTGAGTAGAGCAGGGAGGCTGCATTCTGGGTCCTCAAATCTTCAGTCCTGTCCACCTTGAGGGATGGAGACGGATCCCATTTTGATGGTTTCTCGTGATCGCTCAGTCATTCCAGGTAGCACTCAGGAACTCAGAACCCTGACTTGCTGGCTACAATCCAAATAAGAACCCCTGCCAAATGTCCTGTCTTTTCCTTGGCCTCTGCGACTGGACAGTGCTCGCAGGAGCCTTCTTTCCCACCCAGAAGCCTGTCCGATAGCTAGTTAACCGCAAAGGTATAACTACCTAGCGGGTATGGGATTCAAGCTAAGATGCCAAACCAGGTCGTTCAACAGCCAAATTGTCTTTGCAGGTCTGGGGATGGAACCCAGGAGCATTCGACCCCTGAGCTACACCCTCTGCCCTACTTTTTATTCTTTATTTTGAAACAGGGCCTCACTGAGTTGCGGAGGGCCTCACTAAGTAGCTGAGGCTGTCCGCGAACTGCGATCCTCCAGGTCTCAGCCTCCCGAATGCTGGGATTACAAGCGTGCACCACCACGCCCAACTTTTTTTATGTTGTGTATTTTATCATTGTAGTTGGTTTAAAGGGGGATGGGGACAAAATGAGAATTCTAGGTTCGGGTTTATTGATAAACATTTGTTGTTGTTTTTTTATCTGAATCAGACTTCACTGTTCCCCGTGCCCTCTTTCTCACCAAAAGAACTTTTTAATGTATGATGATGTTGATATTTCACAGTTATAAATCTCATCAAGAAACAGTTATAGTTTTCAGCTTCGTATTTTAAAATACTAATATTCTTACCATTATACAAAATTCTCACAAGTTAATGAGAACAAGAAATGTACTAATTAAAGACTGGTTAGGAATTGGCAATTCATAAGAGATGAAATTCGAGTGGCCAATTAACATGAAAAATGTTCAACTTCACTGGTAATAAAAAAAAAATTAAAATAAGCAGAGAATATTTTTCACCTATCAAGTTGGCAAATGTTTACGGATTAGTAATAATACCCAGTGGCAGTGAAGAAACAGTAAACCTGACTCTGTGATGTGGAGATTGGGGCTCCCGGTCTGTTGGGCATTGGACCACAAGAACCAAGCGCCTGGAGCCAAAATTCTATTCCAAGCCGGGTGTGGGGTATGGTGGTGCGCATTTATAATCCCAGTACTTGAGAGGCTGAGACAAGAGGATCGCAGGTTCTCCCATGGACTCAGCAATTTAGGGAGGCTCTCCATAATTTAGTGAGACCCTGTTTCAAAATAAAAGAATAAAATAGGGTCAGAGGTATAGCTTAAGGTAGAATGCCCCTGGATTCAATCCCTAGTACCACCAAAAAAATTTTTTTTAATTAAAAAATTTAATATCTCGCCGGGCGTGGTGGCACACACTTGTAATCCCCACACACTTGGGAGGCAGAGACAGGAGGATCACGCAGGTTCGAAGTCAGCCGCGCTGGCTTAAGAGACCCGTTTCCAAAAATAAAAAAGTATAAAATAGGTCTGGGAGTGTAGCCCAGAGGTAGAATAGCTTCCAGGAACCCCAGTACCACCAAAAAAAAAAAAAAAAAAAAAAAAAAAAAAATTATTTCTAGCCAGGTGCAGTGATGCAAGCCTGTACTTTCAGTATTTGAAAGGCTGAGACAGGAAGACAGAGGATTGCAGGTTCAAGGCCAACCCAGGCAACTTAGCCAGGCTGTCTCAAAATAAAAAGTAAAAGGGCTAGAGGTATATCTCAGAGGTAGAACACTCATGGTTTCTTTTCTTTTCTTTTCTTTTTTTTTTTTTTTTTTAAGCTAGAACCATGTATTTAAAAAAAAAAATCAAGCCAGGCATGGTGGCGCACGCTTGTAATCCCCACGCTTGGGCAGCTGAGACAGGAGGATCGCACAGGTTTGAAGCCAGCCTCAGCTACTTAGTGAGGCTCTCAGCAACTTAGTGAGATGAGACCCTGTTTCCAAATAAAATATATTTTTTTAAAAAGGTCTGGGAGTATAGCCCAGAGGTAGAAAGCCTCTGGGTTCCACCCCCGGTACCACCAAAAAACAATAATAATAATAATAAAAATAAATGAAAATAAATCTACTTCTGGGGGGGTGCATGTGGCTCAGTGGTAGAGAGATTGCCTGAGATTGATCTCAGTATGTGTACATACAAGCGTGTGTGGACACATACACACGAATAAAAAAAGAAAAGAAAAATTGAAATGTGTACAAGAATATCTTCAAAGAATGTTCACTACAGAGTTACCCATAAGAGCAAAACTTGCAACCATTCTCATTGCCAGAAAATAGGGACTATGAGTACTAAGTAGTTTCTAAAATAATATTTTTTTTTAAATGTTTATAAACTGGGCATGGTAGTGCACACTTGTAATCCCAACATTTGGGAGGCTGAGACAGGAAGATCGTAGTTTGCAGACAGCCTCAGCTACTTAGTGAGGTCCTTTGCAACTCAGTGAAACCCTGTTTCAAAATAAAGAATAGCGCCGGGCGTGGTGGCGCACACTTGTAATCCCCGCGCTTGGGAGGCAGACAGGAGGATCGCGCAGGTTCGAAGCCAGCCGCGCGCGCTGGCTTAGGAGACCCTGTTTCCAAAATGAAAATGTAAAAAGAGGTCTGGAAGTGTAGCCCGGAGGTAGAAGGGCTTCCAGGAACCCCAGTACCACCAAAAGAAAGAAAGAAAGAAAGAAAGAAAGAAAGAAAGAAAGAAAGAAAGAAAGAAAGAAAGAAAGAAAGAAAGAAAGAAAGAGAGAGAAAGAAAGAAAGGAAGAAAAGAAAGAATAGCTGGGCTTGGTGGCACACACTTGGAATCCCAGCAGTTGGGAGGCTAAGACGGGAGGATCGCGGTTCGTGGACAGCCTCAGCTACTTAGTAAGGCCCTCTGCAACTTAGTGAGACCCTATTTCAAAAATAAAAAATTAAAAATAGGGCAGGGGGGTATAGCTCAGAGGTAGAGTGCCCCTGGGTTCCATCCCCAGTACCACAAACACACACACACACACACACACACACACACACACTCTCTCTCTCTCTCTCTTTTAAAGAACAAGTCATTCTGTAACAGTGCCAGCATTAAGGCTTGTGAGATCCCACTTTGGTTTGATTTTGTTTTCCAATTTTTTCTGGGCCAGAATCTAAAAGGATCTGAAATCAACTGAGGTTCCATATAAAATAGTCTACCTTTTCAGAGGTCCCCCAGAGCTGAAGGGAATAATGAAAAAATGAGGTCTGCTCAGAATTTCATTTTGCCACCCACACCTTTTTATTGGAATTTCTCTGTACAGAGGGGAAGACTAACTACTGACACATCCCAGCGGGATTTTAATTTATATAATGAAGCTAGTATTACATTTTCCCTTTATCTCTTAAAAAAAAACCTTTCAATTCTACATGTACGCCCTTCTCCTTCTGATTGAAAAGCAGACTCCATGGTGGCTTAGAACAGATTTGGCCTCACATGACTTCTGTGGTAACGTAAATGCCCCCTGAGGCTTACTTCTTCCTCCCCCACGTCCCTTCTCTTTCTCTCCCCACCCCTCTTTTCAGGGGTGTGGGGTCTTTTTCCCTGTGCTTTAAGGCTGTGGTATCTGATTGGAATGCCCCAGCCACAGCAGGCAGAAAGAGTTTCTTCCCTTGAGATGTCTTTACAGCTGGAAATGGGGAGATTCATTTGGCTCTAAAAGTACTGAGATGTTGGTGGATGTCACCGCAGAATCTGGTCTGCTCTTAAAGCAAGTTTGTCACCACCATTATCCCTTCTCCAATTTCTGGGGTTGGCAGTGGGGGTACAGGTGTGTGTGTGTGTGTGTGTGTTACTGTGGATTTAACCCAGGGGCATTTTACTTCCCAGCTACATCACCAGCCCTATTTTATTTTTTATTTGGAAACAGGGTCTCACTAAGTTGCAGAGGGCCTTGCTAAATCACTGAGGCTGGCTTCAATCCTGTGATCCTAAACTGGTCTTGGTGGCGCACACTTGTAATCCCCGTACTTGAGAGGCTGAGACAGAAGGATAACAGGTTCATGTCCAGCCTCAGCTACTTAGTGAGGCCCTCCACAACTTAGTGAGACTCTGTTTCAAAATAAAGAATAAAGCCGGGTGTGGTGGCACTCGCTTGTAATCCCCACACTTGGGAGGCTGAGACAGGAGGATCGCACGGGTTCGAAGCCAGCCTCAGCAACTTAGTGAGACCCTGTTTCCAAATAAAATATAAAATAGGTCTGGGAGTATAGCCCAGAGGTAGAAAGTCTCTGGGTTCCACTCTTGGGTTTAATCCCCAATACCAAGAGAGAGAGAGAGAGAGAGAGAGAGAGATACTGTGATCCTCCTGTTTTAGCCTCTTGTACTGGAATTACAGGTGTGTGTCACCACACCCAGCCATAGGTGTACTTTTTTTGGTGATGGGGAGAGTGCTGGGGATTGAACCTGGGGCATTCTATGTCTGGGCTACATCCACAGCCTATTTTATTTTTTATTTGGAAACAATATCTCACTAAATTGCAGAGAGCCTCATTAAGTAGCTGAGGCTGGCCATAAACCTGTAATCATCCTCTCAGCCTCCCAGTACTGGGATTACAAGCGTGCACCACCCCGCCTGGCATATGGGTATACCTTGTTTGTTTGTTTTTATAGTACTAGGGACTGCCCTATTTTTTTTAGGGTTTTTTTTTTGTGTGTGTGTGTGTGTGGTACTGGGGTTCCTGGAAACCCTTCTACCTCCAGGCTCTGCCCTATTTTTTTATTCTTTATTTTGAAACAGAGTCTCACTAAGTTGTAAAAGCCTCACTAAGTAGCTGAGGCTGGCAGCGAACCTGTGATCCTCCTGTCTCAGCCTCCCAAGCGCAGGGATTACAGTTGTGCACCACCATGCCTGGTTTATGGGTGTCCGTTTTGAAAGGCGTGCCACTAGTAACAGTCTGACTAAGCGTCATTGGTAAGAGAGATGAGCGTCAAATGTGGATTTCCTCCGTTTGTGAATGAGTACCCCCAGCCCCCTGCTTGGGGTTGGAATGTTTGATGACCTTGGGGATACATGCTGCAGGTGGGTATACAGTAATATTTGTAGGCATTGTTTACATAGTTCATCCTTTCCAGTTATCCAAAGTATAACTGCTTATTCTTTTGGAAAGCTATTCTTTTGGTGTGACAACCAAAGGAATTCAGAATTTGCACTATTGTAAAGCATGATAGGAATCTTAGAAAACAGAGAGGCATCACCTGGTGCTCCCCTAGACTGTAGGAGGTGCCTGTTACCTCTCCAGTTCTCCTGATGAGGAAGATGAAGCTACAGGAAGTCATCTGCCCGAAGTTTCCAAGCTGTAACCATGGCTGGCGCTGAGCTTTGGCCCCGTGCCCATCGTCCTAATGTACCAGGCCGCCTTCCGAGGCACTGTGCTAAGCAGGAAAGTCTACACTTCAAGTTACATTTAGGCTTTGCTGTGGATCTGGCCTGGGAAATAAGTAAGGGTTGCCTGTGATACAGGTATACTCAGCCCAGAGAACTTAGGAAGCCCAGAGTCCTGGCCCCAGCCATGGAATTACAATTCAGCAAGTTTGGGATGGGCTGGGCACTCTGCTGCCAGCTGGGGCTGATGCTGTGGATGCAGATCTGAGGCCTTCACCTGGAATAACCCTGTCCTGACGCCCACAGGGGCATGACTGAGAGCAAAGGCTCCGTTGTACGGCTTTTGGACTGAAATTCTGACCCTGTCAATTAGCAGTAACTTGAGCCAGCTACTTTGTCACTCTGGGCTTGCTTACTCGTGTTGAAAATAAGATTTATGGAGCAGCTACTACATAGAGCCGAGGGGATTAGGCATGCTAAGCCACGTGAAATACTTAAAACTAATAGTTCTTAATCAGGGTTTGCTTTAATTGGTAACACATGAAACCACGATGTAGGGCGGGGAGATGAGAAAAGGGCTCTGGTCTTGGAGTTTGGAAGTTTGAGATCCTGCCGAGGCCCACGGTGACCTGAGGGAGGAGGTGGTGGTCAGGGCCCTCAGGTGCCTTTGGGCAGAAGGGCTGAAGGAGGCCTGAACAGCAACCACTTGCCTGATGCTGAGGCTTACCTGCCGAGGCGCCCTGCTTAGGGTTTGTGAAGGAGACCTGTGTGGCCAGGGCCCAGGTCCACCCTGGCTCATCTGTGGAGTCCCAGGCACCCCCTCCTTAGGCCTTGAATCGCTTGACACTGTACCTGCTATAGATTAGAGGTCCCAGGCCACCCAGTGTGATGGCCTGCACCTGTAATCCCAGTACTTGGGAGGCTGAGACAAAAGGATTTCAGATTCAAGGCCAGCCTCAGCAATTTAGGCCCTCAGCAACACTTAGCATGACACTATTTCAAAATAAAAAAATGAAGCCAGGTATGGTGGCACATGCTTGTAATCCCAGCATTCAGGAGGCTGAGACAGGAGGATCACGGTTTGCGGACAGCCTCATCTACTTAGTGAGGCCCTCTGCAACTCAGTGATACCCTGTTTCAAATAAAGAATAAAAGAGCCGGGCGTGGTGGCGCACGCTTGTAATCCCCCAAGCTTGGGAGGCTGAGAGAGGAGGATCGCACAGGTTCAAAGCCAGCCTCACCTACCTAGTGAGGCTCTCAGCAACTTAGTGAGATCCTGTTTCCAAATAAAGTAAAAAATAAGTCTGGGAATATAGTCCAGAGGTAGAAAAGCCCCTGGGTTCCACCCCCAGTACAGAGAGAAAGAAAGAAAGAAAAAGGAAGGAAGGAAAGAAAAGAAAGAAAAGCCAGGCGTGGTGGCGCATGCTTGTAATCCCAGCATTCAGGAAGCTGAGACTGGAGGATCGCGGTTTGCAGACAGCCTCAGCTACTTAGAGAGGCCCTCTGCAACTCAGTGAGACCCGATTTAAAAATTAAGAATAAAAAATAGGGCAGGGGTATAGCTCGGAGGTTGAATGCCCCTGGATTCCATCCCCAGACCTGTGAAAGAAAGAAAGAAAGAAAGAGAGAGAGAGAGAGAGAGAGAGAGAGAGAGAGAGAGAGAAAGAAAGAAAATAGGGCAGGGGGTGTAGCTTGGGGGATGAATGTCCCTGGGTTCCACCCTCAGACCTGCAAAAAAAAAAAAAAAATGAAGGCTGGTTGTGGTGTCGCACACTTGTAATCCCAGCATTTGGGGGGCTGAGACAGAAGGATCGCGGTTCGAGGACAGCCTCAGCTAGTTAGTGAGGCCCTCTGCAACTCAGTGAGACCTTGTTTCAAAATAAAGAATAAACAGGGCATGGTGCTGCATGTTTGTAATTCCAGCATTTGGGAGAGGCTGAGACAGGAGGATTACCCAGGTTCAAAGTCGGCATCAGCTACTTAGTGAGGCCCTTTGCAACTCAGTGAGACCCTATTTCAAAATAAATAGGGCTGGGGCTGTTGCTCGGAGGTTGACCTCTGGGCCTCTGGGTTCCTTAGTGGTACTAGGGATGGAACCCAGAGGCATTCTACCTCTGAGCTACACCCCCCCGCCCCCCCCTTTTTTTTGTGAGTCTGGGGGTGGAACCCAGGGGCATTTGACCTCCCAACTACACCCCCTGCCCTATTTTTTATTCTTTATTTTGAAACAGGGTCTCACTAAGTTGTGGAGGGCCTCACTAAGTAGCAAGGGCTGTCCGAGAACCACGATCCTCCTGTCTCAGCCTCCTAAATGCTGGGATTACAAGCATGCACCACCATGCCTGGCTCCCAACCCTATTTTTTAATTCTTTATTTTTTTGAAACAGAGTCTCACTGAGTTGCCAAGGGCCTCACAAAGTAGCTGAGCCTGGCCGCAAACCATGATACTCCTGTCTCAGCCTCCCAAATGCTGGGATTAAATAATTTTTTTTTTTAAAAAGGCTCAGGATGCTGGGCGTGGTGGCGCACGCTTGTAATCCCTGCGCTTGGGAGGCAGAAATAGGAGGATCGCACAGGTTCGAAGCCAGCCGCACTGGCTTAAGAGACCCTGTTTCCAAGTAAAAATATTTAAAAAAAAAAAAAAGGTCTGGGAGTATAGCCCGGATGTAGGATTTCCAGGAACCCCAGTACCACCAAAAAAAAAAAAAAAAAAAAAAAAAGGCTCAGGATATAGCTCAGGGATAGTACTCCCCTGGATTAAATTTAAAAAAAATTTTTTTTAATTGTCACTTACAGTTCCCAAGAGGAAGGGTATGCCATGCGTGCAGGGCCACTGGGTAGGGGAGGGGTGCCACCAAGCTTGGTCAAGGTCAGGGAAAGAAGGGAGAAGACATAGGCCAAATCCTTCATCAGAGTTTCTGCAGAAAAGAACAGGTGCATTGAGTGTGCGGGTTTCAGACTGACTGCTTTGGGTCATTTCAGCAGGTGCTGGGGGCAGCCCCCCCCCCATCTGGTGCTAGCCCCTCTGGTGCCTAGGCAAGTAAGCAGCACCAGGGTGAATAAAGGGCGGGGCTGAGGGTAGGCTGCAGAGGGGTGGGCTTGCCTATAAAAGCCCATGCGGAAGCAAGTCCTTCAGTCAGCGGAATTCAGGAACCCTGGGAGGGTCCTTCTCTAAGAGAAGCAAAGGGCAAGATTAAGATATGTTGATGAGCAGGGCTGGGTGGCTTAAACACTGAGCTCTTCAGGGGGAGGATCCAAGGTTTGAGTCCAGCCCTAGCAACTTAGTGACACCTTGTTTCAAGATAAAAAATTAAAAGGGTGGGGGGTGGCACACCCTTTTAATCCCAGCGCTTGGGAGGCTGAAACAGGAGGATCACACAGGTTCAAAGCTAGCCTCAGCTACTGAGTGAGGCTCTCAGCAACTTAGTGAGACCCTGTTTCCAAATAAAGTATAAAATAGGGCTGGGAGTATAGCCCAGAGGGAGAAAAGCCCCTGGGTTCCACCCCCAGTACCACACAAAAAAAGGGGTGGGGTTGAGAATGCAGCTTAGAAGTAGAATGCCCCTGGTTTCGATCCCCAGTACCAATAAATAAATATATTAGGATCACAGGCGTGGTGGCTGAGACAGGAGGATCGCAGATTTGAAGCCAGCCTCAGCTACTTAGTGAGGCTCTCAGCAACTTAGTGAGACCCTGTTTCCAAATAAAGTATCAAATAGGTCTGGGTGTATAGCCCAGAGGTAGAATACCCCTGGGTTTCATCCCCAGTACCACTAAATACGTGTGTGTATGTGTGTGTGTGTGTGTGTGTGTGTTAGATACATTGATGGACTGAATCCAAATCTCCCTTTTAACAAGATCCTAGAGTCAGTTATGGGTCATTAAAGCTTGAGAAGCACTATACCAAGTCACTCTGATTTGGGCCCACTAAGAGCAACAGATGCCCTAAGCCATTCTGTGTACACATATCGACAGTGGTCATGGGATTGTGAGACTAGGTATATTAAAACAGGCTGAAGCCGCACATGGTGGCGCATTTTGTAATCCCAGCATTCAGGAGGCGGAGACCAGAGCATCACAGTTTGTTCGAGGACAGCCTCAGCTACTTAGTGAAGCCCTTCGCAACTCAGTGAGACTCTGTTTCAAAAAATAAAAATAAGACTAAAAACTAGGACCGGGGATGCAGCTCAGAGGTAGAATGCCACCGGGCATGGTGGCGCACGCTTGTAATCCCTGCGTTTGGGAGGCTGAGACAGGAGGATAGCATAGGTTTGAAGCCAGCCTCAGCTACTTAGTGAGGCTCTCAGCAACTTAGTGAGACCCTGTTTCCAATTAAAGTATAAAATGGGTCTGTGAGTATAGCCTGGAGGTAGAAAAGCCCTTGGGTTCCACTCCCAGTACCACAATAAATAAATAAATAAATAAATAAATAAATAAATAAATAAATAAATTTAAAAGACCAGAGGTATAATGCCCCTGGGTTCCATCCCCAGTACGGGGGGCAGAAACCTTGAATGGAAAGCAAACAGAAGAACATCCCAGAGCATGGCAGTGCCTTCCATTTCTTGGACGTATGCTAATAATAATATTTTGATTGTTGTGAATGACGGGTTATAGCAGCTATAGTTTGCATACTGCGCAAATGGATGATACTGCTCTCTGTAACAGGACTTATTTAGGAGGGAAGTTACTAGCTTATTAAAGAATAGAGATAAAAGCCAGTATTTTTCTCCCACTTCACAATGGGAAAATTGGCCAATAAATTATCCAATAAACCCCTGGCTCCCTACATTCTCAAGTGAGTAGCGTTCCAATTTCTTTTAATGGGGCAAAAATATCTTCTTGGGTGACCAGCGTGACTCACATCTGTCACTGCCGACAGAAGCTGCTCGGACAGGAGCCTGAGGGCTCACTCCACTAGCCCAAGGGGCAGTTAGCCGCTCTGAGGTGGAATAGAGAGGAGGAGGAGGAGCCAGAGCCTCAGAGAATCCCTGCCTGGGAAATAAGGGGACCTTTGAAATCATTCCATTACACCCTTCATTTTAAAGATGGGGACACGGAGGCCTGCGAGGTCAGTGACTTGCATGAGACTCTAGGACTCTTTGATGCAGAGGAATGGGCAGGACCCAGGCCAGCAGTTGGCCCAGACCCTGTGGCGTTTTCTCCTCCTCCCCTCCCTCTCCCACCAGGCAGAGCACCTCCTTCGGCTCAGATCAGAGCCAAAACATCGTACCCAGTCTGGCAGTGCTGACAACAGCAGCCGTGGATTTTATTTCTCTGCTTTATTTATTTATACCCAGCCTTATTGTAAAAGGATTTAAGTCCTCTTGGAAAGTTGCAAACAGAGCAAGACAATATAAATTTAAAGTAAGTGAGAAAGATGAGACAAGGGAGCAAGTAGGTGTTGAGCGGCCTGCCCAGTGCCTCCCACTGGGCAGCTGCTGGCCACTGAGTCAGAGGGACGGGCTCTCCGCTCCTGTCCCCTCTGCTCAGGACTTAGGCCAGTTTTTCTCCTCAGCTGGTTTGAGAGCCTCTGCCCCCTGGTGATACAGATGAGAAACTTGGAAATTCTCTGCGGGGCTCATATCCCTCCGTGTGGCCGTGTGGTGACAGTGACGGCGCTGTTGTCCATTGTGGCGTGGCTAATTTTAGGCCGAGCGAGAGAGCAGAGTGAGGGTTTTCCTAGGCCCCTCAGCCAAGAGCGCCGCCCAGAATCGATGGCCCTCCAGGTTCCTTGGCTTTTTGCTGTCCTTTTCTTTCTTGGTGGTACTGGGCTCAAGCCAGGGGCTTGTGACTGCTAGCCAAGAGCTTTACCTCTGAGGCAGCCCAGCCCCTTCTCGGTCCCTTTGGTATCCCCTGCAGGCTGAGGAGGAGGCTCAGGCACACCCAGGGTTGAGAACCAGAGCCGGGCCTCACCCATTCCCTGCGCCTTCTTCATCCCTCAGCGCCGCTGCCACCTCTGCTCCGGTCTACTCCAATCTCTTGGTTCCATGAGCCCAGCTTCCTTGCTGCCTTGACTTCTCCACTGAAGGATCTCCCTTGCTCTCAGGACCTCTGCCTCCCCCACAGGCAGTCTGGGGTGACCATCCCATTACCTCAGATGTGCCTGCTGACTCCGTAGGGCCGTGTCCCCTTAGATGCCAGCCTCTGGCCCGGGGGGCCTCTTCGGTCTCTTCCTACAATCTCGGACTGCAAAATGAATACACGCCAAGCCCACCAGGATGGCTCTTGCCTCTAGAGGCATTTGGAGATGTGTGTTGGGAGGCCGTCAGAGTACCCAGCAATGATGGCATTCGAGGTGCTAAATGCTCTGCAGTGCACAAGATGGTCCTGCCCAGTGAAGGATTATGCCACCTAAGATGCCGGATGCACTCCCGCTGATAAACACTGATAAAAATACAGGAGAAATAAATATTTACAATTGAACCGTAGCATTGCAAAAGCTACTCTGCAGATTTCTTGGTTTATGCCCAAGAGTTTAGTGGGAGGAAATCACTAAATTATTTTTATCTACACAGTGTGGTCAGAAAGAATTACATTCTGCAGGGTCAGGCCCTGCTGGGAATAGTTTATTTCATTAGGCCAGAGTCCCACAGTGGAAGCAAGCTGTAGCTCTCCCCGGGCCATTTGTCGGCCTTCACCTGGGACCTGATGCCTTCTTGGCTTAGATGAACACCCTGGAGTTAGTGCAAGCCCACGACCAGCTAGTGCAGCCTGTCGGGGGCTCAGCAGCTCACTCACGCCCTGCAGCAGACGCCAGGGGCTGGCTCAGCATCCTCCAGTGGGCACTGGCTACATTTGCAGACTTGCTGCGGAGGATTTGGTTGGTTTTCATGTAACAGACAAAGTAGCAAAGTACTCGAGATTAAGTAGTCTATTGCCTCTTGTAAAAAAAAAATTCAACTACAGTGCTCTTAGGCTGAGAAAACCATTTTTAAGGCCAGTGGCCAAGAGAAAAAGAAAATCAGGCTAGCTATAGCCCTCAGACTCCTGGAGGCTGCTCCCCAGCGCTCCCCTAATTTCCTCTTGCCTGACTGTGTACTGCCTGCTTATTTCCAGATTTATTCATTTATTATCTAACACACTCGGTGCCGGAACTGAGACAAAGTGTCCGATTTGGGCTCTGGTGTGGCAGAGAAGGGGGGCAAGGCCGTGGTCACCACGGAGCCCCGTGCCAGGCACTGAGAGGTCTGCTCCGTGTGTCCTGGGAGCAAAGAGAAGGGGACTGTGTGCGGCCTTGTGGAGATGGGGTGGGGGGATGACAGAGATCACCTGGGTATCCCAGATGTGCTAATGTTTGAGCTGAGGATTGAAAGAAAACAAGGAGTTAACCAAGGTGAAGAACGCAAGGATGGACAGACGTTCCAGGGAAAGAACCCTGTGCACCGAGTCACAGAACCACAGCACAAAAGGCTCTCAGTGGTCCAGGGTGGCAGGCAGGAAGGGTGCATGCCGGGAAGGTGTCAGAAGGAACCCAAGCACCCGGTGCCCCAGACAAGGGGAGCTGCTACAGACTCCCAGGGATGGATGCTCCTGGCATTAGAGATCCCTCAAGGCAACGTGTCAATCAAAATAATTAGAAGTAAAAGAACCAGAAAGCTGGCTTATATATTTCTGCATCTATCTAGTTTCTCCCTCAAAAAAAAAAAAGTATTTTTGATAAAACATAATGAAGTACCAAAGAAATGTGTATGTTCAGTAGCATAAAGTGAGAAGACTTAACCAGGGGCAGTGGCACACCCTTATAATCCCAATAGTTGGGAGGCTGAGATAGGAGGGTCATAGGTTCGAGCCCAGCCTCAGCAACTTAGTGAGACCCCCCCAGCAACTTAGCCTGATCCTGTTTCCAAATAAAAAATAAAGAGGGCTGGGTGTGTATCTTGGAGGTAGAATACCTCTGAGTTCAATCCCCAGTACCAAAAATAAAGTGAGAAGAACAAAAGTACTAAAGAAAAGACTTAAATTTTTGCAAAGTACAGTTTTTGCTCATTCGTAGTAGCACAGCACTGTGGAACATGCTTGGGTTCGGAGTCAGACTAACTTTCCTGACTTTAGAGTCCCAGTCCTGGCCTTTCTAACTTGGGTTTTCACCTCTCTAGACATGTTTCTTCATCTGATGATACCGGTCTCACTGTATGACTGTGAGGACGAGATGATAGGATCCCAGTGGTTTCTATTACTAGCTTACTCTCTGTTCCCTTTCAAAAGTCCTAATTTAATCCAGGGCAAGCAATGGGTTCTGGTCTCTCGGGTTCAGTTTTCATTAATGGAATGAGGAACAATCACAGATAACAGTTAATAAGTTAGATTCTAGGAATGACAGAATTCTTATTCATTGTGTTATTCATTCGACAAACCTCATCACATACTCTCTTCGACTCAGGAACTTAAAGAGTGAAGGAGGCACAGAGCCTGGCTCTGCTTCCCAGAGGCCTGGCATCTGGCGGGGAGACGTGTGCCATTCTCAGGGCAAATGGACAGGCCTTGGCAGGTTGAGGAGAAGCTGGGTTTGGACCCCCAGCTTCTGCAGCTCCCAGCAGGGTGGGCTTGGGCACGTCGCTGCACCTCTGTAAATCCATTTCCTCATTTGCAATCCCAAAATAATATGCTCATTCACTGGCTTACTGACCCTCCCTCCCTAGCTGGTGTGTGTGTGTGTGTGTGTGTGTGTGTGTGTGTGTGTGTGTGTGTGTGGTGTGTGTGATAACAAGTATCTTGTGAATGTGAATGGACTTTGTAAAAGGAACAGGGCTAACTAGAGTTAGCGATGACTTCTGTCCTTAAGCCAACGTCGTTTTCTGCTTCAATGGACTCTGGCGGGGCAAGAACTAGCTTCGCGCTGTCGATCCTGTGAGCCCTGGACTGTCTTCCTGTACACTAGTGAGCCCGTAGCCTGCTGCTGCCAAGGGCGTAGCTGGCAAAGCCATCTGCTGGGGTTTATATGGCTCCTTAAGTCCATCAGAGAGAAGAGCATGACCAAAGAAAAAACAAGAGCCAGAACTTGGCCTTGAAATGCATTCATGTAAACATTTTCCAGTATAAATTCAAATGCAGCCTACAGTAGTGGCACACTCCTGTAATCTCAGCCACTCTGGAGGCTGAGGCCGGAGGATTGCAAATTCAGGGCCAGCCAGGGCAATTTAGTAAGATCTTGTCTCAAAAATAGAATTAAATATTAAAAGAGACTAATGGTGGTGCTTCTGCCTAGCATTCACAAGGTCATGGGTTTGATCCTCAGCACTACCAAAAAATAAAAATAAAAACATATGCAATTTAGCTGGGCATGGTGGCGCACGCTTGTAATCGCAGCATTTGGGAGGTTGAAACAGGAGGATGGTGGTTCACAGACAGCCTCAGCGACTTAGTGAGGCCCTTTGCAACTCAGTGAGACCTGTTTCAAAATAAAGAATAAAAATAGGCCTGAGGTATAGCTTGGAAGTAAAATGCCCCTGGGTTCCATCCCCAGTACCAAAAAAAAAAAAAAAAATAGATACAACTTACCTTTCATTAGATGAATAAAACTCTTACAAAGTTTTGAAAGACATGAGCATGGGGTGGCATGCAAATAAGAGTGGTGCCCCAAACAAAGGTATTATCTTGCATGATAATATGGAATTTTATTTTACTTTATTGGTACTGGTGATTGAACCCAGGAGCACTCTACCACTAAGCTACACCCCCAGTTTGTTTTATTTTTTATTTTGAGACATGATCTCAGTGAATTTCTGAGGATGGCTTCAAACCTGTGATCCTTCTGTCTCAGCCTCCCAAGTACTAGTTACAGGCCTATGCTAAAATGCACAGCAAATTTTTTTTCTTTTCCTTTTTATGTTTTTCTTTTTTATTTTATTTCATTTAATGTGTGTGTGTGTGTGTGTGTGTGCACGTGCGCATGTGCGTGTGTGTGTGTGTGTGTGTGTGTGTGTGTGTAGTACTGGGGATTAACCCAGGGCCATTCTACCTCCCAGCCCTATTTATTCATTCATTCATCCTTTCAGTAGTACTGGGGATTGAACCCTGGGGCATTCTACCTTTGAGCTACACTCCACCCCTATTTTATTTTTACTCTGAAACAAGGTCTTGCTAGGTTGGTGAGAGTCCCACTACCTGCTCAGGCTATCTTTGAACCTGCAATCATCCTGTCTCAGCTCCAAAGTACTGGGATTACAGGTACACACCACCACGCACAGAGAATTTTATATTTTCAAAGCGAAAATTGCTCTTGTTCTTATTATAAAAGGAATACAAGCATGTTGTACATCTTATATACAATTTTTATTTGTCAATTAAATATTAAAAATAAAAAATTTGCTGGGCCTGGTGGTGCACGCTTGTAATCCCAGCATTTGGGAGACTGAGACAGGAGGATCGTGGTTCACGGACAGCCTCAGCTACTTATGAGGCCCCTTGCAACTCAGTGAGACCCTGTTTCAATATAAAGAATAAAAAATAGGGCTGAGGGTCTAGCTCAGAAGTAGAATGCCCCTGGTTTCCACCCCCAGTACTGCAAAAAAAAAAAAAAAAAAAAAGAAATTTAAAAAATTTACTTTTTTTTTTTTTTTTGGCAATACTGGGGATGGAACCCAGGGGCATTTTACCTCCGAGTTATACTGCCAGCCCTATTTTTTATTCTTTATTTTGAAACAGGGTCTCACTGAGTTGCAAAGGGCCTCACTGAGTAGCTGAGGCTGTCTGTGAACCACGATCCTCCTGTCTCAGCCTCCCAAAGTAATGGGATTACAAGCGTGCACCACCACGCCTGGCTGAAACTTTTTTTTTAACGTGTGTGTGTGTGTGTGGTACAGGACCATTCTACTTTCGAACTACACCCCCAGCCCTATTTTATTGTTATTTTGGAATAGGGTCACATTAAGTTGCTGAGGCTGACTGCAAACCTGTGATCCTCCTGCCTCAAACTCCCAAATACGGGGATTACAGTTGTTCACCACACACCTGGTTCACCTAAAATATTGTGGACACATTTCAGTACATATAGTTCTGTATCACCATTTCCGTAGGTTTCTAGCATTCTGTTGAATGGATGTGCCAATAATTTACCTAGCGCCTGATTCCTTGTTATTTAGATTTTTCAGGGCCACAGTATCTACCATTTTTGCTATAATTTTTAAAAATCAATATAAGATATCTATCACACGCACAAACTTGACACACTTTTGAAAATGGTCCCGGAAATTTCATGTATTATTTTGTCTTTGCATTCAGACGGAAAGAGTTATGGCAGTCGGAAGTGTAGAGTAGGAGGAGCTAGAAATAATAGGGCACGGGGCAGCTAGGGTGTGGAGGCTTGGTGCAAACTGCCTGAAGCAGCCCAAATTGCTTAGCTTCCGCACACACAGGAGCCCGGATAGGCCCAGTCAGGAAGCCACGCTGCTGCCAGGGGAGCATTTGTCATTTTATAGCCCAACCAGCCAGAGCCTCAATCTTCCAAATACTCGGCTCACAAAAAGAAAAAGTCGAAAGTCACGTGCACTTATTGTTCCCGGGCGGCACATTCAACGCATTCAGCAACACCTCAGTGTCCATGGCGAGCTCTGCCACTGAGCAGAGAGAACCCAGCCCGGAGCCCTGCGCGCTTGGAGCCGCACCAAGTTCCTGCACCTTAACTCCACACCACAGTCACGGGGCACCTTTGGGTTCATTGCCAAATAGTTTACAGTCAGGCATACATCATACTAGCAGGCAGATTTCCAAGCTGTACAAGGTAGAACTCAAGAAGGGTAAAGAGGCAGGGCCTGTCAGCGAAAAGCTGAGGCCAAACTACGGGAAAGTTAGCAGGAACGGCAGAGGGGAGGCGGAGGCCCTTTCTCTGTGCCAGGCAACAGGCTCTGGATACTTACTCAGTGAGCGCAAACCATGGGCACCACTGGTGATGGTGGAACCACGGAGTGAGTCCTGACCCGGGTTTTATACAAGGAAAGAGATGGGAAGGAAAGGGGAAGAGGGGGAGGTAGGGAGGGACATACCAATGGGTTTTCTAGGTCATAAACATAGGGATGATCCTTTGGAGCTTTTGTCTTGGTTTTTTTTGTTTTGTTTTGGTACTGAGAATTGAACCCTGGGGCATTCTGCCTGTGAGTTACACCCTAGTCCTATCTATCTATCTATTTATCTATCTATCTATCTATCTTTATTTGTTTATTTATTTTTGCGGGTCTGGGGATGGAACCCAGGGGCATTTGACCTCCGAGCTACAGCCCCCGCCCTATTTTTTATTCTTTATTTTGAAACCGGGTCTCACTGATTTGCAGAGGGCTTCACTAAGTAAGTAGCTGAGGCTCTCCGTGAACTGCGATCCTCCAGTCTCAGCCTCCCGAATGCTGGCATTACAAGCCTGCGCCACCAGCCGGGCTTTATTTACTATTTGAAACAAAGTCTTACTAAATTGCTGAGTGTATCCTCCTCGAACCTGCAATCCTCTCTCTCCACCTCCAAAGTACTGTCAGCACTACCACACCCAGGGAGCTTTTGTCTTGTGTACAAAGTGGAACAAGGTCAGAGGTTAAAAGTTACAGTTGTAACCCTGAATTCAACACACTTTCACAGAAATGAAAGCTGTTAACACCACCTTGAGTAATCAAAAACGGATCAAATAGCAGGATGTGACAGCACACGCTTGTAATCCCCTCAGAGACAGGAGGATTGTGCAGGTTCAAAGCCAGCCTCCCTGGCTTAAGAGACCCTGTTTCCAAATAAATAAATAAATATATATATATATATCGGTTCCATCCCCAGTACCACCAAAAAAAAAAAAAAAAAAGGGATCAAATAGATGTGAGTGGTGGCACATGCCTGAAATCCCAGGCATGTGGAGGCTACAACAGGAGTATCACAGGTTCAAAGCCAGCCTCAGAAACTTAGGCCCTCAGCAACTTAGTAAGACCCTCTTTTCAAAATAATAAATAGCCAGGCATGGTGGCGCACGCTTATTATCCAAGTAGTTGGAAGACCGAGACAGGAGGATTGCGGGTTCAAAAACAGCTCAGCAATTTAGCAAGACCCTGTTTTAAAATAAAAAAAATAAAGCCAGGCATGGTGGCACACACTTGTAATCCCAGTATTTGGGAGGCTGAGACAGGAGGATCACACAGGTTCAAAGCCAGCCTTGGCTACTTAGTGAGGCTGTCAGCAACTTAGTGAAACCCTGTTTCCAAATAAAGTATAAAACAGGTCTGGAAGTATAGCTCGGGGATAGAAAGCCCCTGGTTTCCACTCCCAGTACCACCAAAAAAAAAAAAAAAAGAATAAAATTGGGCGTGGTGGCGCTTGTAATCCCAGCATTCAGGAGGCTGAGAGGGGAGGATCGTGGTTCACAGACAGCCTCAGCTACTTAGTGAGACCCTCTGCAACTCAGTGAGACGCAGTTTCAAAATAAAGAATAAAAAATTGGGCAGGAGGTGTAGCTTGGCAAATGTCCCTAGATTCCATCCCCAGACCCGCAAAAAAAAAGGGGGCTGGGGTTGTAACTTGGAGGTAGAATGCCCTTGAGTTTAATCCCCAGAACAACAAAAAAATAAAAATAAATAAATAAATAAATAAATAAATAAATAAATAAAGCCGGGCATGGTAGTGTACACTTGTAATCCCAGCATTTGGGAGGCTGCCTCAGCTACTACTTAGTGAGGCCCTTTACAACTCAGTGAGACCCTGTTTCAAAATAAAATATTAAATAAAAAATAGGGCTGAGAGACTGGGCATGGTGGCACATGCTTGTAATCCCAGTACTTGGGAGGCTGAGACAGGAGGATTGCACAGGTTTGAAGCCAGCCTTCGATACTTAATGAGGCTCTCAGCAATTTAGTAAGACCCTGTTTCCTAATAAAAAATATATAATAGGTCTGGGAGTGTAGTCCAGAGGCAGAGGACCCCTGAGTTCCATCCCCAGTACCACACACACACACACAAAAAGGGCTGGGCGTGTTGCTAGGAGGTAGAATGCCCCTGGGTTCCATTCCCAGTACCGCAAAAATAAATAAACAAATTTTAAAATAAAAAGGGCTGGGAGTGCAGCTTGAAGTTAGAATGCCCTGGGTTCAATCCCTAGGACCAAAATACACACACACACACACACACACACACACACACACACACCTATAATACTATGCAAATGATTTATTCATAGTTGTTACATAATGGGACATGGTTGCACATGCCTGTAATCCCATTACTTTGGAGGCTAAGAGTGGAGGATGGAAGGTTCCAAGACAGCCTAAGCAATTTAACAAGACTCTTAACAATTTAGTGAGACTCTGTTTCAACCAAAAAAGTAAAATGGGGCTGGGGTGTAGCTCAGAGGTAGGATGTCTTTGGGTTCAATTCCTAGTACTACAGAAGGAAAAAAATAGTTGTTATACTGTTTCAAAGGAATAATGGCAAGAAAATATCTGTGTATATTCAGTACACAATTTTTCCTCAATATTTACCATTCACAGGTGATTGAATTCCTGGATGTGTAAAACTTCAACATAGTATATCAAATAGCTGTATATAAATTGGGGGGGGGGGGACAGCGGCATGAAGATTTTTTTATAGCGTTCCCATTGCCGGACTTGGTGGCACATGCCTGTAATCCCAGTACTAGAGAGGCTGAGACAGGAGGATCACAGTTGTTGGGAATGTATCACAGAGGTTGAATGCCCTTGGGTCCAATCCCCAGTACCAAAAATAAATAAATAAATAAATTAGGCATCAAACTTGTGAATCTCCTGCCCCAGCCTCCTGAGTAGCTGGAATTACAGTACACTACCAAGCCCAGGAGACACACAACTTTACTTACTTATTTATTTATTTTATTATTGGGGATGGAATTCAGGGGCATTCTACCTCTGAGCTACACCCCCAGCCCTGTTCTTTCTTCTTTATTTTGAAACAGGGTCTCACTGAGTTGCCAAGGGCCTCACTAAGTAGCTGAGGCTGTCTGCGAACCGCAGTCCTCTGGTCTCAGGCTCCCCGGGATTATAAGCGTGTGCCACTATGCCCGGCTATTTATTTTTATTTTTGTGGTACTGGGGATTGAACCCAGGGCATTCCACCTCCAAGGTACATCCCCAGATCTTTTTTTTTATATATTTATTTATTTATTTATTGTTTGGTGGTACTGGAGATGGAACTCTTCTACCTACGGGGTACACTCCCAGACCTATTTTATATTTTTTATTTGGAAACAGGGTCTCTTAAGCCAGCAAGGCTGGCTTCGAACCTGTGCAATCATCCTGTCTCTGCCTCCCAAGTGCAGGGATTACAAGTGTGCGCCACCACACCAGGCTCTTTTTATTTTTCTTTTGCAACAGAGTCTCTCTAGGTTGATGAGAGTCTCACTACTTGCTGAGGCTATCCTTGCGGACAGCCTCAGCTACTTAGTGAGACCCTTGGCAACTCAGTGAGACCCTGTTTCAAAATAAAGAATAAAAAACAGGGCTGGGGGTATAGCTCAGAGGTAGAATGCTCCTGGATTCCATTCATAGTACTGCAAAAAAAAAAAAAAAATCCTCCTTCCTCAGTTTCCCAAGTATTGGGATTACAAGTATGACACCACCACACCTGGCTCAGACAACTTTTTTAAAACACCAGTGTTAGCCAGGCATGGTGGCATATGCCTGTAAACCCAGTACTTGGGAGACTGAGACGGGACGATCACAGGTTCAAGACTGACCAGCCTCAACAATTGAGCAAGACTTTCAGCAACCTAGTGAGACCCTGTTTCAAGACAAAAATATAAAAAGGCTGGCAGTATAGCTCAGAGGTAGAATGCTTTGCGTAAATTCCCAATACCACAAGATATATATTTAATATAATCACTTAAGAGATATTTCTTAAGGTATACATCTATCTTTGTAATTCTGATTGAGACTGTTCATTCATTCCAAATGTACTGAAAGTGCTGAGTGTGGTGGTGCACGCTTGTAATCCCAGTACTTAGGAGGCTGAGAGAGGATTGCAAACTCGTGGCCAGCCTCAGCTACTTAGTGAGGCCCTCTGCAACTTAGTGAGACCCTGTTTCAAAAATAAAAAAATTAAAAAATAGGGCAGGGGATGTAGCCTGGAGTTCAAATACCCCTTGGCTCCATTGCCAGACCCGCAAAAATAAATAAATAAATAAATAAATAAATAAATAAATAAATAAATAAAGCAAGCAAGCAGCTGGACATGGTGGCACACACTTGTAATCCCAGCATTCTGGAGGCTGAGACCAGAGGATAGTAGTTTGTGGACAGCCTTGGCTACTTAGTGAAGCTCTCTGCAACTTTGTGACACCCTGTTTCAAAATAAAAGAATATTGCCGGGCGTGGTGGCGCATGTAATCCCTGAGCTTGGGAGGCTGAGACAGGAGGATCACACAGGTTCAAAGCCAGCCTCAGCTACTTAGTGAGGCTCTCAGCTACTTAGTGAGACCCTGTTTCCAAATAAAATATAAAATGGATCTGGGAGCATAGCCCGGAATAGAAAGCCTCTGGGTTCCACCCCCAGTACCACAAAAAATAAATAAATAAATAAATAAATAAATAAAAAATAGGGCAGGGAGCCAGACGTGGTGGCACACGCTTGTAATCCCAACATTTGGGAGGCTGAGACAGGAGGATCTGGGTTCGCAGCCAGCCCCAGCTACTTAGTAAAGACCTCTGCAACTCAGTGAGACCCTGTTTCAAAAAATAAAGAATAAAAACTAGGGCTGGGGGTGTCGCTCAGAGGTACCAAAAAAAAAAAAAAAAAAAAAAAAGACAGGGAGTGTAGCTCAGAAGTAGAATGTCCCTGGATTCCACCCCCAGTACCGCAAACAAAAATAAAATTAAATTAAAAGCACTGAAGGTGTAGCTCAGAGATAGAATGTCCATGGGTTCAATCCTCAGTACCCCTACACACACACACACACACACACACACACACACACACACGTTAGAGACAAGATCCTGCATGTTGTATGCTAAGCCAGATGCCTTCTACATGCAAGACATTGCACCTCGGGCATGGGGGCTTCCTAAAGTACAGCTGGCCAGCTGCTTGGACATCCAGCTCCATCCTCTTCTTAGACTAGGATTAGGGGAAGAGCCATGCAGGTGATTTGAGAAGGACAGGTTACAAACCGGATGGATAGAGTTATTTTCCTTTGAATAGTAACTCTGGAGTGCAGGTGTCCAAAGCTCACCCCATTATGGAAAGCGACCATTCTGTGTGAGGTCCTCTACGAACTATTACAGAAAAACCTTGAAGACAAGGAGCAAGAAAACCAAGTAGTAAGACTCTCATCTATTTAGCAGGTAGTGAGACTCATCTATTTAGCAAGACCCTGTTTCAAAATAAAATCAAACAGCTTTATTGACCTTTTAGTTCTAACATTCTGTTATCTGGAAACATCACAGAGGCAAGTAAGAAGAACTGTGCTGGGCATTGGAAGATCAAGAACTATTTGTAGTTTGCAGGGTAGTTCTGGCCAAATCACTTAGCTTCTCCAAATCTGTTTATTTGTCTGTAAAATTGGGAGTAATAAGCCGGGGAAAGTGGCTCATGCTTGTAATTCTAGTACTTGGGAGGTACTGTCCTGTACCTCCCAATCCTGTCTTGGAGGGTGAATTGGACATGGAGGCTTGTAGGTTTGTAAGTTTGAGGCCAGCTTCAGCAACTTAGAGAGACCCTATTTCTTTTTTTTTTTTTTTTTTTTTTGCCAGTCGGGATGGAACCCAGGGGCATTCGACCTCCAAGCTACACTTCCTGCCCTTTTTTAAATTTTTTATTCTTTATTTTGAAACTGGGTCTCACCGAGTTCCAGAGGACCTCACTAAGTAGCTGAGGCTGTCCGCGAACTGCGATCCTCTGGTCTCAGCCTCCAGAATGCTAGGATTACAAGCGTGCGCCACCACGCCCGGCTGAGAGACCCTATTTCATAATGAAAAAATAAAAAAGGCTGGAGGTGGAACTCAGAGCTCAAATGACCCTAGGTTCAATCTCAGTACCAAAAAAGGGGTGAGGGAATAATAAAGCATGCATGCCACTTTTTTTTTTTTTCCAGAACTGTGGATTGAACCCAGGGGCAGTCTACCTCTGAGCTACACCCCAGTCCTATTTTTTTTATTACTTTTTATTTTAAAACAGGGTGTCACCAAGTTTTGGAGGGCCTCACTAAGTATCTGAGGTTGGAGGCAAACTTTTTATCCTCATGTCTCAGCCTCGCATATACTGGGATTACAAGCTTGTGCCACCACACTGGGTTAGCATGCCACTTTTAAAATGCTTTTCAGACGCCAGGGGTGGTGGCGCACGCTTGTAATCCCCGCACTTGGGAGGCTGAGACAGGAGGATCACGCAGGTTCGAAGCCAGCCTCAGCTACTTAGTGAGGCTCTCAGCAACTTAAGTGAGACCCTGTTTCCAAATAAAATGGGTCTGGGTATAGCCCGGAGGTAGAAAGCCTCTGGGTTCCACCTCCAGTACCACTAAAAAAAAAATTTAAATTAAAATGCTTTTCAGTAGGTGTGGTGACGCTTGTTTGTAATCCCGGTACTTGGGAGGCTGAGACTGAAGGATCGAAGGTTCAAGGACATCCTCCAAGTAGTGAGACTTTCATCTATTTAGCGAGACCCTATTTCAAAATAAAAATAAAATAGAGCTGAGTGTGTAGCTCAGAGGTAGAATGTCCCTGGGTTTGATCCCCAGTACCACAATAAATACATAAAGTGCTGCCCGGCATGCTGGCGCACACTTGTAATCCCAGCACTTGGGAGGCTGAGACAGGAGGATCATGAAGGCTCAAAGCCAGCCTCAGTAGTTTAGTGACAAGTTAAGTTAATTAAGTTTAGGCAACTAAGTGAGACCCTGTTTTCAAATAAAATATAAAATAGGTCTGGGAGTGTAGCCCGGAGGTAGAAGCCCCCTGGGTTCCATCCCCAGTACCACAATAAATAAATAATAAAAAAAAGTTCTTTGAGAGGGATTGGGATTGTAGCTCAGTGAGAGGACATATGCTTAGCATGAGCAAGGTTCTGGGCTTGACCCTCCAGCACCAAAAACAACAATGAAGAGTGCTTTGAAGCTGGGCGTGGTGGCGCACGCTTGTCATCCCAGCATTCGGGAGGCTGAGACCGAAGGATCGTGGTTCGCGGACAGCCTCAGCTACTTAGTGAGGCCCTCTGCAACTCAGTGAGACCCGGCTTCAAAATAAAGAATAAAAAATAGGGCAGGGGCTGCAGCTTGGAGGTCAAATGCCCCTAGGTTCCATCCCCAGACCCAAAAGAAAGAAAGAAAGAAAGAAAGAAAGAAAGAAAGAAAGAAAGAAAGAAAGAAAGAGAGAGGAAGAGAGAAAGAAAGAAAGAGAGAAAGAAAGAAAGAAAGAGAGAGAGAAAGAGAGAGAGAGAGAGAGAAAGAAAGAAAGAGAGAAAGAGAGAAAGAGAGAGAGAAAGATGCTTTGAGAACTTTAAAGCACCACAGCAGCAAATTATCCTTGGTGGCTGCTGAGACCAGGAATTGGACCCTAGAACACCTTCCTGGGTGCACGACCCGGGAACGTCACAGGTTTCTCTGAGCCTTTGTAGTATGGGGTGAGAGTAGCAGCCTTTCCCATCGTTCTCTGAGGATCAAATAATTTAGGGTGCACAAAGGAAACTTGTAAACAGTGGAGTGTGTGTGTGTGTGTGTGTGTGTGTGTGTGTGTGTGTGTGTGTTGCTGGGGATTGGGACCAGGGGCATTCTACCTCTATGTTACACCCCTGCCCTTTTTTCTTTTTGTTTTTATTGGTTTATATACTTTTAATTTTTAATTTTTTGGTGGTATTGGGGTTCCTGGGAGCCCTTTTACCTTAGGGCTACACTCCCAGACCTATTTTATACTTTTATTTGGAAACGGGTCTCTTAAAGCCAGCGTGGCTGGCTTCAAACCTGCTCGATCCTCCTGTCTCCACCTCCCAAGCGCAGGGATTACAAGCGTGCGCCACCACACCCAGCTTTAATTTTTAATTTTTTGCAGGTCTGGGGATGGAACCCAGGGGCATTCAACCTCTGAGCTACACCCCCCGCCCTGTTTTTCATTCTTTATTTTGAAACAGGGTCTCACTAAGTTACGGCAGGCCTCACTAGGTAGCTGAGGCTGTCTGCAAACCACGATCCTCTGGTCTCAGCCTACCCAGTGCTGGGATTACAAGCCTGCACCACCACGTCCGGCTTTTTGTTTTTATTTTGACACAGGATCCCACTGTGTTGCTGAGAGCCTCGCCAAGTTGCTGAGACTGGTCCCCAGTCTGTGATCCTCCTGCCTCAGCCTCCCAAGTACTGGGATTAAAGTTCTTAAAGGGTGGAACTTTAAGAAAGGCTGGGGTCATGAAGTTCTGGGGCCACCTTAATGATCAGTTTCTAACCCTGAGGCCAGGCTGGATGAGGACCCAGGTCTGGGGACCTGCACCTTCTCTCCAGCTGAGCCCCTCTGCTGGCCTGCCTTGGTCAGGGATGCTCTGAGACACCTTTGCAGTGCCCTTGAGCTGCAGTGACTGCAGCGCTTCTCTGCAGGTGACTCCATTTCAGATCCTAGAGAAATAAAACACTTCTAAATATAGCTGTAGTGAAATGTGGGTTCCTCTGGGAGGCAAGAACAGCCACCCCTTGGGCTCCTATTCACAACCATGGCCTGGGTGACCTCAGAACCATAGGAACATCTACTCTGCAGATTTAACATGAATCTGGCTCACGGCGACAGTGGCCTTCACAAACAAACCCGTTTCTACTTAGTCATCACTTTCCCCTAAATCTGCGGAGTGGAGGAGGGCCAATATTTTATTCTTCAAATCAGATAGGCATAATAGAAAGATAGGTGGATGAGAAAGAGGGAGCCGGATGTGTGTGGGGAGAGGTGTTTGGTCAAAGTCCATTCAGCAATTTAAAATACCTCACTCTGACAAAGGAGAGACATTCCACGGAGGGTCTCTAGGGTCCTTGGATTATGCTAAAGAAAAGAATTTCAGCACCAGCCATTCAGGGACAGAGATTCCTTTAGGAAAGGGAGAGATACACAATCAAAGGAGAATGGGGGCCATTTCCAGCAAATTTTGAGGGTCCATGGCTCATCTCTTAAGGGAAGCTTGGTGAGAGATGGGTAGGGGAAGTATTTGAGGATGACATCAGTCCAGTAATCACCCGATTTGGGGGTGCCGCCGTCCTCTTCCAAGGCCTGCCGGGCCTTCATCACCTAACCAACAGGTGTCCCTTTTGCTACAACTACTCAAGGGTGGGACTGTGGACAGTGCCCAAGGAAATTAGCTAAGGGAACGGGTTTCCTGTTTCAAGTGCTTTGTCAATTTCCCACATCTTTTGTGTGAGCCCCAGCGGTGCTCAGGGTAATTAACATTTAAGTGAGTGGGTAAAGATTTGCAAATTCCCCAGAAAACTGGGACGGGCATTGCTTGAGGGGTGAGCGGCCTGGCTTTGGGAATTTCAGCACAGTCTTCCACATTGAAGCTACACTTTCTTTTAAGTCTCCTTTCTACCTATCTTTTTTATTTCTTTTACTCTTCTACCCTACCTCAACCCTTACAGATCTACACTCATCCCTTTTTTTTAGAATTCAGTTTTCTCAAATTCTCAGATAATTCTAAAATGTCACCTGGTTCATTTATTTTGGTCCTAAAATTAAACACTGCTGGATGCATTGTGGGGAAGAAATGGAAAATCTTGTTAAGCAACTTATATTGTTCCCATGATCTTATTTTGCCAGGTGAACAACTGAATGGACACTTCAGTCCTGATTGTGGGGAAAGGTGGTCCCCAGCAGCTCTCATTCAAAAGGGGACGCTGAGGCTGCACCCAGCGACGCCGTCTCCCACCCCCACACCAGTGCCCTTGGGCTTCCAGTGTGTCGGAGGCCTCGTCACCCACAGCCGGGAATTTGGATATCCCTTCCTTGCGTCTTGAAAAAAAATCCATTCAGAGCGTCCCTTTTTCTCCTTTGGGACTTAACCAACTCCCAAATTCCAAGGCTGCTGCCGTCACCCCCAGATGTGAACCAAGGCTTAGCATTTGTGAATTTTCTCAGCCAATCTCCAAGTAAAAGATGCTTGAAGGAAGCACCCAGTTCCTTCTGCTAATAACCACAGAGGTCACGTGACAGCCACCCTCCTCCCCTCCACCCCCACCAGCTCTCTCTGGAAAAACCACCCACCCCACCGGTAAAGTTGCTTGAGGTCTGCCCTTTATCTGCCAACATCTACATTTCCTTCAAGGTGGTAATCTTTCGCTTTTGTTACTTAAGTTCTTCTTTATTCTTGCTTCGGGGCTTGCATAAACAGTTAACAAAAACACTCGCACGAGGCAGCCGTTTCGCTTTCTGTGCTTGTTGTTCTTGGCACCGGGTCAGTCCTGTGAACTTCTGGTGTCCAACTGGTAGGACCTGAAACTGTGTTTAACAAGTGCCTGTAGTCAAAACAGTTGGTGTGTGCAAGCGAGGGTAGCTGGTGTTGACTGCAGCTGGTCAGCCATCGGGCCGTGCACCGTGCAGAATACCGAATCACGTTCAGCGGTTTTGAGGTCGGGTGTTTGTTGTTGTTTAGTTATCGGGACTTTTTTTTTCCTGTTTGTTTATTTATGTTTGCTTTGGGGGGGTTGTTTGTTTGTTTGTTTGTTTGTTTGTTTTTTATTGCAATGCCATCCGTGCTAACGTGGATCACTTCAGGTTCCAAAAGTACAACATGTTTACAATCGTAGCATCAGATTAAGTTGGCAGCCTGAGTCACTCTGTGAGTGGTTTTAGTTTACATTTCTTCTTCTAGCAGGATGTTTTGCATAATTTTGCTGATCCTGGGTTATTTATAGGCTTTTTTTTTTTTTTTAAGAAACGGGGATGCGTGAGAGTTTCTGTTCCAACTATGGAAAGTGAGATCCGTTGCTGCGTTTACCGGAGCAGTGAGTTCTTGTGTGGTGCAGGGTTATTTGCACCACTGGAAATTAACTTGGCCGAGAGGTCACTTGATAACATTCCGGAGCATGCTCCACAGCTGCCGCGAGTCCGCTACCCTGATAATCGTAGTGGGAAGTGTTGTTTTCCTTTGCTTGGTCAAAAAACGGAGCAAAATGAAAGCGAGGATGTGTTTCCTCTGGGACGCTGCGCGAGGGTGGGTGCGGGGACTGGGTATTGTTCCAGACTTCGGAAACCAGTTTGCAAGGGTTGTTTTGTAAAATTCGCCAGAGGAGCCATGTCATCTAGGGATCTGCAGCCAGTCCAGAAACCGATCAGCAGGACTCAGAGTGGGAGGGAGTGCAGGGTAGGTGGCCCCAGGAAGTTAGTGGGCTTTAAAGTTTGGCCCTACCTGAATGATCATGATACTAAGATGTTGATATTTTTTAAACTAAATGATCAAGGCCAGGCATGGTGGCGCAGGCTCGTGATCCTAGCATTTGGGAGGCTGAGACTGGAGGATCGCGGTTCCTGGACAGCCTCAGCTACTTAGTGAGGCCCTCTGCAACTTAGTGAGACCCTGTTTCAAAATAAAGAATAAAAAATAGGGCAGGAGATGTAGCTCGGAGGTCGAATGCCTCTAGGTTCCATCCCCAGGCCCGCAAAAAAAATAATTAATTAATTAATTAAATGATCATCAGCTGCAAGGTGACATGCCAGCAGATGCCTTATCTGTGTGAATTTTGGGACCAGGGAAAGCATCTTTGGGACCCCTGTGCGTGTAGGAAGGAGAACTAAAAGTGGGCACAAACAAAAACACTCGAGCCAAAATTAGTGCTCTATAAAAGGGTTTCCCATAATATTTACTAGAACAGTTGGCTAAAAATTGCTCCGCTTTGCCCACTGAATGGCTGTGTAATTAAATCAGCCCTTGATAGCATACCTGGAGCACCTCCCTTCTCTGAGGCTGCGGCTCCTGGAATTTGCATGAGTAAGTAGCGTGATCATCAGCATAATGAGCGTGCAGTCCCAGTCTAATGGTCCAGGAGAATGTTGTAAAAGAGACGCTTCATCTGCCTCCAGTTAAATGTTTTAAACCAAACAAATGGAAAAGAAGGGAGAAAGCGATCTATATCCTTTGGGCTGGGCGGAGGCTTTCTGAGGAGGCGGGCAGGTGTGACCCAGGTCTTTGTGTGCGAGGCAGATGGGCCCAAATGCCCCCTCACCCCAGCACACACACGAGAATGGATGGCTGAAACGGAAATTTCCAAGGTAGTAAATGTGACCATTAGGCCAATGCTTGACATAGTTGTATCTACCAGAGTGCTGCCAAGAGCAAATTTATTTTTCTCCTCTACGTAAAGTGTATTTTTTTTTTTTTTGTCTCCTCTAACCTTGGAGAGAATAACAAGGCTAGCTTTCTTGCTTTGGGTCTTTTACGTTTTCGTGTGTGTGTCCTGTGCCTTCTCATGCCAGCCCCATAGAGCTGGTGGAGGATCGCTAGAGATGGGGCTTGACTTGCGCAGTAGAGCTGGAGAACTGGAACTTAGGCCTGCTATTCTCCGTCAGGTCTTGGCCTCCTGCTGCCTCATCTACACTGGGCAAACTGGCCGCCAAGCTATGTTAAGAAATCTTGCAGCCGAGACAGGAGGATCCCGAGTGCAAGACCAGCCTGGGCAACTTAGCGAGACCCTATCTCAAAATAAAAAATAAAAAGGGCTGGTGCATAGCCCAGTGGTAAATATCCCTTGGTTCTACTTAGATCATATTTCAAACAGTGGGGGGCACCTACTTTCTTCCCTTCCCTCTCCAGTCTGCCCTGTTGAGGCCAGTAGAATTTGAGGCCCACCCCTGAAGGCCTCAGACTGGGGTGTGCGTTGGTCCATTTGCAGCTCATTAGGGATGATTACGGAGGCTCCCCTCTCTCTGTTGATAACCTTCTGGCCAGAATGAATGAAGACACTTGAACGTGACCACAGGCTTCTCTGTTGGAGTTGGGAGAGACAGCAGTAGTTGTTGGAAGGTTCCCCAGTCCTTTAACTCCTTGGGCTTTTGCATTTAAATTTACCAGACCCTCCCACCCTGCCAACCTTGGGAAAGCAAGGTTCCTCTCCGCCCACTGTCTACAGTGTCCACCCTCCCAGCCCTCCAGACATCGGCCTTGCTTCCTCCCTTTGGTTCTTCCTGCCTGGAGGCATAATTGACTTAATGCCGGGTGTGGTGGTGCACACTTATAATCCCAGCATTTGGGAGGCTGAAACCGGAGGATCGCTGTTCCGACAGCCTCAGCTACTTAGTGAGACCTTGTTTCAAAATAAAGAATAAAAATAGGGCAGGGGGTTTGGCTCGGAGGTCAAATGCAAAATAAAGAATAAAAATAGGGCAGGGGGTTTGGCTCGGATGTCAAATGCCCCTGAGTTCCATCCCCAGACACCCACACACAAAAAAAAAAATAATAATAATTGACTTAATTTCTGGCCCCCTAGTGTCTGTGAGCATTTGTGAATCCACCCATTCTCTCAGCCCCAAGGGAGTGGTTCTGCCACCCCACAGTCAGTGGAAAGCCCAGAGATGCAGGATCCAAGAGTCCCGGGGCATCCAGGCCGAACTTGAAGACAGAGTGAATTCCCAGTCAAAGGCAGCATTGACCAGATGGTCAGGGTCAGTTGTTAAAGCTGTGAGAGTGTTGGTGGCTCCAGCACTTGGCTCTTAGTTCACCCTCTCCATCTACCCCGACATCTTAACAGTTTCTGCAAGGGTAAGGGGCCCAAAACAAGAAACCAAGCTGATTAAGAGGAGTCACGCTTGGGAGGCAGAGACAGGAGGATCGCACAGGTTCGAAGCCAGTCTTGCTGGCTTAAGAGACCCTGTTTCCAAATAAAAATATATTTAAAAAAATAGGTCTGGGAGTGTAGCCCGGAGGTAGAAGGGCTTCCAGGAACCCCAGTACCAAAAAAAAAAAAAGAGAAGTCGTCACTCCCGGACTGTGGCCTGGAGCCTTGCTGCTTTAGGCCCACTACTCACCTGCCCTGGGTCTGTGGCAGGGTAGAGTGCTTCAGCCTCAGGGCCAGGAGTGGCCCATGTTGGCCTTGCTATGCCTCAGACCTAGGGCAATGCATTTGAGCTGTGATCACGTCAGACGCCAGGAGTCCGAACTATGTATTTTCTCCCTGGTGTGAACATGAGTGGGCTTCAGGTAAACCAGTTGTATTCAGTTGCAAGAGCTGTCATAAAATAAAACAAACTGGGTAGCCTTAACAATCGATCTTGATTGTCTCAGAGTTCTGGAAACTGGAAATCCTACAGGCTTCCCCTTGGCGTGCAGACAGCCATTTTCTGCTGCCTCCTCATTTGGTCATCTCGGGGCACTTGTGTCCTCCGTGTGTCTTCCCCGCCTAATAAGGACACGGTCACATTGCATGAGGCCCCCATTTTAATGGCCTTGCTTTAACGTATTCAGTTTTTCAAAGATCTTATCTCAGAGCCTGCATGGCATGGTGGCACACGCCTGTTATCCTAGTACTTGGGAACTAGGATAGCAAGTTCGAGGTCAGCCTTAGTAACTTAGACCTTGTTTCACAATAAATTTTAACAAAGGGCTGGGAGTGCAGCTGGAAGATAGAACGCCCCTGGGTTCAATCCCCAGTGCCAAAAAAGCTTTTAGGTCTGAACATGGTTAGAGACTCAGGTACTAGGAGTTAGGACTTCAGTGCGTGGATGGGGGGAGGACATAGTTGTTTAACCCATTCATCCTCTAAGCCTGGTCCTGTCTCGACTCCATTTAAGTAGCCACATCAGAACACTGCAGTAACCATGATGTGAGTTCATTCCCATGTTCATGAGTATACAGAACCAAGCGCCATTTCTCTGTGGGTTTGTAGTCAAAGGAAACACAATGAAAGACAGGAATATGTTGAAAAGTCAGGAGTGGTGTTGCATCCAGCCATTCCAGTACTTGGCAGGCTGAGATAGGAGGATCCCAGGTTCAAAACCAGCTTTAACTACTTAAGCAACTTAGTGAAACCCTGCTTAAAAATAGAATAGGGCTGAGTGTGGTGGCGCACGCTTGTAATGCCAGCATTTGGGAGGCCGAGACAGGAGGTTCGCAGTTCACGGACAGCCTCAGCTACTTAGACCTTTCACAACTTAGATCCTGTATCAAAAGCGAGGGGGGGGGGAGCTGAGGGTGTAGCTTGGAGGTGGAATGTCCTTGGGTTCAATTCTCAGTACCACAAAAATAAAATAAAGTAGAGCTGGGAGTGTAGCTCAGAAGTAGAATATCCCTGGGTTCAGTGCCCCAGTACCATCACCAAAAAATAAAAAACTTCAAAAGTTGACAGTGGTTATGAGGGTCCAAGTGAACTTTCACGTTCTGTGAGTTTTTAGGTGACTGCCGCGGCCCACCTGTCTTGAGAAAGACTATGGAGCGAGTACGCTGAGGAGAGGTAGCTTTCAGACCAGTAGCTCCAGAAATGATCTGGTAGGAGCTGTTGCCTTCCCTTCCTGGCCTCTGAACACCTTTCTGGGCAAACTCACTGATCCCAGGAAGCAAATTTCCTGATCTGTGAATAGAGTCATTGGCATAATCCTCTCGGTGACTTGCCAACAATTGTGTGTGTGTGTGTGTGTGTGTGTGTGTGTGTGTGTGTGAGAGAGAGAGAGAGAGAGAGAGAGAGAGAGAGAGAGAGAGAGAGAGAGAGAGAGATTACGAATCTGTTCTCACTATTTATCAACTCTGGAAGTTGGGAAGCCAATGTCAGATGGTGGACTGGGAGGGGCGGTTTTTATGCTCCTTACTGCCCCCATTTTACGCGCTGCTCCTTCCCCAGGGGCATGTGGTAGGCCATGCTGGTTCTTCTCTCTCTTCCGCTATGAGATGTCTTTGACCCTGAGATGCTGCTGTGGGGATCCAACAGGTAGTCAGTCCCTCGCAGCCTTTGCAAAATGTCTCCAAGGTCTTCCTGGTGCAGATGATTTCTTCTCTGAGGACGTATGCATCCTCTGCAGAGAAGAGAGCAGGGTGCCTGGGGGTCTGCCCCGAAGACACCAGTGCCCAAAGCCCGCCGGGTTCCAGACCACCATCCAGGCTGGAAGCTCAGGGAGCTCAGCACCTGTTCCAGCTCTTTGTCACCAATCCCTGCTGATGATGACTTGGGTCCTGGTATCAGCAAGGGGATAGTGGAGAGACAGTGGCCCCTTTGTGAGCGAGATGGTGAAATCTGTCATGGGGTGGCAACTGCCAGGAGAAGTCAGGAATCTGTGTGTGTGTGTGTGTGTGTGTGTGTGTGTGTGTGTGTGTGTGTGTGTTGGCTGCCCTGTTTCTTCTGGAAGCTCTAGCATACCTGTAGGTTCATCTTTGGCTTAACAGGCAGGTTTCTGCCAATGGAAATAGTATCTTTGAGTTATTTGTAAGTTACTTAGTAACAACCATAGTACTGGTCCTTTATGTTTACATAGCCTGGCTCTGTGTGTGTGTGTGTGTGTGTGTGTGTGTGTGTGTGTGTGTGTGTGTGTGTGTTACTGAAGATGGAACCCAGGGGTCTTCTATTTCTGGGCTACACTCCCAGATATTTTATTTTATTTTATTTTATTTTATTTTGCAACACTGGGGATGGAACCTAGGGGCACCTTACCTCTGAGCTACACTCCCAGCCCTAATTTTTATTCTTTATTTGAAAACAGGGTCTCATTGAGTTGCAAAGAGTCTCACTAAGCAGCTGAGGCTGTCCATGAATCACGATCCTCCTGTCTCTGCCTCCCAAATGCTGGGATTACAAGTGTACGCCACCACACCCGGCATTCCAGTCCTATTTTTTATTCTTCATTTGGAAACAGGGTCTCACTAAGTTGCAAGGGCCCCACTTAGTAGTAGCTGAGGCTGTCCTCAAACCAAGATCCTTCTGACTCAGCCTCCCAAACGCTGGGATTACCAGCATGTACCACCACACCTGGCTTTTTCCAGCCCTATTTTTTATTCTTTATTTTGAAACAGGGTCTCACTGAGTTGCAAAGGGCCTCACTAAGTAGCTGAGGCTGGACGCAAATCGCAATCCTCTTTTCTCAGCTTCCCAAATGCCTGGCTTAATTTTTATTCTTTATTTAGAAACAAGGTCTCGCTTAAGTGCTGAGAGCCCCACTAAGTTGCTGAGGCTGGCCTTAAAACTTTGATTCTCCTATCTCAGCCTCCCAAATTTATTTATTTATTTATTTATTTATTTATTGTACTAGGGGTAGAACGCAGGGGCTTTTCTACCTCCAGGCTATACTCCCAGACCTATTTCATACTTTGTTTTCTTTGTTGTTCTTGTTGTTTTTTATGGTGGTACTGGGGGTGGAACCCAGAGGCTTTCTACCTCCGGGCTATACTTCCAAACCTTTTTTTATATATTTTTTGGAAACAGGGTCTCACTAAGTTGCTAAGAGCCTCACTAAGTAGCTGAGGCTGGCTTCGAACCTGTGCAATCCTCCTGTCTCAGCCTCCAAAGCACTGGGATTACATGGATGCGCCATCACGCCCAGCGAGCCTCCCAATTTTAAACCTCCTTTACAGATCTGATTTGGTCAGATGACTCCCTACATCCCTGGAGAGGCAGATTCTGTTAACCTCTGAACACAAAAAATCTGTGTGTGTGTGTGTGTGTGTGTGTGTGTGTGTGTGTGTGTGTGTTAGTGTGGATAGAACCCAAGGGCTTTCTACGTCCAGGCTATACTCCCAGACCTATTATATATTTTATTTGGAAACAGGATCTCACTAAGTTGCCGAGAGCCTCTCTAAGTAGCTGAGGCTGGCTTCGAACTTGCGCAATCTTTCTGTCTCAGCCTCCCAAATTCTGGGATTACAAGTGTGCACCACCACGCCTGGCTGCACAGAAATTCTAAAAAGAGCCAGATTCAGGCTCCAGCTCTTAGATGCCAGTGCTTCTCCTAGTGATTTTGGCTCCTAATTTCAGCTGCATTGGGCTGATGATAAGGAGGGAATGGGGGAACTTGAAAACCACTACTATTGTCAGTATTATCGTGCTTCTTGTCTATAATAAAGGCAACTTTTGTGTGTGTGAGTCTGGGGGTGGAACCCAGGGACATTTGACCCCTAAGCTACACCCCCTGCCCTATCTTTTATTCTTTATTTTGAAACAGGGCCTCACTAAGTTACCAAGGGCCTCACTGAGTAGCTGAGGCTGTCTATGAATCGCGATCCTCCTGTCTCAGCCTCCTGAATGCTGAGATTACAAGCGTGCATCACCACTCCCGGCTTAAAGGCAACATTTGATTATTCACCATGTCTAATTCCCTGCTCTTTTTGCTCTACACTTTAGTCCTCATGGATGCCAAGAAGAGGGCTAGCATTAGTCCCTGTTGACAAGGGTGTCCAGGGAACCAGGCACAGCCATGCATGCCTGTAATCCCAGTACTTTGGAGGCTGAGACAGGAGGATCACAGACAGGTTTAAGGCCGGCCTCAACAATTTAGCAAGAATGTGTTTGAAAATAAAAAAAAAGGCTTAGGTGTAATTCAGAGGTTCAATCCCCAGTACCGAAGAAAAGGTCACTGGAATCCTTATCAGGAAGATGGAGAAATGTGAGCCAGTGGCGCCTCTGCCCTGAATGGCAGGAGTCGTGGTACCGCGGCACCTCAAAAGTGCTCCTCATAGATCACTGTCACACCGGGGCATGGGGCAAGTTGCACGCTTGGGCATGTCCTCTTTGACGTCATCAGTGGGGATGTGGAAGAAGAGCGGCGTCCATGGCAGGCTTGCTTATCGAGTTCCCAGGTGGAAAAATGGACCAGGGATCAGTAAGATCACAGTGAGTTGAAGCAGTCGACTGATGACATTTTTAAAAGCTACCTGTGGACCCATGCAGCTTGGTAGTAAAATGTGTGAAATACGACCGATCGATCCCCGCATTAATATGAGAATAGTGTCCTGAATGGATGGACAGGAGCTGGGTGGGCTCCGTGTGTAAGTACTCCCTTCTGAGCTCCAGTTTGGGAGAACCGTAGGAACCAGAGAACCAAGGTCAGGAGAGGCTTGCTAACGAGGTTTTGTGAGGCTTTAAAAGGCAGCTGGGCGCCTGCCTGTAATATCAGTACTTGGAAAGCTAAGACAGGAGAAATCGCAGGCTCAAGGCCAGCCTTGGCAACTTAGTGTGACCCTGTTTCAAAAATACTAAAAGCACTGGGGGTATAGCTCAGAGGTAGGATACCCCAAGTACGAAATATCAGGTGCCAACAACAACAATTAAAAGGCAGCTGGAGTGTTTAGACAGGAGAAAGAGATTTCAGGGAACACTTATTTATGGAAGCGTCCTGAAGAAGGGGGTTAGATGGGAGGGCGCTAGACTGGTTCGTGGTGACCCCATAGGGTGGGAAGGGGATTGGGCAACACTATGCTGTCTGCTTCCCGTGTTTAGGGACCACCACCTTGGTGAGTACCAAGTGGTTCCACCCTCAGAGCCTGCAGCCCTTCAGGGTATTGGGGAATGAATCCAGCTCTAAGCTATAACCTCAGCTCTTTTTATTTTTGAAACAGGGTCTCGCTAGGTTGCTGCGAGTCTTCCTAAGGTTTTGAGGCTGGTCTTGAACTTGCATTCCTCCTGTCTCAGCCTCCCAAATACTGGAATTACAGATGTTTACCACCACAACCAGCCTATTTTTTATTTTGAAACAGTCTTGCTAAGTTGCTGAGGTTGTCCTCTAACTTGCAGTCTTGCTGTCTTAGCCTCCCAAGTACTGGGACTAAAGGTGTTCACCACCATGCCTGCCTTATATTAACCTTTTTTACTTTTTTTTTTTTTGACAGTACTAGGGATGGAACCCAGGGGCAGTCTACCTCTGAGCTACACCCCCAGCCCTATTTTTTATTCTTTATTTTGAAATAGGGTCTCACTGAGTTGCAAAGGGCCTCACTAAGTAGCTGAGGCTGGCCACAAACTGTAATCCTCCTGTCTCAGCCTCCCAAATGCTGAGATTACAAGCATGGGCCACCACATCTGGCTTTATATTAACCTTTTTCTTTCTTTTCTTTTCTTTCTTTTACTTTTTTGTGGTACTAAGGATTGAACCCAGGGACATTCTACCTCTGAGCTACACCCTTGGCCCTTTTAATTTTATTTACTTATTTATTTTTATTTAAAACAGATTTTGCTAAGTTGCTGAGAGTCTCATGAGGTTGCTGAGGCTGTCCTTGAACCTGCAATCCTTCTGTCTCAGCTTGCCAAGTACTAGGTTTACAGGCATGCTCCACCACGCCTGGCATCTTAACCATTTTTACTATGTAGTTTAATAGTGTGAAGTACATTCACATTGTTAATGCAACCATTGCTACTGTCCATCTTCAGAACTCTTCATCCTGCAAAACTGAAACACTCTACCCATTACAAAATAATACATTCCTTCTTCCCCAACTCCTGGCAACCGCCATTTTGCTTTCTGTCTGAACGTGACTATTCTAGCTACCTCCTATAGGTGGACTCATACAGTATTTGTCTTTTGTAACTGGCTTATTTCACTTAGCACAATGTCCTTAAGGTTCATCTATGTTGTAGTGTTAGAATTTCATCATTTTTAAGGCTGAATAGTGTGCACGTACATACACACACACACACACTGTATTTTGCTTATCCATTCACCCACTGATAGACACTAGGGTTGCTTCCTTCTTTTGGCTATTATAAATAATGATGTTTGCCGGGCGTGGTGGCGCACGCTTGTAATCCCCGCGCTTGGGAGGCGGAGACAGGAGGATCGCGCAGGTTCGAAGCCAGCCATGCTGGCGTAAGAGACCCTGTTTCAAAAATATAAAATAGGTCTGGGAGTGTAGCCCGGAGGAAGAAGGGCTTCCAGGAACCCCAGTACCACCCAAAAAAAATAAATAAATAAAAATAAATAAATAAATAAATAAATAATGATATTGCTACGAACATGAGTACACAGATGTCTGAGACACTGCTTTCAGGAGTTTATACTCAGAATAGGATTCCTGAATCTTATGGTAATCTATTTTTAAGTTTTGAGGAACCACCACACTGTTTTCCGTAGTGGCACTACCATTTTACTTTTCCAACAACAATGTACATGGGTTCCAATTACTCTACAGCAAACTCGTGTGTGTGTGTGTGTGTGTGTGTGTGTGTGTCTGTGTGTGTGTGTCTGTGTGTGTGTGTGTCTGTGTGTGTGTGTGTCTGTGTGTGTGTGTGTCTGTGTGTGTGTGTGTCTGTGTGTGTGTGTCTGTGTGTCTGTGTGTGTCTGTGTGTGTGTGTGTCTGTGTGTGTGTGTGTTATTACCTCTCAGCTACACCCCCAGCCCTGTGTTATGTTTTATTTGGAAACAAGTGCTAAGGGTCTCTAAGTTTGTGGCCGCAAACCGACAACCTCCTGTCTCAGCCTCCCAAATATTGGGATTATAGGTGTTTACCACTGCTCCTGACTTTTCTTTTTTTTCTTAGCAGCACTGAGGATTGAACCCAAGACATTCTACCTCTGACCTACACCCCCACCTCCAGTTTTGTTATTTATTCATTCATTTATTTATTTATTTGGTGGTACTGAGGGTGGAACCCAGAGGCTTTCTACCTCCGGGCTATACTCCCAGACCTATTTTATATTTGATTTGGAAACAGGGTCTCACTAAGTTGCTGAGAGCCTCACTGAGTAACTGAGGCTGGCTTCGAACCTGTGCGATCCTCCTGTCTCAGCCTCCCAAGCGCAGGGATTACAAACCTGCACCACCACGCCCAGCTGTTTTGTCATGTTTTGAAACAGGGTCTTGGTAGGTTGGTAAGAGTTTTAGTAAGTTGCTGAGGCTGTCTTCAACCCTGTGATCCTCTTATCTCACCTTCCCAAGTACTGAGACTACCAGTGTGCACCACTACATCTGGCTTACTTCTTTTTTTTAATTAGCTATCCAAGTGTGCTTGAAGTGACACCTCCTTGTGGTTTTGATTTGCAGTTCTCTAATGACTAATGAAGTGGAACCTCTTTCATATGTTCTTGTCAGCTATTTGTGTATCTTCTAATTCTCTGTGTGTGTGTGTGTGTGTGTGTGTGTTTTACTGGGGATTCAACCCAGGGGCATTCTACCTCCAAGTGACACCCCCAGCCCTATTTTTTATTCTTTATTTTGAAACAGGGTCTCACTGAGTTATAGAGGGCCTCACTAAGTATCTGAGGCTGTCTGTGAACTCTGATCCTCCTGTTTCAGCCTCCCAAATGCTGGGATTACAAGTGTGTGCCACCACTCCTGGCCCCTGTATATCTTCTTTAATGTCTATTCAAGTCCTTTGTGTATTTTTTGTTTTTTATTTTGTTTTGTTTTATTTCTGTATTGGGGATTGAACCCAGAGGCATTCTACCTCCAAGCTATACCCTCAGCCCTATTTTTTAAACAGAGTCTCACTAAATTGCAGAGGGCCTCACTAAAGAGCTGAGGCTGGTGGTGAACCTGTGATCCTCTTGTCTCAGCCTCCTAAGTACTGGGATTTCAAATGTACCATCACATCCAGCTTCGTGTGTGTGTGTGTGTGTGTGTGTGTGTGTGTGTGTGTGTGTGTGTGGTACTGGGGTTGGAACCATAGACTTTCTACATCTGGACTATACTCCCAGACCTATTTTTATATTTTATTTGGAAACAGGGTCTCACTAAGTTGCTGAGAGCCTCGCTAAGTAGATCCTCCTGTCTCAGCCTCCCAAGCATGGGGATTACAAGTGTGCGCCACCACACCCGGCTTTGTGCATTTTTTATTTGGGTTGCCTCTGACTGTTTTTGCATTAAGAGTTGAGCTTCTAAACTTGCTATCCCCCAGAAGCTGGAGTGGTATAAATACTGTACCTTATTCTCTTAAGCCACCTGTTTACTGAGGACTTAGGCTTAGGCCCTTACTTATTCTGTGGGCACCTTAGGTAAGGCCAGAGGACTGGGCTGAGAGAGGCAGGGCCAGGGAGCCCTGGGAGAGCTGGCCCAGGGAAGCACGCCTATCTGTGTCCTCCAGGGCCTCCTGGAACCCTCAGCGCAGGTTCTAGGAACACTGTTCACGTTGTCTCTGAAGAGATTCGGGCGCCCAGGAACAGGGCCTGACCTTTCATCTGTGTTCCTCTAAGCGTTGCAACATCCACCTGGCCTCTACTTGACAGTTCCCTGGGTGAGGACGATGTGCCCAGCAGCCCTCAATCTGCTGGCCTTGGATCTGGAGGACAAAGCTCACAGCCTGAACCTCAGGAGCTGATTATCTTCAATCACAGCTCAAGTGACCGAGAAAGAAGGGCTGGATTCTCCTCCAGAGGGCTGGTCGGGGTGGGGGTGATCAGCAGCTCAGCGGCTCTGCATCCACACTGACTCCATGCCAGGAAATGGACAGTGGAGACTGACCAGCACAGCCCCTCTCAGTCAGAAGCTCACTAATTCTTTCTAATTCTGGGAAGAAACTCTCTAAGTGAGAGTGGAGGAGGCAGCCAAGAACTCAGAGGTCCAAAGCCTTAACTTCTCTCTGGTTGGTTGAATTGTCTAGGTGCTGAAGGGACGGTCCCCACACAGCCCTCCTGACAAAGGACAGTGCCCACTGCCTGGCTTGTGGCGTGCTGTCTGAGAGAGCACACCTCCCTACAGTCCGAAATTCTCCAGGAGAGTCATACTTCTAGGTCTTGGAAAACTTTTGTCTCTCAGAGGTTTGCTTTTAGATCGTCTTACTAAAGCAAACTGAAAGCAGTTAGCTAGAACTGACTTGCAGTTCATCAGGCACTAGCCAGCATTCCCTAAGCAATGCCCCATAACACACCAGGGAGGCAGAGGTTCTTCTGGGGTGGGGGGTACTGGGGAAGGAACCCAGGGGCTTTCTACCTCGGGGCTACACTCCCAGACCTATTGTATATTTTATTTGGAAACAGGGTATCGCTAAGTTGCCGAGAGCCTCACTAAGTAGCCGAGGCTGGCTTCGAACCTGTGCCATCCTCCTGTCTCGGCCTGGGATTACAAGCGTGCGCCACCACGCCCTGCAAGGGAGAGGTTCTAATAGAAGGTAAATGTGTGCCCCCAACACACATTACCACTAGTTTTGTTTTGTTTGTTTTTGCAGTACTGTGGATGGAACCCAGGTTTGTTCTACCCTGGAGCCACATCCCTAGCCCATTTTATATTTTATTTTGAGGTAGAGTCTTACTAAGTTGCTCAGACTGGCCTTGAACTTGTGATCCTCCTGCCTTAGCCTTCCAAATCACTAGGATTACAAGTTGTGTCACAGTGCCCTGCTATAATAATAATAATTATTATTATTATATAGTAGTAGTAGTAGCAGCAGCAGCAGCAGCAGCAGCAGCAGCAGCAGCAGCAGTAGTAGTAGTAGTAGTACTAGGATGGAACCCAGGAGCATTCTACCTCTGAGCTATACCCCATCCCTATTTTTTATTCTTTATTTTGAAACAAGGTCTCACTGAGTTGCAAAGGGCCTCACTAAGTAGCTGAGGCTGTCCTCGAACAAACTGTGATGCTCTGGTCTCCGCCTCCTGAATGCTGGGATTACAAGCGTGTGCTACCACACCCGGCTTGAGAATTAACTATCTTAAAGTGTACAAAGCTGGGGTTTTAGATCAGCGCTAGAGTGCATACTTTGCATGCATGAGACTCTAGACTGGATCCCCAACACCAGCAATTAAAATTATAAAATACAATTCAGTCATGGTGTTGCACACCTATAATCCCAGTACTTGGAAGGCTGAGACAGGAAGATTGCAGGTTCGAGGATGGCCTCTGCAACATAGCAAGGTTCTCAGCAACCTAGTGAGGCCCTGTTTCAAAACAAAAAATTAAGCCGGGTGTGGTGGCCCATGCTTGTAATCACCACGCTTGGGAGGCAGAGACAGGAGGATCGTGCAGGTTCAAAGCCAGCCTCTCTGGTTTAAGAGACCCTGTTTCCAAATAAAAATGTAAAATAGGTCTGGGAGTGTAGCCCGGAGGTAGAAGGGTTCCATCCCCAGTACCACCAAAAAATAAAATAAAATAAAATAAAAATAAATAATATAAATAAAAAGGGCTAGGGGTGTAGCTCAGAAGCAGAATGCTTCTGGGTTCAATCCCCAGTAACACACCCATGTACAACTCAATAGCATGAGTCTGTCTACACTGTTGTCCAGCCATCACCACAAAGGAGACCCATGCCCCTTAAGGAGTCACTCCCACCCTCCTTTTTCCCCAGCCAGCCCCTGACTAATCTGCTTTCTGCCTCTGTGAGTTTACCTATGCTGGATATTTCCTATAAATGAAATCATATAACAAGTGACCTATCCTGAACAAGAGTTTTTGTAGAAGCCCACCCTCTCCCCTGGTCTGCTGTCTTTTGCCAAGACCAGGAAATAAACTAAATGACCAGAATGAATGGAGACTCCCTGCTTAACTTAATAGCCAAAACCTCCCACAAAGTCTTTTCCAGTTACTATAATGACTCTTCTCTCTCCAGAGCATGGTGCCGGATATTGAAGGAGACATGCCCTTAAGGATGGACAGTCCCTGGGGGAAGGGGAGAGGAAAAGCCAGAGGTGGCTGCAGGCCCCCCTGGTCGAGCTGGGTCCCAGGCATCTCGAGTGTGGCCACCGTCCTGGGGCCTGCGGGGAGGCCCAGCCCTCCGCGCTCAGTGCTAGCAGTCCTGAACATCCTGGCCGTGGGCTGCGTCCGACCATACCTCCTGTGTGCGACTGAGGAAAGCCCTAGTTCATCTGCCAAATTCAGGATACAGCCCTGACTGTTCCGGGCTTTTCTTTCTGCCTTTCCCTAATCTCATCTGGGCGTGCTCTCTTAAAGGGGAAGTGGTGAGATCTCACTGGCCAGGGCCCGCAGCCAGGAGCCAGGAAATGTCTACTAGGACGAGTGGCGTTGCCTGGCGTGTCACTGGCTCAGCCTCCTTATCCAAACGGCAAGCTGCCTCGCCGGGATGTGTAAGTGTGAGCGCAGGGCATGATCGCCACCTAGGACAGCACGGGACTGGGCGCAGGGCACAGAAGAGAGAGCCTGGCACGCCGGGTGTGCCGGCGGCCCACGGTGCTGTAGCCAGGTCAGCAGAGGCAGTGCTCTTGCTCTGTGGGCAGGAGCTGGAGCCCAGACAGGGCTGAGGCATGCTGTGGGGGAGCGGCTGCTTCAAAAAGAGGTCAGGAATAGGAGGTTGTGTTGGGGACCAGTCTATTTTGGACAGGCCTTCTGGAGGCACCAGCCGCGGGTCTGGAAACGAGTGAAGTGGAAAATTTCACAGCATACCTTTCAGCCCCGGGAGGCCAGCTGTAAGGAACCCCATCAACTCGTCACCCCCACTTAGCAGCAGTGAGGTGCAGCTCAGATGACTCTTTACGCCTTATTATATACTCAGCAGTTGCTTCTCTTTGTCATTTTTATATTTGTGTTAAGAAATGTTTCAGGTCTTTTCCATTCAAATCCTACAAATGGCTGGAAACTAACGACCTGTGTTTTCCCTTCTTTCCTATTCATGGATGGTTTTCGGTCTGGCATGTGCACAGCGTGGGCCCTGAATAAGCCCTGGCGGCCGGGTGGCCCTCGGGCGCACCGATTGGCTCCCTGGGATGATTGGCAGCATATCTGGCCTGATTTCTAACTAGAGTTTTGTATCCTGTGTGCCCACAGAGAAAGAAAGGGGGAAATTCACACACACGTGCGCACACAACATAGGTCCTCGCTAAATGCCACCGTGCCTGACGGGTAGTAGGAAGGGGGCTCTCGGTTGCTGGAGGCCCTTTTCTCCCCTAGATTTTTGTTTGTAGGGTGGTGACGTGTGAGCTTAAATCTCGTAAAATGTTTTGTTTTCACCAGAATAATTCAGACCTTTTACTCCTAAAAGAAGGGGGAGAGAAAGGAGCAGGGTGGGGGGGGAGTGTGTGTCTCCCCACGCGTATGTTGACAGGGTACAACCACACCCTACTCAAGACAACTTCCTGTTTGCCAGCCAACTGCCACTCCAAGGAGAACAGAAATGGTTCCGTCAGTGGCTGCTGCAGGGCCGCAACAGCATGTGGGCGAGCGGCTCTGAGCGACACCGAGCTCGGCAAGGTGCGCAGACTCTGTGCCTTCTGTTGTAAGTGGCCAGGGCCCTGTGCTGTCCAAATCGGACGTTGGCACAGATAGAAATAAGGCGGCGGTGACAGCCCCTCCTCCTCAAACTGAGCTCCTCAAACAACGTGCTCCCATGAGATTCTTGTAAATGGAAAATGTTTAATTCAGGGCCAGTGAGAAGGCTGTGAAATACCTACTTAGGGAAAGCTTTCTTACTTTTTTTTTTTCTTCTTTTTCTTTTAAAATCTGTATGGAGAAATATTAGGTGCTTACTATAAACTGACATTGTCAACCACCTTTCCACCTGTTACGGGTCCTCCCGGCACTGGTTTATTTAATATAATTAGCAAGACCCTGTGCTAAATGCCAGGGGAAAAAAGAGTAAGCAGAAGTCGGGCGTGGTGGTGCATGCTTGTAATCCCAGTATTTGGGAGGTCCAGAGAGGAAGATCGCAGTTTCTAGGACAGCCTCAGCTACTTAGCAAGGCCCTCCGCAACTTAGAGAGACCCTGTTTCAAAATATTCTTTATTTTGCCCGGCGGGGTAGTGCATGCTTGTAATCCCAGCGCTTGGGAGGCAGAGACAGGAGGATTACACAGGTTCAAAGCCAGCCTCAGCCACTGAGTAAGGCTCTCAGCAACTTAGTGAGACCCTGTTTCCAAATAAAATATAAAATAGGTCTGGGAGTATAGCCCGGAGGTAGAAAAGCCCCTGGGTTCCACCCACAGTACCACAAAAAATGCATATTCTTTATTTTAAAATAAAGAATATTTTGAAACAGGGACTAGGGGTGTATCTTGGGGATAAAATGATCCTGAGTTCAATCCACGGTACCACACACATAAAATAAAAAGTAAGCGAGACACCTGCCCCACGGTGTTCCCAGTTATGAGACACCTGGGCAAATGAAACACAATTACAGCAGGTGCTAAGAGCAGGGACCTTGGCGGTGTCGTCCCCCATTGGTAGCTAAGGAGACTGGGGCTCAGGGAGTTAAGGCGCTGGCCCAAGCCCAGAGCTAATAAGTGACAGAGCTGGGATTTGCGCCCAGATCTCACCAATTCCAGACACAGTAGCATTTGGTCCATATTTCCAGAGGAGCAAGAAAATCACCTCAGGACCCTTTAAAAATAGATTTGAGGCCCTGCTGCCAGGAGAGTGCGGAGGCCTCTTCTGCCGTGGGTGGGCTCTGCAGCCCAGGCACCTCCTCTGCCCTTGCTCCAGGAACTTCCCCCCACCAGGTGCGGACAGGGTCTGCCTGAGGAGCCGGAGCTTTTTATGTGTGGAGCCCCAGGCACCGGGGCAAAGGCCACTGATGGTGCCTGAAGACAGTGTGGGAAGGAGCGAGCCCAGATGTTCAGGTATTGTAGACATTGGGAATGCCAAGTCACGGATCTTCTCCCCAAAGGTCACCGGGCCTAAGCCTCCTGTTTTCCCCAGTGTCCGGCTGCCCCTGTCCCTTCGGTGTCCCCGCGGTAAGGATGTAGTGAGTCTTGCTGTCTTACAGTGGACTCCAACAGCTGATCTGTGAGCTGGGAGACACCAGTTTTCGCCAAAGACACAGTGACACAGGTGTAAACTCATGCGATCCGTGCGGTGTACGTGTGTGGTGGTGCAGAAAGCGGTTAGTCTCCCAGGAAAGCTTACTGTGGAGGTAGAACTCCTTGCCCACCCTCCACTACCCTGGTGGACCAAGATACAGGGGGAGCCATGGAAGTGTTAAAAGGCCTCTCGTTGTTAAGAGGACTGCAGCTCTGGTGGCAGGTGGAGGCCAGCCCACCTGCAGGGCGGCCCCTCAGGCAGCAGCTATGCTCCGAGGAGCAAGTCTCTTCTCCAGTGGCAAACGCGACGTCCACCCGGCACCCAGGGAGTGCTGTCCCCACCCCAGGAGAAGCCCTCTGATCATGAAGGCCTAGCTCCTCACTACTGTGCTAACCCACTGTTCAGGTCCCATGGCCTCTGTGGTAGGTGCCAAGGAAAGAATTGAAAACTGAGTAAATGAATTGAATGAAGTTTACTGGGTATAGTGGCGCACATTTGTAATCCTAGTACTTGGGAGGCTGAGACAGGAAGATCACAGGTTTGCAGCCAGACTCGGCTACTTAGTGAGGCCCTGTTTCAAAATAAAGAATAAAAAATAGGGCGGGGAGTGTGGCTCAGAAGTAGAATGTCCCTGAGTTCAATCCCTAGTCCCCCCCCCAAAAAAAATGAGGTTTGACTTGTATGTTTTTCTCTCCTCCCGAACTTTATGTTTACACCTCCTTTCCTTCCTTTTCCCTCTCTTTCTCCTTTGCTTCTGCTGCTGTTTGTCTGTTTTATCTTTTTCTCTGTTCTAAACTAGGCGCAGTGGTATGTGCCTATAACCTTAATACTTGGGAGGCTGAAACAGGAGGATTGTAGGTTGGAGGACAGCCTCAGCAACTTAGCAAGACCCTGTTTCAAATTAACACACACACACACACACACACACACACACACACAAGCAATTCATCCTATTTCCTTCCTTTTCCCCTCGTCCTCATACTTAGGTTGAATGTTTTCATAATTAGTGTTTGCATATTATTTGTGATACTTTTCTTCTTGCTGTGGATTTGACTGCATTTTGCTTACACGTTTCCTTAGATTGAGATAACCCACGCACCTGTCATTTTCCATCATCTTATTATAGATCATTGGGGTTGTCTGTAGTGTTTTTTATTACTGTAAACATGCTGCAGAGAGTATCTTTGAACTTTTTTCTTCTTTTGGGCTATTTCTTTTAGGTCTACTTTTCCAGCTAACGTAGCCAGATTACCAGGTCAAAGGCTGTAAATACCTTTTAGTTCCTGTTATTATCACTAAGGTGTTCTCCAGAAAAATGTAATCCCTAAACAGTAGCCTAGCAATGTGTATGCGCGCTTGTTTCTTGTGGGTTTTCCTTCTTGCTACAATATGTGTCTGGTGAAGGCATCCCCAGTGGCTGATGGAAATATTTCAGGCCCTGGAAAATCCCTGGGACTCCCCAGACCTTACCCAACAGTGGCTGGGGCCAGAAATTGGCACCTTAGTTTAAATGACAAATAGAAGAGCAGGTGGGGAAGAATGCTACCAAGTGGGAAACACAGAGAGGCTCCTGTGGTGTCAGATTTCACAGATGTGTCCTAGGAGAGCTTTGAAATGGGAAACTAGCCAGGCGTGGTGGCTCAAGTTTATAATCCCAGCCCTTGGGAGGCTGAGACCGGAGGATCACACAGGTTGAAAGCCAGCCTCAGCTACTTAGTGAGGATCGAAGGTTTATGGCAATTAAATTCCTCAGCAATTTAGTGAGACCCTCAGCAGTTTATTGAGACCCTGTTTCAAAATAAAAGGGGCAACGGGGTATAGCTCAGAGGTAGAATGCCCCAGGGTTCAATTTCTAGTACCAAAAAAAAAAAAAACTGCACTCTTGTAAACACATACACACACACACACACACACACACACACACACACACACACACACACACGGCGCATGCTTGTAAATCCAGCATTTGGGAGGCTGAGACCAGAGGATCACAGTTCGCAGACAGCCTGAGCTACTTAATGAGGCCCTCTGCAACTTAGTGAGTCCCTGTTTCAAAATAAATAATAAAAAATAGGGCAGGGGGTGTAGCTTGGAGGTCGAATGCCCCCTGAGTTCCATTCCCAGACCCACAAAAAAGGAAGGAAGGAAGGAAGGAAGGTGAAGCAATTTTTTTCTTGAGACCTCTAGGTGCTTTCTCCGGTGTGAAGGGAAGGGAGCATCCCAGGCAGGTGCAGTGTAGAAGGGACATGGACTCCCGCTGCCAGGAACGATGTAAACTTGGTCTTCGAAATCTCGCCGAGCTTCAGTTCCCCCCTCTTGAACGAGGAGGCTGGCTAGCAGTAGCAGACCACTTACTTTGTGGCTGTTGGGTAGATGATGTGAGCTGGTAAGTGGAAACAGCTGGCACAGCCCCTGACCCAGGTCTGGAACTAGAGAAAAAGGCCATTCTCCCGCAGTCGGGAGGAGATGGCAGGGTGACCAGCTAACCACAAAGCCAGCCTGGAGCCCTGGGGGGTGTTGGAAACAGCTGGCGTGAGCAGTGCAGGCCCCTTGTCCACACTAGCTTTTGTCAAAACGTTTAGTGCCCCAAATAGCTCATGTTGCCCACCAGTGGAAGGGGGTGAAAGACCTGCTCTAGGTCACTTGGTGACAGACACTGTTTTTGTTGTTGTTGTTTGATTTTGTTTTGATTTGTTTTGTACTGAGGATTGAACTCAGTGATATTCTACCTCTTATCCCCCCCCCCCTTTTACATTTTGAAAGAAGTTCTTAATAATTACCGAGGCTGGCCTTAAACCTACAATCCTCCTGTCTCAGGTTCCCAAATACTAGGATTACAGGTGTGAGCCAAGCACAAGCAAGCCTGGCTTTATTTGTTTGTTTGTTTGTTTATTCTCTTTCAATAGTGGCAAGTGAACCCAAGGGCATTCTTCCACTGAGCTCCATCCCCAGCCCTTTTTATTTTATATTTTGAGGTAATACCTCACTAAATTGTTCAAGATGGCCTCAAACCTGTGGTCCTCCTACTTCATGCTCCAGAGGAGCAGGGGTTACATGTGTGCACTGCCACACCCAGCTAGGCACACATTCTCCACCCTCCCCAACAGGTCCTGACACCTTTTTTGGTGGGGTAGAAGGCCTGGGGATTAGACCCAGGGGCATTCTACCTTAAGCTACACCCCCCTGCCCTTTTTATTTTTATTTTATTTTTTACACAATAAAGGTTGAATAACTTTATTAGAAAAGTGATTGTGTTAATAACTGGGTTGTATGAGAAGGGATCTATAAGTTTGCTTTTTTTTGTGGTGGTGGTGGTACTGGGGGGACTCCGGGCTATACTCCCAGACCTAGTTTTATACTTTATTTGGAAACAGGGTCTCAGTAAGTTGCTGAGAGCCTCACTAAGTAGCTGAGGCTGGCTTTGAACCTGTGTGATCCTCCTGTCTCAGCCTCCCAAATGCTAGGATCACAAGCCTGCACTACCATACCTGGCTTACAAATTCACTTTCTGATGTCTAAGACTTTGACCCCCACGGAGGAATCTGCTTTTGCAGATCCGGAGGGGTTATGCTTGAAAACAACAAAGGCCTGCTTCCAAGTTCTTCTCTTTACCTTGGGTACTCTTTCTTTAGATCTGGAAAAAAGCAAAATTGAAATGATTTTTTGCTTCTGCCATGATTCTTCCCTTTCCCATATAGAAATCCTGATGATCCCTCAGATAGCTCCTTCTGGAACAAATTTTCCTCTTTTCCGCCAGCCAGCCCCAGTGGGGTTCACTTTTACAGGCTCTGGGGCTAGGACAGGCCTATTTATTGTTTTATTTTGAAACAGGGTCTTGCTCGGTTGCTTAGGCTAAGTTGCTGAGGCTGGCCTTGAGCCTGTGATCCTTCTGTCTCAGACTCCCAAGTACTGGGATTACAGATGTGTGCTACCATACCTGGTTCCAGTCTTGACATCTTTTAAGGAGACATTCCAAGTCTGAAGAGGGAGCGAAAGCTCGTGAAAATCTCACAGGCATCCCTGGCACGGGAAGTACTTGGCTCTGCCTGCCACCCTGTGCCTGCCTCAGCCCCTGGCCCTTCTGTGCCCATGCTACACCATCTCCAACCACCATGGCACTGTATTTAGTGCTTCAACTGTAGCCAGTGAGACCACCCACCCAGACTCTAGCCCCAGCTCCTCCACTGGGGAACCTCATGACTTCAGGCACATCTCTCCAATGTGGCCTGCCTCTAAGTCCACGGCTGCTGACTGAGGGGTGCCTGCCTAGCGCTGAGGTATCGAGAGACAGCTCACATGCCCCTGCCCTCTCCATGTCTTCCAATTCCAGTTTTGGGGTTTTTTTTTTGGTGGTGGTACTGGGGTTCCTGGAAGCCCTTCTACCTCGGGGCTACACTCCCAGACCTATTTTTACATTTTTGTTTGGAAACAGGATCTCCTAAGCCAGCGCACGCGGCTGGCTTCAAACCCGTGCAATCCTCCTGTCTCTGCCTCCCAAGCGCGGGGATTACAAGCGTGCGCCACCACGCCCGGCTTCCAGTTTGTTTTTTGGAAGAAGGTCCCTTGGAATTCAGGGTTGTCCTTTACAGGAAGCACCCTGACTGCTAAGGCAGCTTGAATCCACTGAGGAAACCGAGCCTGGTCGATGACTGGCCCGTCCCCTCCCTCCCTCCAGCGAGGGCTGAAGGAGACTCAGCACCGTCACATGAGTAAGCCGGGTGCTGGCCTCGGCCCAAGCTTGCTTACACAACCGTGGCAGGCCACAAGTGACCGTGCTGCTCAAAGTCTATTGGGAGGGGATGGATCCCTTAAAAACATATTGGAAAATTCCCAACAAATTCTGTCTAAAAATGGTACAGGGAGTCTGACTGGAAGTATGTGGCTGCCTTGGCCACTCACCAGGAGCATGTGCTGAGGTTACACGTGAGGCGTTGCTGCTTTGAGCTGGAGATTATTTATTGCAGAGACTACGCACCAGAAGTGGGGGCTCTGGGTTTTTCCTGAAGTGGAGCTGCCTGCGAGCCTGGTGGGTTTTATCTTCAGGGAGGAAGGGGAGAGCATTGTGAAGGCAGCAGATTTTTAGGATGCTGAGTTAGGTCGACAAGCCCCCCTCAGCCTTCTCCAGGATTGCCCCTGGCATGGCCCCTGGATGTTTCTGGAATAGATGGTCAAGGAGGTGGTCTTAAACCTGGCAGCTGCTGAGGCTTGACCTTGACTTTCTATGGTGGAAATGAGAAAAAAGGGAGGGTGGTTGGTTTTTTACTTCTTGGGCCCAGGAGCCTCCAGCTGTAGGTCTGAGGTCTCAGGCTGTGGCATGGGGCTGCTGACTGGCACCAAAAAGCTGCCTACACTCTTAAAAGGTATTTCTTTCCTCTCCCTGGTAAGGTATTGCCCTGCGGCTGAAATGCCCACAGGCAAGGGCAGGGGGGTGTGCTGGCTTTTCCAGGTTCTCTCTGTCCACAGTGGCAATTTCTGAGATTCCAAGGGGGCAGAGCTCAAAGTTAAGACCTAAGCTCAGCCAGACATTGGTGGCACACACCTGTGATCCCAGTACCTGGGAGGCTGAGACAGGAGGACTGCAGGTTCAATCCTCCTGTCTCAGCAACTTAGTAAGACCCTGTTTCAAAATAAAAAATACAAAAGGGCTGGGGTGGGGGGTGGCTCAGAGATAGCGTGTCCCTGGGTTCAACCCCCAGTACTAAAAATAAATAAATAAATAAAAATACCCAGGCCCCAGATCCGGTTTCCCAAGCTTTGTGACAGTGGGCAACTCATCACATCTCTGAGCCTCAGTTTGGTCTGTAGAATATAAATATGAATAGAGCCTCTCTTAAAGAGTTGTAAGAAATAAATACCAGAATGAAAATCAAGTGGGTTAGTAGAGTGCCTAGCAAGTAGAAAAAAAAATTTTTTTTACTACTTTTTACAAAGAAAAAACTATTACCACCGTTGGCTAAAGGAACGAAGGGTAGGACCAGAAGTTGTTGGCCCGAGATCATGCACTGAGATTGCCGTTGACGTGTTGGGTGCTGAAATCCTCACAGGTGTTCTGGTTTGCTGTTTCTAGGAGGTGAGTGGTGCTCATGTGCAGGATTAGCGGGGTCGCTTGGTTTGATCTTTCTGTCACGCAATCTGGAAAGCAACACACCAGGACAGTTATGAGCTGTTTTGGCCTTTCACTTTGGAAACTATGTATCAACTCAAGGAAATAATCCTAAATCACCTTATAAATAAGGTTTTTTCTTAACTTCCAGACAGTAAGAGAATAGCTAAGAACCTACAGTCATGATGGAGTATTGTCTGTGTAAAGTGGCAAGCATGTGGGAATTAGATATCAATACATAGAGTAATTGTAGTTAATAAAGAACAGTCTAAAACATCAATTGGTTACAGTTTTACTGATACAGCCAAAGATGGAGGAGTTTTACAGGGGAATGCTTTTTTTCTCCAACATTGCTTAAGTCTATAAAATATATTAACAGTGAGTGAGGACTAGAATGTTCTATAAACTCTGGGCTGAGAAAGTGGAATTAGAATAACGAGAGGAATCTTCCTAAGGCATTCCCTTCACCAAAACATAGAAAGAAATTAAGCCCAAAGAGGGTGAGAGTTTGTATCAGAGTGATTGTAACATAAACCTGGAAAGGTTACCCAGAAAAAACACAGCAATATCTTTTTTTCTTTTTTTCGGTACTGGGGATGGAACCCAGGGGGCATTCCACTGCTGAGCTACACCCCCAACCCTATTTTTTATTCTTTATTTTGAAACAGGGTCTCAATGAGTTGCAAAGGGCCTCACAAAGTAGCTGAGGCTGTCCTCGAACCACAATCCTCCTGTTCCAGGCTCCCAAATGCTGGGATTACAAGCGTGCGCCACCACAGCTAACAATATCTTTTTTTTGGGGGGGGGGGGCTGTACTGGGAATGAAACCCAGGGGCATCCTACCCATTCTACTTCCAAGTTACACCCCCAGCCCTATTTTTTTATTCTTTATTTTGATACGGGGTCTCACTGAGTTGCAAAGGGCCTCACTAAGTATTATCTAAGGCTGTCCTCAAACCATAATCCTCCTGTCTCAGTCTCCCACATGCTGGGATTACAAGTGTGCGCCACCACTCCCGGCTTAACAATATCTTTTTACAAGAAACAAAAAAAATCTGTTTTCTCCAATCCACAGTCTCTTCTCCTCTCCCCAAAGACAAACCCGTTTGAGTCATTTACAGGTGGGTCCTCACAAACTGGAGAATCACAGATAGGATTGGAATGGGATATTCCTGTAAAATCTATCACACTGTCCTACCTGGGATATCTATTTTCAAAAGCTGAGCTGTTTCGTGTGTGGTGGCACACACCTGTAATCCCGACTACTTGGGCACTGAGACAGGGAAATTGCAAGTTCAAGGCTGGCCTGGGCAACTTAGTGAGACACTGTTTCAAAATAAAAAAAGGACTGGCACTTTAGCTCAGTGTCGTAGCACTTGCCTTGCATGTGTGAGGTCATGGGTTCCATCCCAGCACTGCAAAAAACAAAAAACAACAAAAAATGCTGAGCTGCAGCTCTGCCTGAGCAAAGCCTGCCACTCTGACCCTGTTGGTCCCACCACTACAAATCCTTATGCACCCTATTGCCTGCACCAGGAAGAGGCAAGCTTATTCTCACATTCAGAGGACAGAAAGACCCATCCATCTCTTTGTTTAGGAAACACTGCCTATCTACTGCTGTTCAAAATCATGCATGAAAATTAAAAACTAGCCAGGTGTGATGGCACACACCTGTAATTTTAGTACTTGGGAAGCTGAGACAGGAGGATCCCAGGTTTGAGGCCGTGCTTAGCAACTTAACAAGACCCTGTTTCAAGATAAATAAAATAAAATAAAACGTCACCAAACTATGGAAGGATGGGAGAGGAAGATGGCTGAGGTTGATTAATGAAGGTGCTACATCCAAATTTATGTAAAAATATAAATATAGCATGGTTGACCTGGAAACTCATTGTTGGGAAGGAGGGAAAGGGAAGTGGGGGGGAGGGCACCAAGCACAGTCTGAATGTATGCCATTTTCAATATGTTACACATAAAAATAAAAAATTAAATTTAAAAAATAAATAAAACAAAAAAATAAAATGGAATGAGAATGCTTTTCGATTCCTGCAAATAATAAAATAAAATAAGGAATGTGGATATAGCTTGGAGATAGAGTGCCCCTGGGTTCAATCCCAGTATCGAAAAATAAAAAGCTTACACTAAGGACAAAGGACTGTGTTCAGGTGTCAGTGAAGATTCTCCCATATGCAACCTATTCTTTCAACTGGTCATTTAAGAAGGATCTATGGAAGTAAAATATGAGTCCAAGGGAAAAGCTGCTCCTTTGATTGGATGTTTTTCTGAGTTTAGCAACTGGAATGTGTCAGGCCCACAAACAAGAATTCTCTGGGAAGGTGGTTTTAAAATCACTAGTCGGGAGCCCGGTGTGGTAGTGCACACTTGTAATCCCAGCATTCAGGAGGCTGAGACCGGAGGATCGCACAGGTTCAAAGCCAGCCTCAGCTACTGAGTAAGTCTCTCAGCAACTTAGTGAGACCCTGCTTCCAAATAAAGTATAAAATAGGGCTGGGAGTATAGCCCAGAGGTGGAAAGCCTCTGGGTTCCACCCCCAGTACCACCCAAAAAAGAAAAAGAAAAAAATAAAATCACCAGTCGGCCCACTTATTTTTTCTTAAAGGCGTTCTGCCATTATCTTTGCTAACTCATTTGTTTTGTTTTTGAGTCAGGGTCTCAATATGTTGCCCTAAGCTCCCATTTCCTCCCTCTTAGGCCTCTCAATGGAGATGACTGGTTTAATACTTGTGCTACCAACTTTAATTGTATAATTTTTAACATTTGGTTTAGCAAAATAAAATTTATCTTAGTTATTCAGGCTACTGAGTAATATTTCTATGCCCACTTACGCACCCCCAGCAGCTCTGAGTGAAGGAAACCAGGTCAGTGAACAAGGCTATAGGAAATTCTGGAGAGGTAGTGGTGATCGTCAAAGTCTTATTTTAGAATTGAAACCCTCTGCCAAAAAAAAAAAAAAATCAATTGCTAATCAAGAAGTTTCTGGAAGGCAGAATAAATTAGTGGTTAAAGTGAGGAAACTAGGTTCCAGTCCCAGCATTGCCACCAACCAGCTTTGCCTTGCAGGCTGGTAACTGACAAGCTCATCGATTAGAAAGATCTTCAGACTAGTTAACTTTTAAGACTCAGTTCTAACCTCTAGTGATTGTACATTCTTCATTCCCTAATTTCCTGGCTTCAAATCTCCTTCATAGCATTCTGCATTTCCAGCCTTCCTGAGCGGTAGCTGGGCCCACACTAATGCCCATTCCTCAAGTAGCCATTGGCGATGACCTTGTCTATCACCTGGCCTCCCTGGGTCTCCTGTAGCCAGCCACCTATGAGGAGGATGGAGACGCCTGGCTGCTTCCGGCCTGTCTTCCAGGGGTTGTAAAGGCCAGTACAATTTTATAAAGGATGAATTCCTTCCAAGGAAAATCCAGCCCCAGTAAAATATCTCAGTGCCTCAGCTGTTAACGATTGCTATAACATCCAGGAGGGATGAGGGATGAGAAGAGAAGACACAGGTGTTAAGCATGCCTTGTATTATGGTAATAGAGTGAAGGGGCCTTAGAAGCCACCCAGGGACCCACTTCATTTACAGATAAAGACACTGAAACCAAGAAAGCTTAAGTAGTGAACTCAGGGCATAAGCCGGGTGTCTCTCCAACATCTTGAAAAAAACCCTTGGTTTTCTTTTCTTTTTCTTTTTTCTTTTCTTTTTTTTTTCTTTTTTTGGGGTGTGTGTGTGTGTGTGTGTGTGTGTGTGTGTGTGTTACTAGGGATTAAACCCAGGGGCATTCTACCTCCAAGTTATACTCCTAGCCCTATTTTATTTTTATTTTGAACAGGATCTGACTAGGTTGATGAGAGAGAGCTTCAGTATTTGCTGAGGAGCCTGCAGTCCTCTGTCTCAGCCTCCCAAGCACTGGGATTATATCTCCTAATTTTCAAACCTTTATTGAGATTGAACTACGCTTATTTATATATTTATTTTTATTTTCGAGCTACACCCCCTGCCCTATTTTTTATTCTTTTTTTTTTTTTTTTTTTTTTTTGGTGGTACTGGGGGTGGAACCCAGAGGCTTTCTACCTCTGGGCTATACTCCCAGACCTATTTTTATATTTTATTTGGAAACAGGGTCTCACTAAGTTGCCGAGAGCCTCACTAAGTAGCTGAGGCTGGCTTCGAACCTGTGTGATCCTCCTGTCTCAGCCTCCCAAGCGCGGGGATTACAAGCGTGCACCACCACGCCCAGCTTATTCTTTATTTTGAAACAGGGTCTCACTGAGTTGCGTTGCAAAGGGCCTCAATAAGTAGTAGCTGAGGCTGTCTGCAAACTGCAATCTTCCGGTCTCAGCCTCCTGAATGCTGGGATTACAGGCATGCACCACCACGCCGGACTTGGGACTATGCTTAGAATCAAGGTCTATACCTTGATTACAGGGTATGAAGAAAAATTACCCCATTGAGTTATCTCTGAGCGTAGCCAGGTACAGTTGCACCTGTCTATACTCCCAGTGCTTGGGAGGCTGAGGCAATAGGATTGCGGGCTGGAAGCCGGCCTCGACAACTTGGGCTCTCAGCAAGGCTCTCTCTAGCCAGACCCTGTTTCCAAGTAAGAAATAAAATCGGGCTGGGTGTGTAAATCAAAGGTAGAGTGTCTCTGGGTCCAAGCCCTAGTACCACACACATGCATGCATACACACTCACATACACATACACACACAACAACAACTAAAAAGACATGAATAAAAATTAGCTGAATTCTAAAAAAAAAAAAAAGTTAATTCTGTGTAGTCAGAGTATGAACATCAATCAGACCAAAAAAAAAAAAAAAAAAAAAAAAAACCGTACAATCACATGATTCTCAAAAATCTACAAAACACACCGCCCTCCAAATTCCAATTTCTTCTGAAGACTAGCATTAGTTTGCTTTGAGACTGCCTGGCAGCTCTTTCTGTTTTTGTTTTTGTTTTTGTTTTTTGCAGAACTGGGGGTTGAACCCAGGGTCATCCTACCTCTGAGCTACACCCCCCAGTCCTATTTTTTATTCTTTGTTTTGAAACAGGGTCTCACTAAGTTCCAGAGGGCTCACTAAGTAACTGAGGCTGGCCACAGCCTGTGATCCTCTGTTTCAGCCTCCCAAGTACTGGGATTACAAGCGTGCACCACCACACCCAGCCTGGCAGCTCTTTGACATGAGGGAGTTCAGAGAAACCCCCGACTCCTCCCGTATAGTCAAGGGTCACCAGGCTTTCTGCCCAAGTCATGTGCTTTAAAGAGCAACCAGAAAAACCTCCCCAAAAGCAGAGCCTGAGCAGCTCTGGGCTGGAGGGAGAGTGCAATCCCCCACCTTCATTTCTTACCTTTTTCATTGTGGCATTCAATCCACATTTGCAGATTTGTGATCTCTAGTTTGTCCCATCAGGACATCTGCTGTAATTTCATGTATGTATTCAACATGAATTCATTGAGCACTAATCTTATGTGGGGTACAAGAGAACCAGAAAGGACTTGGGATTTCAGGAGACTAAATTTTTAGAGTTTGGGATTCTTTCCCACAAACATGCAGAGGGTTTTGAGGCATGAATAAGTATGTGCTTTTCTGGGGTCCTTAATTTTTATCAAGTCTGTTACCTGAACACAATTAAGGCCACCATAGTGGTATACGCTAGAACTTTATGTCGTACGTCTGCTGTCCTGGCCAGTGTCCCCATCCTGGCTATTGAGCTGAGATGACATGGCGGTGGGGTAGGGACTGAGGGGTTGGGAACAAGCACAGCGTCTCTGCCCCAGCTCTGATGTTGGCTAGAGGGTCTCAGGAAGAGGTGCCTGCCCTGCCCTGGTCCACCCCAGGTTCATGCCCCACATCTGTAGATTCTGCCTCCACTGTAACAGCCTCCTGTGTGTCGTGGCCCTGAACTCCAGGGGGCCCCAGAGAGGGATGCTGGGCCACTTTCTGGCTCCCAGAGACTTTCATGCAGCCTTATGGATCCCTGTGACTTGTCTCCTGCAGAGGGTCAGTTTGGAGAGGTTCCCATTTGTCTCTTTATTCTGAGAGCCCTGCCCTGTCTACTCCCCTGGGTGACCTTGTGGCCTCTGAGGACCTGTCTGGGCACCCAGCTGTGTCCGGTGATACCTGCTATCCCAGAACTGCTGCTCCGGTGAAAGTGGTTTTGCAGAAGGATGGTCATGCCTCCCTTGAGACCCTTAGCACGTACCATTTAATAAGGAAATCCAAAAGGTGGTAACCCTTGCTGGTTGCCAGGATAGGAGCCTGACAAGGCAGACCGTCCTCTGGACTGAGCCTGGGGATGAACACATACCAGGGAAGCACTTCCACGTGCCCGTTCTGTGTGAGCGTGGGAGACCCACCTGCCGCCGGCGCTGTGCTGAGTTTGTCCTTTCTCCCCCTGTAGAGAGAAGACACGGTTCAATGTGCAGACCTTCTCCCTCTCCAGCGTCTCCAGCCTCCAATCCCAGAACATCACTAGCACAGGTGAAAACAAAAGCCTGTCTCAGCGGCCATAACTCTGCCAGCAGCACCTCAAAGCCATTCAAAACGCCCAAAGACAATCTACTTACCTCCAGCAGCAAACAGCACACAGTCTTTTCTGCAAAAGGATCAAGGGATAAACCATGGTGAGTGTGGGCTGCTGGCAGCCAGCAGCTGTCTGTCCTCGCCGCCTGTCCCTGTCACCATGGGAAACGGTGTTTACTCTCTGGCTTTGTTCCTGGGTATCATGTCTAGGAATCTGGGGGACTGAGGAGGGAGCCCAGAATGAAGGCATGAAATACCGAAGTCCCAGAGAGGACACGGGACCTTAAAAGTGCCCGCACTTGATAGGCAAATTTTTCTGCTCTTGAGAGCTGTGTCCAAGAAAAAGGTTATGAGGAAATATTCCTCAGTTATGCAGTTATCTCTCAATTTTCTGCCCCAGTGAAAAGAAGCACTAGGGTGAGTAATCACTAGGACAGACTGTCTGCCAGGGATGCAGAGGCCATGTCCCGCCCCAGCCCTGGAGGCAGGAGCTGTCCACAGGAGGAAGAGAGCAAAACCTAGAAGGCTGCCGCTTTGATGGGGAGGGAGAGAGTGGGTTGCAGCTAACAGAAAAAGCAGAGGCTTTTAACCCCGGTCTTTACCAAAAAGTCAGAAAAGGTTCCCTAAGGAAGCTGGGCGCAGTGGTGTACGCCTGTAATTCCAGCGTAGGGAAGGCTGAGACAGGAGGAGCACAGGTGTGAGGCCAGCCTCAGAAATTTAGCAAGATCCCCAGCAACTTGGCAAGACCTTGTTTCAAAATAAAAAAGGGAAGCCAGGCATGGTGTCGTATGCTTGTAATCCCAGCGCTTGGGAGGCTGAGACAGGAGGATCGCACAGGTTCGAAGCAGCCTCAGCTACTGAGTGAGGCTCTCAGCAACTTAGTGAGACCCTGTTCCAAATAAAGTATAAAATAGGTCTGGGAGTATAGCCCGGAGATAGAAAAGTCCCTGGGTTCCACCGCCAGTACCACAAATAAATAAATAAATAAATAATAAAAATATTTTAAAAAAATTAAAAAGGGCTGGGGGTATAGCTCAGAGGTAGAATGTTTCTGGGTTTAATCCCAGCAACACACACACACACACACACACTTCCCTGTAGGAAGCTAAACTGAAAATGCAGGTGATGAGCCGGGCGTGGTGGCGCACGCTTGAATCCCAGCATTCAGGAGGCTGAGACCGGAGGATTGTGGTTCAGGGACAGCCTCAGCTACTTAGTGAGGCCCTCTGCAACTTAGTGAGACTCCGTTTTAAAAAATAAGGAATAAGCCGGGCGTGGTGGCACACGCTTGTAATCCCAGCACTTGGGAGGCTGAGACAGGAGGATCGTGCAGGTTTGAAGCCAGCCTCAGCTACTTAGTGAGACCCTGTTTCCAAATAAAATATAAAATAGGGCTGGGAGTATAGCCCGGAGGTAGAAAGCCTCTGGGTTCCACCCCCGTACCGCAAGAAAAAAAAAAAAGGAATAAAATAGGGTTGGGAGTATAACTCAGAGAATGCCCCTGGGTTCTATCACAAGTACCACAAAAAAAAAAAAAAAAAAAAAAAGGGAAGGTGATGAGTATCTCAAGTCTGGCCTCCCAGCATGGCTCGCACAGGACTGGCACATTACACCCTCCAGTCTTAGCTCTCAGGCCTTGTGAAGGCAGAGAAGGGACAAGCCCAGAGTCAGTCTAATTTTTTTTTTTTTTTCTGTACTGAGGATGGAACCCAGGCGCATTCTACCTCCGAGCTACACCACCATCCCTATTTTTTATTCTTTATTTTGAAACAGGGTCTCACTGAGTTGCAGAGGGCCTCACTAAGTAGTAGCAGAGTCTGTCCAAGAACCTCCGGTCTCAGCCTCCCAAATGCTGGGATTACAAAGCGTGCGCCACCACACTCGGCTTAATTTATATATTTAAAGAGAAACAGTGAGCCGTTAATTAATGATAATTAATTATGCTTAGCTTCATACCTAGGAAAGCTGTGGAATAAAATCATCCATCAGGCCGGGCGTGGTGGCGCACGCTTGTAATCCCCGCGCTTGGGAGGCAGAGACAGGAGGATCGCGCAGGTTCAAAGCCAGCCGTGCGCGCTGGCTTAGGAGACCCTGTTTCCAAATAAAAATGTAAAAATAGGTCTGGGAGTGTGGCCCGGAGGTAGAAGGGCTCCCAGGAACCCCAGGACCACCAAAAAAAAAAAAGAAGAAGAAAAAAAAAATCATCCATCAGTGGGTTTGTCACTTATGCTGGAATCGTGATGACTTTGTAAAAGGGCTGATTACACCAGATCAGGGAGAGAGCCTCTGGTGAGAGCATGGAGAGGTTGGGCCCGGAGGGAGTCGCCTGCCATCTTGGGACGGCTTTGCTCTCTGTGTGTTGTTGGGTCTCAGGCTCACCTCGGAGAAGGACATCACTGGTTGGGGAAGGCCCAGCCGAGAGTACAGACAGTGCGGTCTCTAGCACTGCCCTGCAGTCCTCTGCGCAGGACCTGGGAGGGCTGAGAGTTGGTTTGCCCAGGCTCCATGAAGTCCTGATGTAGACACAAGCTCTGGAATTACTGCCTGGGAGCAACTCTTTGCTGGTTGACCTTGGGCACGTCGTTTGATTTGTGCTTTAGTCTCCTCGTCTGTAAAACAGGGTTCTCCTTCACGGGATTGTAAGGATCAAAATGAGCTAATTTTTATAAAGCAGCAGACAAAACTTCTGGGTCATAGTACATGTTTGATACATCTTTAAAAGTAATATAAAGCCGGGCATGGTGGCGCATGCTTGTAATCCCAGTGCTTGGGAGGCTGAGACAGGAGGATCGCACAGATTTGAAGCCAGTCTTGGCTACTAAGTGAGGCTCTCAGCAACTTAGTGCGACTTTATATTTTATATAGTATATTTTATACTATATTTTATTATAAAGTATATTTTATACTTTATTTTCCAAATAAAGTATAAAATAGGTCTGGGAGTATAGCCCAGAGGTAGAAAAGCCCCTGGACTCTACCCCCAGTACAACACACACACACACACACACACACACACACACACACACACAAAGAGTAATATAGCCAGGCGTGGTGGTGCACACTTGTAATCCCAGTGGGAGGCTGAGACAGGAGGATCATGGGTTTGCGGTTAGCCTTAGCTACTTAGTGAGGCTCTCAGCAACTTAATGAGACCTTGTTTCAAAATAAAGAATTAAAAATAGGGCTAGGGGTGTAACTCAGAGGTAGAATGCCCCTGGGTCAAGCTCTAGTAAATAAATAAATAAATAAATAAATAAATAAATAAATAAATAAATAAAATATGCAGGGCATGGTGGTACACACCTATAATCCCAGTACTAGGGAGGCTGAGACAGGAGAATTGCATGTGCAAGAACAGCCTCAGCAATTTAGTGAGATCCTTGGTAACTTTGCAAGGCCCTGTTTCAAAATAACAAATAAAAAGGTCTGAGGTTATAACTCAAAGGTAGAACACCTCTGGATTTAATCCCAAGTACAACAAAAAGAAGAAGAATGGAAGAAGGAGAAGGAAGAAGAGGAGGAGGAGGAGAGAGGAGGAGGAGGAGGAGGAGGAGGAGGAGGAGGAGGAGGAGGAGGAGGAGGAGGAGGAGGTTGTTATCATAGCTGGG